>NC_091286.1:661808972-662126225 GCF_032444005.1 Ranitomeya imitator | reverse complement strand
TATTTGGTTTCTAAATTCTTCCTGAAAAAATCATTTTATTCTATTATTTTTTTTCCTAAAGTCTCCCTGAAAAAAAAAAAAAAAACAAATCAGTGGGAGATTAATATTGCCCTTTCTGCTTGTGTGCCAGTCTTGACTCCTGGGTGTGCCATTTCTCTCTCTCTCTCCAATTGTGGGCCATAGAAAGCCTATTATTTTTTAGCTTGATTTGGGTTCCAAAATCTACCTGAAAAAATCACTACATCAATCAGTGGGAGATAAATATTGGCCTCTGGGCTTGTGTGCCACTCCTGACTCCTGTGTGCGTCATCTCTCACTCAGTGGGCCATAGAAAGCCTTTTTTTGTTTTATTTGTTTTCTAAATTCTCCCTGAAAAAATCATTTTATTTTATTTGGTTTCTAAATTCTTCCTGAAAAAATCATTTTATTCTATTATTTTTTTTTCCTAAAGTCTCCCTGAAAAAAAAAAAAAAAACAAATCAGTGGGAGATTAATATTGCCCTTTCTGCTTGTGTGCCAGTCTTGACTCCTGGGTGTGCCATCTCTCTCTCTCTCTCCAATTGTGGGCCATAGAAAGCCTATTATTTTTTTAGCTTGATTTGGGTTCCAAAATCTACCTGAAAAAATCACTACATCAATCAGTGGGAGATAAATATTGGCCTCTGGGCTTGTGTGCCACTCCTGACTCCTGTGTGCGTCATCTCTCACTCAGTGGGCCATAGAAAGCCTTTTTTTGTTTTATTTGTTTTCTAAATTCTCCCTGAAAAAATCATTTTATTTTATTTGGTTTCTAAATTCTTCCTGAAAAAATCATTTTATTCTATTATTTTTTTTCCTAAAGTCTCCCTGAAAAAAAAAAAAAAACAAATCAGTGGGAGATTAATATTGCCCTTTCTGCTTGTGTGCCAGTCTTGACTCCTGGGTGTGCCATCTCTCTCTCTCTCTCCAATTGTGGGCCATAGAAAGCCTATTATTTTTTTTAGCTTGATTTGGGTTCCAAAATCTACCTGAAAAAATCACTACATCAATCAGTGGGAGATAAATATTGGCCTCTGGGCTTGTGTGCCACTCCTGACTCCTGTGTGCGTCATCTCTCACTCAGTGGGCCATAGAAAGCCTTTTTTTGTTTTATTTGTTTTCTAAATTCTCCCTGAAAAAATCATTTTATTTTATTTGGTTTCTAAATTCTTCCTGAAAAAATCATTTTATTCTATTATTTTTTTTTCCTAAAGTCTCCCTGAAAAAAAAAAAAACAACAAATCAGTGGGAGATTAATATTGCCCTTTCTGCTTGTGTGCCAGTCTTGACTCCTGGGTGTGCCATCTCTCTCTCTCTCTCCAATTGTGGGCCATAGAAAGCCTATTATTTTTTAGCTTGATTTGGGTTCCAAAATCTACCTGAAAAAATCACTACATCAATCAGTGGGAGATAAATATTGGCCTCTGGGCTTGTGTGCCACTCCTGACTCCTGTGTGCGTCATCTCTCACTCAGTGGGCCATAGAAAGCCTTTTTTTGTTTTATTTGTTTTCTAAATTCTCCCTGAAAAAATCATTTTATTTTATTTGGTTTCTAAGTTCTTCCTGAAAAAATCATTTTATTCTATTATTGTTTTTCCTAAAGTCTCCCTGAAAAAAAAACAAAAAACAAATCAGTGGGAGATTAATATTGCCCTTTCTGCTTGTGTGCCAGTCTTGACTCCTGGGTGTGCCATCTCTCTCTCTCTCTCCAATTGTGGGCCATAGAAAGCCTATTTTTTTTTAGCTTGATTTGGGTTCCAAAATCTACCTGAAAAAATCACTACATCAATCAGTGGGAGATAAATATTGGCCTCTGAGCTTGTGTGCCACTCCTGACTCCTGTGTGCGTCATCTCTCACTCAGTGGGCCATAGAAAGCCTTTTTTTTGTTTTATTTGTTTTCTAAATTCTCCCTGAAAAAATCATTTTATTTTATTTGGTTTCTAAATTCTTCCTGAAAAAATCATTTTATTCTATTATTTTTTTTTCCTAAAGTCTCCCTGAAAAAAAAAAAAAATCAAATCAGTGGGAGATTAATATTTAAATTTTGTGCTTCAGTGACAGTCCTGCGTGTGTGGCATCTCTCTCATTTGTTGCCACCAACAACAGAGTGTGTAACATTGTGCCTGATTTTCGTTGTGGTCTCACTCACCTGTAAAGGGGTAGCTAAATCATACTGAAGTTATAGCTCACCGTGTAATTTGTGTGACAGCAACAAATACCGTTAGTTTGTTTACGTTTTTAAAACAATGAGGAAGTCTGGTGGAAGAGGTCGTGACCGGGGGCGTTCATTGTCAGCTGGTAATGAGGGTAGTGGTAGTGGTGGAGCATCAGCTGGTCGTGGGAAAAAAAATATTGCACCTAAGTCTGGAGCTGTGGAGCCAGGTTCGTCGTCTGGCTACACATGGCATCGAATGCTCCCTTTTCTGGGAGTAGGAAAACCGCTTTTAAAGCCGGAGCAGCAAGAGCAAGTTTTGGCTTATCTTGCTGACTCAGCCTCTAGCTCTTTTGCCTCCTCTCGTGAAACTGGTAAATGTCAAAGCAGCGCGTCGTTAGTGGATGTTCACGGTCAGGGACAAGTCGCTTCCTTGTCCTCTTCAGCAAAAACAACAACAGAGAAGAATGCAGCAGGCGACACAACGGGTTACTCCATGGAGCTCTTTACACATACCGTCCCTGGCTTAGAAAGTGAAGCAGTTAACAGTCCATGCCCATTACAAGTTGAATCTGACATGGAGTGCACTGATGCACAGCCACAGCCAGACTACTATGCTGGTCCTTTGACTCAGACCACAACATTGCCCTCGCAGGGTAATGATCAAGAATCAGACCCTGATGAGACTATGTTGCCCCATCACGAACGCTATACCACCGACCGACACGGTGACACAGACGAAGTTGCACACGAGCTACAAGAAGAGGTAATAGATGACCCAGTTCTTGACCCCGATTGGCAGCCATTGGGGGAACAGGGTGCAGGCGGCAGCAGTTCTGAAGCGGAGGAGGAGGGGCCGCAGCAGGCATCAACATCGCAACAGGTTCCATCTGCCAGGCCCGTATCTTGCCCAAAACGCGTGGCAAAGCCAAAACCTGTTGGAGGACAGCATGGCCATCCGGTTAAAGCTCAGTCTGCAATGCCTGAAAAGGTATCCGATGCTAGAAAGAGTGCAGGCTGGCATTTTTTTAAACAACATCCAATTGATCAGCGCAAAGTCATCTGTCAAAAATGTTCAACTACCTTAAGCAGAGGACAGAATCTGAAAAGTCTCAATACAAGTTGCATGCATAGACATTTAACCACCATGCATTTGCAAGCCTGGACTAACTACCAAACGTCCCTTAAGGTTGTAGCACCCTCGGCCAAAGAAGCTAGTCAGCAACGCAACATCCCTTCCGGCAGTGTAGGGCCACCATTTTCCGCACCACCTGCAGTATCTGTGCAGGTTTCTTTGCCAGGCCAAAGCAGTCAGGGTCAGGGAATCACCAGTTTTGTAGTAGGAAACACTGCATCTAGGGCACCGGCGGCAACAATACCATCTCCCACCGTCTCTCAGTCTGCCATGTCCACCGGCACCCCCGCTAGTTCCACGATCTCCAGCTCTCCAGTCCAGCTCACCCTACATGAGACTATGGTTAGAAAAAGGAAGTACTTAGCCTCGCATCCGCGTACACAGGGTTTGAACGCCCACATAGCTAGACTAATCTCGTTAGAGATGATGCCCTACCGGTGAGTTGAAAGCGAAGTTTTCAAAGCCCTGATGGACTACGCTGTACCACGCTACGAGCTACCCAGTCGATACTTTTTTTTCCAGAAAAGCCATCCTAGCCCTCCACCAGCATGTTAAAGAGCGCATTGTCCATGCACTCAGGCAATCTGTGAGCACAAAGGTGCACCTGACAACAGATGCATGGACCAGTAGGCATGGCCAGGGACGTTACGTGTCCATCACGGCACTGGGTAAATGTGGTGGATGCAGGGTCCACAGGGGACAGCAAGTTTGGGACAGTTCTGCCTAGCCCACGGTCTAGGAAACAGTTGGCTGTAGCCGTTCGCACCTCCTCCTCCTCCTCTTCGTCCTCCTGCAGAAGCGAGAGCTCGTCCACAGACCGCAGTCGCACAACCACTCCATCCGCAGCTGCCACTGTTGCACACCAGGTCTCCCATTATGGGGCAGCTACTGGCAAACGTCAGCAGGCTGTATTGGCTATGAAGTGTTTGGGCGACAACAGACACACCGCGGAAGTTCTGTCCAAGTTCTTGCAGAAAGAAACGCAGTCGTGGCTGGGCACTGTAGATCTTGAGGCAGGCAAGGTAGTGAGTGATAACGGAAGGAATTTCATGGCTGCCATCTCCCTTTCCCAACTGAAACACATTCCTTGCCTGGCTCACACCTTAAACATGGTGGTGCAGTGCTTCCTGAAAAGTTATCCGGGGTTATCCGACCTGCTCCTCAAAGTGCGTGGACTTTGCTCACATATCCGCCGTTCGCCCGTACACTCCAGCCGTATGCAGACCTATCAGCGTTCTTTGAACCTTCCCCAGCATCGCCTAATCATAGACGTTGCAACAAGGTGGAACTCAACACTGCACATGCTTCAGAGACTGTGCGAACAGAGGCGGGCTGTTATGTTTTTGTGGGAGGATACACATACACGGGCAGGCAGTAGGATGGCAGACATGGAGTTGTCAGGTGTGCAGTGGTCGAAGATTCAAGACATGTGTCAAGTCCTTCAGTGTTTTGAGGAATGCACACGGCTGGTTAGTGCAGACAACGCCATAATAAGCATGAGCATCCCCCTAATGCGTCTGCTGATGCAAAGTTTGACGCACATAAAGGATCAGGCGTCTGCAGCTGAGGAAGAGGAAAGCCTTCATGACAGTCAGCCATTGTCTGGCCAGGGCAGTGTACAGGACGAGTTAGCGGGCGAAGAGGAGGAGGAGGACGAGGAGGATGATGGGGATGATTATATTTTTAATGAGGAAGCTTTTCCGGGGCCACTGGAAATTGGTGGCGCGGCAAGGCCGGGTTCTGGTTTTTGGAGGGACACAAGTGACGTGGATTTGCCTGAAACTGCCCCTCAACCAAGCACAACCGCAGATTTGAGAACTGGAACTTTGGCCCACATGGCGGATTATGCCTTACGTATCCTCAAAAGGGACACACGCATGACTAAAATGATGAACGATAACGATTACTGGTTGGCCTGCCTCCTTGATCCTCGCTATAAAGGCAAATTGCAAAATATAATGCCACATGAGAACTTGGAACTAATATTAGCAACCAAACAATCAACTCTTGTTGACCGTTTGCTTCTGGCATTCCCTGCACACAGCGCCCGTGATCGTTCTCACACGAGCTGCAGGGGCCAGCAGACCAGAGGAGTTAGAGGGGCAGAAATCAGAAGTGGCGTTGGCCAGAGCGGTTTTCTGACCAGGTTGTGGAGTGATTTTGCTATGACCGCAGACAGGACAGGTACTGCAGCATCAATTCAAAGTGACAGGAGACAACATTTGTCCAGTATGGTTACAAACTATTTTTCATCCCTTATCGATATTCTCCCTCAACCGTCATTCCCATTTGATTACTGGGCATCAAAATTAGACACCTGGCCAGAATTGGCAGAATATGCATTGCAGGAGCTTGCTTGCCCGGCAGCTAGTGTCCTATCAGAAAGAGTATTCAGTGCTGCAGGTTCAATACTAACAGAAAAAAGGACTCGTCTGGCTACCCAAAATGTAGATGATCTAACCTTCATTAAAATGAACCACAACTGGATTTCGAAATCTTTTGCCCCACCTTGCCCGGCCGACACCTAGCTTTCCTATGAAAAGGTCTTGCCTGTGGACTATTCTGAATGCCTTTTCCAATCTCGTAATTTTCTGCACCTGATTGTCCAGCATACGACATGTTTACACCTCACTAAATGGCCAAACTCCCCACACGGGGCCGTGGTATCGACACTTGGCGACAGCACCCGTGAGAGTGCTGTTTGTCTGAAGAGGTGGGTGTGCCCGCTTTTGGTCGACGGCACTGCCACTGGGTCCCTCCTAGTACAATAAAGTGTCTCTGGCGGTGGTGGTGCGCACCCAACGTCAGACACACCGTTGTAATATGAGGGGCCCTGGGCCTGTACCGCCGGCCACAAGACAGTTCCCCCCCCAGCTCAAACAGTGCTCTACCACTTGCAAAATTATCTCACAGCTCCACCAATGTTTAGTCTATGCGCTGACATCCTTCAATGCCTGCCACTGACAATACCATTGTATTGACATTTTTGTTATGTTAGGCCTTCGAAGCCTGTCTGCGGTCACTCCTTCCACTATGCCTCCACTGACCACACCACTGCTGCCCGTGTACCCCTGGAACCAATTTAAAATTGCCTACAGCCAGCCCAATTTTTTTATTTTAGGCCTTCGATGCCTGTCTGCGGTCCATTCTTTCTACTACTACTACACTGACCAGGCCACTGCTGCCCGTGTACCCCTGGAACCAATTTAAAATTGCCTACAGCCATGTGTTATTATTTTAGGCCTTCGATGCCTGTCTGCGGTCACTCCTTACAATATGCCTCCACTGACCACACCACTGCTGCCCGTGTACCCCTGGAACCAATTTAAAATTGCCTACAGCCAGCCCAATTTTTTTATTTTAGGCCTTCGATGCCTGTCTGCGGTCCGTTCTTTCTACTACTACTACACTGACCAGGCCACTGCTGCCCGTGTACCCCTGGAACCAATTTAAAATTGCCTACAGCCATGTGTTATTATTTTAGGCCTTCGATGCCTGTCTGCGGTCACTCCTTACAATATGCCTCCACTGACCACACCCCTGCTGCCCGTGTACCCCTGGAACCAATTTAAAATTGCCTACAGCCAGCCCAATTTTTTTATTTTAGGCCTTCGATGCCTGTCTGCGGTCCGTTCTTTCTACTACTACTACACTGACCAGGCCACTGCTGCCCGTGTACCCCTGGAACCAATTTAAAATTGCCTACAGCCATGTGTTATTATTTTAGGCCTTCGATGCCTGTCTGCGGTCACTCCTTCCACTAGGCCTCCACTGACCACACCACTGCTGCCCGTGTACCCCTGGAACCAATTTAAAATTGCCTACAGCCAGCCCAATTTTTTTACTTTAGGCCTTCGATGCCTGTCTGCGGTCACTCCTTCCACTAGGCCTCCACTGACCACACCACTGCTGCCCGTGTACCCCTGGAACCAATTTAAAATTGCCTACAGCCAGCCCAATTTTTTTACTTTAGGCCTTCGATGCCTGTCTGCGGTCATTCCTTCCACTAGGCCTCCACTGACCACACCACTGCTGCCCGTGTACCCCTGGAACCAATTTAAAATTGCCTACAGCCATGTGTTATTATTTTAGGCCTTCGATGCCTGTCTGCGGTCACTCCTTCCACTAGGCCTCCACTGACCACACCACTGCTGCCCGTGTACCCCTGGAACCAACATCAGAAAATATAAAAATAAGTATTTTGCTTATAAAAAAGAAAATACTGGAGAGATATCAAATGCAGACATTTTAACATTAAAAACAAACACATACAACAAAAATCTGGTACAGTACTAAAAATGGCCACCAGCTACAATAACTTTCTCCTGCAAGTAGTTAACTGAAAGTTTTTTCAATTTAAAACACAGATATGGCATCCACCGAGTGTTGTCCTGTCGCGTCTTCTTTATATTATTGCCAAGAAGATGCAAAACAATGAAAATAATAAAATCATTATTTACCAAAAAAATAGAGTAAGTCAAAACCACATTGCAAATAAACATTCATTACAAATAAAGAAGCAGGGCGCGTCCGAGGGTGAGTATATACCTAATAAGAATATAATCACCCTCGGACGCGCCCTGCTTCTTTCCGACAGCCTTCCTTCCTAAGAATCAGCCCTTCCGTGGTGTAGAGAGAGGGTTTGTTACACTCCAAGGTGTTCCCCAGGTTGCCTTTCCTGAGCTTCGATCTTCATGCTCTCGTTTAGTAGTTGTCAGAAAGTAGGCTGCATTAGGCCTACAAATTGGGTATGGGGTGGAGAGAGATGGTGTGTTCCACTCCAAGGTGTTCTCCAGGTTGCCTTTCCTGAGCTTCGATCTTCCAGCTCTCGTTTAGTAGTTGTTGGAAACTACGCTGCATTAGGCCTACAAATTGGGTATGGGGTGTAGAGAGATGGTGTGTTCCACTCCAAGGTGTTCCCCAGGTTTCCTCGCCAATGCTTCGATCTTCATGCTCTCGTTTAGTAGTTGTTGGAAACTACGCTGCATTAGGCCTACAAATTGGGTATGGGGTGTAGAGAGATGGTGTGTTCCACTCCAAGGTGTTCTCCAGGTTGCCTTTCCTGAGCTTCGATCTTCCGGCTCTCGTTTAGTAGTTCTTGGAAACTACACTGCATTAGGCCTACAAATTGGGTATGGGGTGTAGAGAGATGGTGTGTTCCACTCCAAGGTGTTCTCCAGGTTGCCTTTCCTGAGCTTCGATCTTCCGGCTCTCGTTTAGTAGTTCTTGGAAACTACACTGCATTAGGCCTACAAATTGGGTATGGGGTGTAGAGAGATGGTGTGTTCCACTCCAAGGTGTTCTCCAGGTTGCCTTTCCTGAGCTTCGATCTTCCGGCTCTCGTTTAGTAGTTGTTGGAAACTACGCTGCATTAGGCCTACAAATTGGCTATGGGGTGTAGAGAGATGGTGCGTTCCACTCCAAGGTGTTCTCCAGGTTGCCTTTCCTGAGCTTCGATCTTCCGGCTCTCGTTTAGTAGTTCTTGGAAACTACACTGCATTAGGCCTACAAATTGGGTATGGGGTGTAGAGAGATGGTGTGTTCCACTCCAAGGTGTTCTCCAGGTTGCCTTTCCTGAGCTTCGATCTTCCGGCTCTCGTTTAGTAGTTCTTGGAAACTACACTGCATTAGGCCTACAAATTGGGTATGGGGTGTAGAGAGATGGTGTGTTCCACTCCAAGGTGTTCTCCAGGTTGCCTTTCCTGAGCTTCGATCTTCCGGCTCTCGTTTAGTAGTTGTTGGAAACTACGCTGCATTAGGCCTACAAATTGGGTATGGGGTGTAGAGAGATGGTGTGTTCCACTCCAAGGTGTTCCCCAGGTTTCTTCGCCAATGCTTCGATCTTCATGCTCTCGTTTAGTAGTTGTTGGAAACTACACTGCATTAGGCCTACAAATTGGGTATGGGGTGTAGAGAGATGGTGTGTTCCACTCCAAGGTGTTCTCCAGGTTGCCTTTCCTGAGCTTCGATCTTCCGGCTCTCGTTTAGTAGTTCTTGGAAACTACACTGCATTAGGCCTACAAATTGGGTATGGGGTGTAGAGAGATGGTGTGTTCCACTCCAAGGTGTTCTCCAGGTTGCCTTTCCTGAGCTTCGATCTTCCGGCTCTCGTTTAGTAGTTGTTGGAAACTACGCTGCATTAGGCCTACAAATTGGGTATGGGGTGTAGAGAGATGGTGTGTTCCACTCCAAGGTGTTCCCCAGGTTTCTTCGCCAATGCTTCGATCTTCATGCTCTCGTTTAGTAGTTGTTGGAAACTACACTGCATTAGGCCTACAAATTGGGTATGGGGTGTAGAGAGATGGTGTGTTCCACTCCAAGGTGTTCTCCAGGTTGCCTTTCCTGAGCTTCGATCTTCCGGCTCTCGTTTAGTAGTTCTTGGAAACTACGCTGCATTAGGCCTACAAATTGGGTATGGGGGGTAGAGAGATGGTGTGTTCCACTCCAAGGTGTTCCCCAGGTTTCCTCGCCAATGCTTCGATCTTCATGCTCTCGTTTAGTAGTTGTTGGAAACTACGCTGCATTAGGCCTACAAATTGGCTATGGGGTGTAGAGAGATGGTGTGTTCCACTCCAAGGTGTTCTCCAGGTTGCCTTTCCTGAGCTTCGATCTTCCGGCTCTCGTTTAGTAGTTCTTGGAAACTACACTGCATTAGGCCTACAAATTGGGTATGGGGTGTAGAGAGATGGTGTGTTCCACTCCAAGGTGTTCTCCAGGTTGCCTTTCCTGAGCTTCGATCTTCCGGCTCTCGTTTAGTAGTTGTTGGAAACTACGCTGCATTAGGCCTACAAATTGGTTATGGGGTGTAGAGAGATGGTGTGTTCCACTCCAAGGTGTTCCCCAGGTTTCCTCGCCAATGCTTCGATCTTCATGCTCTCGTTTAGTAGTTGTTGGAAACTACGCTGCATTAGGCCTACAAATTGGCTATGGGGTGTAGAGAGATGGTGTGTTCCACTCCAAGGTGTTCTCCAGGTTGCCTTTCCTGAGCTTCGATCTTCGGGCTCTCGTTTAGTAGTTGTTGGAAACTACACTGCATTAGGCCTACAAATTGGGTATGGGGTGTAGAGAGATGGTGTGTTCCACTCCAAGGTGTTCTCCAGGTTGCCTTTCCTGAGCTTCGATCTTCCGGCTCTCGTTTAGTAGTTGTTGGAAACTACGCTGCATTAGGCCTACAAATTGGCTATGGGGTGTAGAGAGATGGTGTGTTCCACTCCAAGGTGTTCTCCAGGTTGCCTTTCCTGAGCTTCGATCTTCCGGCTCTCGTTTAGTAGTTCTTGGAAACTACACTGCATTAGGCCTACAAATTGGGTATGGGGTGTAGAGAGATGGTGTGTTCCACTCCAAGGTGTTCTCCAGGTTTCCTTTCCTGAGCTTCGATCTTCCGGCTCTCGTTTAGTAGTTCTTGGAAACTACGCTGCATTAGGCCTACAAATTGGGTATGGGGTGTAGAGAGATGGTGTGTTCCACTCCAAGGTGTTCCCCAGGTTTCCTCGCCAATGCTTCGATCTTCATGCTCTCGTTTAGTAGTTGTTGGAAACTACGCTGCATTAGGCCTACAAATTGGGTATGGGGTGTAGAGAGATGGTGTGTTCCACTCCAAGGTGTTCCCCAGGTTTCCTCGCCAATGCTTCGATCTTCCAGCTCTCGTTTAGTAGTTGTTGGAAACTACGCTGCATTAGGCCTACAAATTGGGTATGGGGTGTAGAGAGATGGTGTGTTCCACTCCAAGGTGTTCCCCAGGTTTCCTCGCCAATGCTTCGATCTTCATGCTCTCGTTTAGTAGTTGTTGGAAACTACGCTGCATTAGGCCTACAAATTGGGTATGGGGTGTAGAGAGATGGTGTGTTCCACTCCAAGGTGTTCTCCAGGTTGCCTTTCCTGAGCTTCGATCTTCCGGCTCTCGTTTATTAGTTGTTGGAAACTACGCTGCATTAGGCCTACAAATTGGGTATGGGGTGTAGAGAGATGGTGTGTTCCACTCCAAGGTGTTCCCCAGGTTTCCTCGCCAATGCTTCGATCTTCATGCTCTCGTTTAGTAGTTGTTGGAAACTACGCTGCATTAGGCCTACAAATTGGGTATGGGGTGTAGAGAGATGGTGTGTTCCACTCCAAGGTGTTCCCCAGGTTTCCTCGCCAATGCTTCGATCTTCATGCTCTCGTTTAGTAGTTGTTGGAAACTACGCTGCATTAGGCCTACAAATTGGGTATGGGGTGTAGAGAGATGGTGTGTTCCACTCCAAGGTGTTCTCCAGGTTGCCTTTCCTGAGCTTCGATCTTCCGGCTCTCGTTTAGTAGTTCTTGGAAACTACACTGCATTAGGCCTACAAATTGGGTATGGGGTGTAGAGAGATGGTGTGTTCCACTCCAAGGTGTTCTCCAGGTTGCCTTTCCTGAGCTTCGATCTTCCGGCTCTCGTTTAGTAGTTCTTGGAAACTACACTGCATTAGGCCTACAAATTGGGTATGGGGTGGAGAGAGATGGTGTGTTACACTCCAAGGTGTTCCCCAGGTTTCCTTGCCATTGCTTCGGTCTTCCGACTCTCGTTTAGTAGTTGTAGAAAACTACACTGCATTAGGCCTACAAAATGGGTATGGGGTGGAGAGAGATGGTGTGTTCCACTCCAAGGTGTTCTCCAGGTTGCCTTTCCTGAGCTTCTATCTTCAGGCTCTCGTTAAATTGTGGTTAAATGGAACAACTGCATTTGGCGTACTAGTTGGTTTGGGGCCTACTAACAGTGTCTGCCGCTCCTTGCTGTTCTCCTGGTTTCCTGTCCTGAAATTCCGTTTTCAGGCGCTCGTTAAGTAGTTGTTAATGTTAGACTGCATTTGGCCTACTAGTTGGGTTGGGGCCTACTATCGGTGTCTGCCACTCCTTGCTGTTCTCCTCCACTGAACAAAGCTGTGCGCCTGTTTACTACGGTTGCCAATTTTGAACTGCATTTCGACTACTTACTGATTTGGGCCTACTCTCTGTGTCAGCCTCTCATTCCAGTTGTCCTCCACTGCAATGCCCCCTGGTTATTCCTGTGTTACCAATTTTGAACTGCATTTAGCCAACTTTATTCTTTGGGCCTATATCTGTGTTTCCTCCTCATCCTGCCCATTGCCCAGCCAGTGATAGATGAGTCTGCTGGTACATTGACCCATAACGCAACATTCCCCGTGCATGCTACACAACAACATTGTGACCCTGCTGAAAGTCAGGTTGCTCTTCCCGCATACCATACCACCTTACACGGGGACAAAGAGGAAGGTGCAGATGAAAGTGCAGGTTCCTTCATCAGGTGGGGGGAGGAATACTAGTTGGCAACGTCACTGGCACAGGGCCTCTCATAGTACGCAAAAGTGTTGCTGCCGGTGGGAGGCGCCCCCGCCGTGCAAACACACCGCTGTACTTTGAGGGGCCCTGTGCCAGTGCCAATGCCAACGAGTGGGCCCCCCCTGCTTGCTCAGGTTCACAGCACTTGCAAAGTTGAAATACTTACCTCTCCCTGCTCCACTGCCGTGACGTGGTCCAGATTTCCTGGGCCCACTAATTACTTGAACCAGCCCTACCCACCACAACTTTAGCCAAATGACCCCCAATTTCAAATGCCTTCCAATTATTATAAGGTAAATTACGCTTGACAAGCTTCATTAAGAAGAATGGATGGTTTTGACATTAAAATGGGCACTCTAGGTGTTTTCCTGGCCCCCACTCACTGCCGACTATGCTACCCCATTGACTTGCATTGGGTTTCGTGTTTCGGTCGATCCCGACTTTACGTCATAATCGGCCGATTTCACTCGACCCGACTTTTGAGATAGTCGGGTTTCGCGAAATCCGGCTCAACTCTAAAAAGGTCAAGGTCGCTCAACTCTATCCAGGAACAGTCCACTCCTTGTAAATCTCTCTCAAATCTTTGAATTAATCCTTTCAAGACTGCGGTTATCCCGTTTGCTTGTGCACCTTTTTCTACCTCACTTTTTCCACATCTTTCCATTAATATGCTTGGATACAGCACTCTGTGAACCCTCAGCTTCTTTAGCAATGATCTTTTGTGGCTTATCCTCCTCTGGTGTGTGTCAATGATTGCCTTCTGGACATCTGTCAAGTCAGCAGTCTTCCCCATGATTGTGAAGCTACTGAAACAGACTAATTGTTAGGGCTAGCGGAACGTACCAAGTAATAGGGTGATAGATTCGAGGTGCGTTTGCAGCACGGGGTCCACCGTGCAGAGATACCTGCTGCAAATAATGGCGGATGGACACTGAGCTCAGATGTGGGTTAAACTTCACCCCGTGTGAAATGAAAGCGAGCTCTGTTGCCTCACAGAGTCGCGCTGTACACAGGGACTAAAACCCTAACTAAAAGTTGTGCTGGCTCTGGAACTCTTCTGTGCTATCCGCACACATGAAAGAACCAGATGCTAAGCCAAGGCTAATTGCCCCCACTGACGCTAGCTGCCTGCCTGAGTGTACAGCCCCAAGGCTTAACAGACTCACACCACTTATATACAGTGTGGCAGAGTATCCACTGGCAGCTGCCAAACATAAATGATACTAACGCATGGCCGTGCGGCCATGCAAACCTTTTATAGCTGTAGCAGCTCAGGACCTTCCTAGTGGACCAATAGGAGCTACTACAGAACCTGAGCATGTGACCCCGACCTCCAATGAGAGGTCTTCCCCTGGGCATGCTCAGGAGGGGAAAAGCAGGACTTAGTCCCAGGAGCGCCTGCTCGACGCCGAACAGTACTGGTTATAATGGCTGAACCTAGAAGGGCAGCAGTAACCAAACGTGCAGTATCTGTCCTGGACAGGTGCTGGGACCGACGTCTCCACTGAGCAGGCTCCACTGTGGCTGGAGAAGAATGGGAGACCGCAGTGGACATGGCTCGAGATTCCCCGTGTGCAGCAGCCGGAACTCGACGCCTAACACTAATGGACCTTTTTAAATGCTTAGAAAGCCTTTGCAGGTGTTTTTTGTCAAATATTCAAATTTACTGAGATAATGACATTTGGGTTTTCATTGGCTGTAAGCCATTGTCATCATCATTAACAGAAATAAACACTTGAAATAGATCACTCTGCTTGTAATGACTCTATAATATATGAGATTCACTTTTTGTATCGAAGAAGTGAAATAAATTAGCTTTTTGATGATATTCTAATTTTGGAGGAACACCTGTATCTATCTATCTATCTATCTATCTATCTATCTGTCTGTCTGTCTGTCTGTCTATCTAACAAATATTATGTATCCATGCATTTCTGCATTTATTTATCTATTTCATTATCTATCTCCTATGTCCTATCTCATTTCTGTTTGCCTAATATCTATATATTTATACATTTTTAATTCTGGCTATAGAAATATATTCTTAGAAATCTATCCTATTGGATCAAGGAAAGAAAAATCAAGAAAAAATAAAAGATTGGTGCAATTCAAGTTCTATAGAAATGATTAGGATCCGCCACAACCTTTGCCTTGTTACAGTGAGATAACGTTAGCGGTTTTTACCCTATTAATTGTAGCTATCAGAGCTATGTCCACCCCACTATCCACCTGACGTAAGGGCGCACAATTTCCCACTTTTGTACCTTGAGAGCCTTCACCAGGAAGTAAGTATTTGTAGATGGAAGGAGAGGTGAGTAGGAACCTAGACTTCTAGTCTCCGTTTTGGTGGCCCACTCTATTATAATTAAATAAATTGCGAATTTGAAAGGGTTTTTTTTAGATTTAATGCTAGATATGGTGACTTATATACAAACCCCACCCTACATGTACGCGGACATTACATGGACTAGTGACCTCAGTAGTCAATGGAATCACCAGCTGAAATCATCAGCTACATACACCACCTGAGGTTCTAGGAGACTCCATGTCTCACCTTTGTGTTGGCAGTCACTTGACTATTGGACTGGGATCCTTGGACCCTACAGAGACGATGGGGTTTTCTTCTGCTGTTGGGGTTTACATGAAAGTAGAGGCAATCCTGGGATCCAGATTTGGGCTCCACATTTTAAAAAAGATATTAAGAAATTAGAGTCGCTTCAAAGGCAGCACCTAGATTATTATACGGGATGGAAGCCTCTCATAAGAGGAGAGGTTGGAAAAATTGGGGTTGTTTAGTTTAGAGTGGATCTCATTTACATGTATAAATACAGTGTATGTGTGGTTAGGGTTGAGCGACTTTTAGTTTTTTAGGGTCGAGTCGGGTTTCGCGAAACCCGACTATCTCAAAAGTCGAGTCGAGTGAAAAGTCGGGGATCGACCGAAACATGAAACCGAATGCAAGTCAATGGGGGAGCATAGTCGGCAGTGAGTGGAGGCCAGGAAAACATGTACAGTGCCCATTTTAATGGCAAAAACATACATTCTTGTTACTGAAGCCTGTCAATCTTAATTTACCTTATAATAATAGTAAGGCATTGGAAATGGCGGGTCATTTGGCTAAAGTTGTGGGGGGTAGGGCTGGTTCAAGTATTTAGTGGGCCCAGGAAATCTGGACCACGTCACGGCAGCGGAGCAGGGAGAGGTAAGTATTTAAACTTTGCAAGTGCTGTGATCCTGAGCAAGCAGGGGGGGCCCACTCATTGGCATTGGCACTGGCACAGGGCCCCTCAAAGTACGGCGGTGTGTTTGCACGGCGGGGGCGCCTCCCACCGGCAGCGACACTTTTGCGTACTATGAGGGGCCCTGTGCCAGTGACGTCGCCAACGAGTTCCCCCCTCCACACCTGATGAAGGAACCTGCACTTTCATCTGCACCTTCCTCTTTGTCCCCGTGTAAGGTGGTATGGTATGTGGGAAGGGGAACCTGACTTTAAGCAGGGTCACAATCTTGCTGTGTAGCGTGCACGGGGAATGTTGCATTATGGGTCAATGTACCAGCAGACTCATCTATCACTGGCTGGGCAATGGGCAGGAAACACAGATATAGACCCAAATAATAAAGTGGGCTAAATGCAGTTCAAAATTGATAACAGGACTAACCAGGGGGCATTGCTTTGTTCAGTGGAGTACAACTGTAATGGGAGGCTGACACAGTGAGTAAGCCCAAATCAGTAAGTAGGCTAAATGCAGTTCAAAATTGGTAACAGAAGTAAACAGGCGGAACTGGTTTGTTCAGTGTAGGAGAACATCAAGGAGCGGCAGACACCGTTAGTAGGGCCAACAAACCAAGTAGGCCAAATGCAGTGTTATATTAAAAACAATTTAACGAGAGCCTGAAGATAGAAGCTAGGGAAAGGCAACCTGGAGAACACCTTGGAGCGGAAGACACCGTTTGTAGAACCCAGACCCAACTTGTAGGCCTAATGCAGTGTTGTTTCAACAACTACTTAACAAGAGCTTCAAGATAGAAGCTAGGGAGAGGCAACCTGGAGAACACCTTGGAGCGGCAGCCACCGTCTCTACAACCCAGACCCAACTTGTAGGCCTAATGCAGTGTTGTTTCAACAACTACTTAACGAGAGCTTCAAGATAGAAGCTAGGGAGAGGCAACCTGGAAAACACCTTGGAGCGGCAGACACAGTCTCTACAACCCAGACCCAACTTGTAGGCCTAATGCAGTGTTGTTTCAACAACTACTTAACGAGAGCTTCAAGATAGAAGCTAGGGTGAGGCAACCTGGAGAACACCTTGGAGCGGCAGACACCATCTCTACAACCCAGACCCAACTTGTAGGCCTAATGCAGTGTTGTTTCAACAACTACTTAATGAGAGCTTCAAGATAGAAGCTAGGGAGAGGCAACCTGGAGAACACCTTGGAGCGGCAGCCACCGTCTCTACAACCCAGACCCAACTTGTAGGCCTAATGCAGTGTTGTTTCAACAACTACTTAATGAGAGCTTCAAGATAGAAGCTAGGGAGAGGCAACATGGAGAACATCTTGGAGCGGCAGACACCATCTCTACAACCAAGACCCAACTTGTAGGCCTAATGCAGTGTTGTTTCAACAACTACTTAACGAGAGCTTCAAGATAGAAGCTAGGGAGAGGCAACCTGGAGAACACCTGGGAGCGGCAGACACCGTCTCTACAACCCAGACAAACTTGTAGGCCTAATGCAGTGTTGTTTCAACAACCACTTAATGAGAGCTTCAAGATAGAAGCTAAAGAGAGGCAACATGGAGAACATCTTGGAGCGGCAGACACCATCTCTACAACCAAGACCCAACTTGTAGGCCTAATGCAGTGTTGTTTCAACAACTACTTAATGAGAGCTTCAAGATAGAAGCTAGGGAGAAGCAACCTGGAGAACACCTTGGAGCAGCAGACACCGTCTCTACAACCCAGACCCAACTTGTAGGCCTAATGCAGTGTTGTTTCAACAACTACTTAATGAGAGCTTCAAGATAGAAGCTAGGGAGAGGCAACCTGGAGAACACCTTGGAGCGGCAGACACCGTCTCTATAACCCAGACCCAACATGTAGGCCTAATGCAGTGTTGTTTCAACAACTACTTAACGAGAGCTTCAAGATAGAAGCTAGGGAGAGGCAACCTGGAGAACACCTGGGAGCGGCAGACACCGTCTCTACAACCCAGACCCAACTTGTAGGCCTAATGCAGTGTTGTTTCAACAACTACTTAATGAGAGCTTCAAGATAGAAGCTAGGGTGAGGCAACCTAGAGAACACCTTGGAGCGGCAGACACCATCTCTACAACCCAGACCCAACTTGTAGGCCTAATGCAGTGTTGTTTCAACAACTACTTAACGAGAGCTTCAAGATAGAAGCTAGGGAGAGGCAACCTGGAGAACACCTTGGAGCGGCAGACACCATCTCTACAACCAAGACCCAACATGTAGGCCTAATGCAGTGTTGTTTCAACAACTACTTAATGAGAGCTTTAAGATAGAAGCTAGGGAGATGCAACCTACCTGGAGAACACCTTGGAGCGGCAGACACTGTTAGTGGGCCCCAACCAAACTAGTAGCCCCACTGCAGTTGTTCGATTAAAAAACTATTTAACAAGAGCCTGAAGATAGAAGCTCAGTAAAGGCAATCAGGAGAACACCTTGGAGCGGAAGACAACGAAACTTGTGGCCCCAATGCAGTTTTATAATTCTGACAGGCTGAAAACCAGCCTTTTTTATTTATTTATTTTTTAGAGGAGGACAGCTGTAGTAAGTGGCGCAGACAGACACTGCTAGTAGGCCTTAGACCACAAAGTAGGCTCACTGCAGGTTGAAAAAAAGTTACATGGGTACACGGTCGGCATTGGTGTGCTCAGCGGAGGACAAATGGAAGGAGGGACCGCAGACACACTTAGTAGGCCTAAAATTAAAAAAAATAGGCTCAAAGCACCTTCGATTATGTGGCAGGGGTACACAGGCAGCATTGGTGTGGTCAGCGGAGGACGATTGGAAGGAGTGTCTGACACAGTTAGTACTCCCAAAAAATAAATAGATGGTAATGTCTCGCAAAACAACAAAACCAAAAAACAAAAGGGTTGCATACTTAGGTAGAGGGGGGCTCCTCTGCTGAGTTTCAGACATAGTAATTTGGCGCTAAGTATTTACTGGTGTCAATATAGGACACTGACCCTGACTATTTTAACTAGCATCATACATGTCAACAAGTTGGTATTGTCAGTGCCAGGCATTGAAGGATGTCAGCGCATAGACTAAACATTGTTGGAGCTGTGAGAGATAATTTTGCAAGTGGTAGAGCACTGTTTGAGCTGGGGGGAACTCTCTTGTGGCCGGCGGTACAGACCCAGGGCCCCTAATGTTACAACGGTGTGTCTGACGTTGGGTGCGCGCCACCACCGCCAGGGACACTTTATTGTACTATGAGGGACCCAGTGGCAGTGCCATCGAACAAAAGCGGGCACACCCACCTCTTCAGACAAACGGCACTCTCACGGGTGCTTGCGCCAAGTGGCGAGACCACGGCCCCGTGGGAGAGTTAGCCCATTTAGGGAGGTGTAAACATGTCGTATGCTGCACAAACAGCTGCTGCAAATTAAGAGATTGGAACAGTCAGTAAGACCAGTCCACAAGCAAGACCTTTTTATAGGAAAGCTAGGTGTCAGCCGGGAAAGGTGGGGCAAAATAATTAGAAATCCATGAGTGGTTCATTTTAATAAAGGTTAGATCATCAACATTTTGGGTAGCCAGACGAGACCTTTTTTCGGTTAATATTGAACCTGCAGCACTGAATACTCTTTCTGATAGCACACTAGCTGCTGGGCAAGCAAGCTCCTACAATGCATATTCTGCCAATTCAGGCCAGGTGTCTATTTTGGATGCCCAGTAATCAAATGGGAATGACGGTTGAGGGAGAACTTCGATAAGGGATGAAAAATAGTTAGTAACCATACTGGACAAATGTTGTCTCCTGTCACTTTGAATTGATGCTGCAGTACCTGTCCTGTCTGCGGTCATAGCAAAATCACTCCACAACCTGGTCAGAAAACCCCTCTGTCCAACGCCACTTCTGATTTGTGCAACTCTAACACCTCTGCCCTGTTGCCCCCTGCAGCTCGTGTGAGAACCATCACCGGCGCTGTGTGCTGGGAATACCTGAATCAAACGGTCTACAAGAGTTGCTTGTTTGGTTGCTAATATTTGTTCGAGGTTCTCATGTGGCATGATATTTTGCAATTTGCCTTTATAGTGAGGATCAAGGAGGCAGGCCAACCAGTAATCATCATCGGTCATCATTTTAATAATGCGTGGGTCCCTTTTGAGAATACGTAAGGCATAATCCGCCATGTGGGCCAAAGTTCCAGTTGTCAAATCTGCGGTTGTGCTGGGTTGAGGGGCAGTTTCAGGCAAATCTACGTCACTTGTCTCCCTCAAAAAACCTGAACCCGGCCTTGCAACGCCACCAGTTGCTATTGGCCCCGGAGAAGCTTCCTCATTTAAAAAATACTCATCCCCCTCATCCTCCTCCTCTTCGCCCGCTACCTCGTCCTGTAGACTGCCCTGACCAGACAATGGCTGACTGTCATCAAGGCTTTCCTCTTCCTCGGCTGCAGACGCCTGCTCCTTTATGTGCGTCAAACTTTGCATCAGCAGACGCATTAGGGGGATGCTCATGCCTATTATGGCGTTGTCTGCACTAACCAGCCATGTGCATTCCTCAAAACACTGAATGACTTGACACAGGTCTTGTACCTTCGACCACTGCGCACCTGACAACTCCATGTCTGCCATCCAACTGCCTGCCCGTGTATGTGTATCCTCCCACAAATACATAACAGCACGCCTCTGTTCGCACAGTCTCTGAAGCATGTGCAGTGTGGGGTTCCACCTTGTTGCAACATCGATGATTAGGCAATGCTGGGGAAGGTTCAAAGACCACTGATGGTTCTGCATACGGCTGGAGTGCACGGGCGAACGGCGAATATGCGAGCAAAGTCTGCGCACTTGGAGGAGCAGGTCGGGTAACCCCGGATAACTTTTCAGGAAGCACTGCACCACCAGGTTTAAGGTGTGAGCCAGGCAAGGAATGTGTTTCAGTTGTGAAAGGGCTATGGCAGCCATAAAATTCCTTCCGTTATCACTCACTACCTTGCCTGCCTCAAGATGTACAGTGCCCAGCCATGACTGAGTTTCTTTCTGCAAGAACTCGGACAGAACTTCCGCGGTGTGTCTGTTGTCGCCCAAACACTTCATTGCCAATACAGCCTGCTGACTCTTGCCACTAGCTGTCCCATAATGGGACACCTCGTGTGCAACAGTGGCAGATGCGGATGGAGTGGTCGTGCGACTGCGGTCTGTGGACGAGCTCTCGCTTCTGCAGGAGGACGAGGAGGAGGGGGGGCGAATGCCTACAGCCAACTGTTTCCTAGACCGTGGGCTAGGCAGAACTGTCCCAATATTGCTGTCCCCTGTGGACCCTGCATCCACCACATTAACCCAGTGTGCCGTGATGGACACGTAACGTCCCTGGCCATACCTACTGGTCCATGCATCTGTTGTCAGGTGCACCTTTGTACTCACAGATTGCCTGAGTGCATGGACGATGCGGTCTTTTACATGCTGGTGGAGGGCTGGGATGGCTTTTCTCGAAAAGAAGTGTCGACTGGGTAGCTCGTATCGTGGTTCAACGTAGTCCATCAGGGCTTTGAAAGCTTCGCTTTCAACTAACTGGTAGGGCATCATCTCTAATGAGAATAGTCTAGCAATGTGGGCGTTCAAACCCTGTGTACGCGGATGCGAGGATGAGTACTTCCTTTTCCTAACGAGAGTCTCATGTAGAGTGAGCTGGACTGGAGAGCTGCAGATCGTGGGACTAGCGGGGGTGCCGGTGGATATGGCAGACTGAGAAAGGGTCGAAGATGGTATTCTTGCTGGTACCCGACATGCAGTGTTTCCTACTACTGTCAAGGTAAAAATATATTTTCTTTATACTCTTTTGTACTTTTATATATACTTATGCTGTGAAACAATAAGTTTTTCCCTTCATGCTTATTAATGCAAATTTAACTGTATTTAAGATGGCTGCCAGTATTCACCTTTGCCCCACTTTCACTCGGCTGAAGGAACAAGTTACACATTCCAGAAGCCAAGTATCATTTCTCTGGAAATCGAAACTTAACAAGATGTGGACAAAGGAAGATTCATCAGATGACGTCAGAGCCAACCAGAAGGACTGAATACTAGATACATTGCTTAACCCCCGCCTATCCCCGCCTTCTGCACACCTTCCCCCAATAGGTCATATAATGTTGTGTATCAGGAAATAAAGTTCAGTCGTTGCTGTGACGTTACACACGAGCATGCAATGAGTTTGAACCAGCATTGTGTCTGACTCATTCTTATCCGGTACCAACATGCTCTTAATCTGATTTGGAATGACTGGTGGATGAAGGGTATTGTCGTGACGACCCCGACAATTTGGTGCAACCAACGTGGGGCGTGGCCGGCGATCCGAGACCCCCTGGACCCATGCCTGGACGTCCGTGGACGACACCCGTAGTGGCTGACCTCGAGGACTGATCACCCTCCAAACATGGTAAGTGGAGATCACATACTATGTATGTGTCACACTTGCTAGTGTTTCAGCCGTTATTGGTTAGTCTGTGGTCTCCTTGGGTCTGGGGAGTGACCGGTCGAGTGGTGAGACCGAGCGCGATCCCGTGCCACGCTTCGAACCAGCAACTGAGAGACGTCGCTCTCTGCGCGTCCTCGTGTACACCACACCTCCTCCACCGGTCATTGTACTCCATTCAACCACCCTACCCGTGACTATTGTGTAGTAGTGATAGAGTGAAAGATTGAGGAAGTTGTAGATTGGGGGCGGCTGAGAGAAGGGACAGGAGACGTAGCCTCTGTGATATTGTACCAACTAGGTAATTAAGACGTCCCGAGAGGGGACCACCTGTTTTTCTGTGGAGGGCTCTCACTAGGAGACCGCCTCCCAACTGGTTAGAATATCGTGACAGGGTAGACTGTTAATCACTGGTGTTCAGAGGTTAGGGACAGCACGTCGAACGAGAGGCTCCGTGTTTTTTTTTTCGATGGGAAACCTGTGTTGTTACCGCTGTCAGCGATCCTGGGCTGCAGCAGGGCGTAGTATTCTGTGAGTCATGTTGTCTCTTGAAGCAGAAGAAGTCCGTGCCCCACCAGTTAAGTGAGGATGCTGTGGAAGTCAAGACAATAGTAGGGTCACGGGAGGGCAAGAAGGCAGTCAAGAATGTTGAAAGATAAAGGACTGTTAGAACAAGCGCAAGCTCATCTGCGAGTTGCGCGTGGTTTAAAGAACGAGGAATGGAAAAAGGTTGATGGAGAGGAAAGATGAAAGGATGCAGAGCCCGTGTTTGGTTATAAAATACCTCAATCATTAGTTTTTCTAGGGTGTTCTGGTATATGAATTGTGTGAAGGTCTTTGTAGAAATTAATTGAGTCTGAGAATTGCTGTATTCCGCTACTCTTTGTGGTTTTCCGAGACACCCGATGGGAGGGGTCAAACAGCTGCGCTGTGCCTTTCTTCTTTTGTGTTGTGGAATGCTGTAAATTCTTATCTGTGTGTTTATAGCTGATGGGGGGGGTGAACCCCTGCGCGAATTGTTTGTGATTTCTCTTTCTTGTGCTGCGGGCCAGAGAGAGGGGGGCCAATGCAGCTGCGCTGAGGGATATGGTGGAGTTGTGCATATTCTGTCCTTGGTTCAGTACGCGCTGAGAGATTTGTGTCTAAAGCAATAGTACAATGTTGTATTGAATTAGAAAGAATTATTGTAAGTTTAAAGTGAAATATGGTGTCCGGACGATGCATTAGGAGTAGTACAAAGTTTCCAGAAGAACTTAACCCAGTCTATATCAGCAGCTGCAGCGATCCTCACTCGCTCTCTAGCCCCACTGCTCTCAGCCCCCACCACCGCAGCGTGCAGCTTCAAGGACACAGCTCGCAGCTCGCTTCCTTATCAGTGGCCCAAGAAGCAGAAGACTTCAGCTCCAGCTCCCCCTCCCCTACACAAATCCAGTCTCATACTCCAATATCCATTTTAACCCTGTGTCTGGAAATCTCCCTTGCCATGTTAATTCTCAGACTAAGACAAGACAGATGGATTTGTAAACATTGCGGTCAGACAAACCCAGACTGGAGAAATACTTGTATGATCTGTGCTGCAACCCAACCTAAGTGAATTACGCTGAATCCTGTCCAGATAAGATCACATGTAGTGATATAAGAAGCTGACACAGGATTGTGGGTAGTGGGGACATTAACTTTTGGGAGTAAGCTGACAGTAATCCTTTTGGGAAGGAGCTGTAGACCAGCATGTCATGTCACCCCCAACCGGTCATCTAGTCACCCCCACTACCAGAGAATCAACCACATCAGGTAGTGTAGGACAGATACAGGAGTATTATCCCTGGAAGCCCTCTGACTAGCTAGCTACGCTAAAATAATTGGCTGATCCTGAGAACAAACCTTTCCCATTTTACAGACAAAGACAATATGATGGATGTATAAGTGCACCTGAGCAGACCTAGAGAGTTGGTGAGCCAAGATGATGGTCAGATGGTCCTTATGTTATATAACCCCTATGCAGATGAATATAATGAGATGTGTATCTTACACGCCCTTTCCCGATCAGTTTGTAAAAAAAGAAAAAAAAATAGGGGGGATAGTGTCTCTAACCCTGGCAGTTAGAATATCCTTATGTCACGCTGCTTCAGTATGTGGGTAATTTTTTTTTTGTTTTTTGTTGTGTGCACAGACAGAGCAGGAAGCCATTGTTGCCACTGTTAGTTTTCACAAGTATCTGGCAGATCTGAACTGTCGGGTTTCGGCCTCGAAACTTCGGTTCTGCCTTGGTCAAGTGATATTTTTGGGTCACTGTCTCCTTCAGGGTGCCAGACACCTCACAGAAGAAAGAAAAATAGCCGTCAGCTACAAAAGATGAGACTGAGCTCCAGCGTTTTCTTGGACTGTGTACTTATTGTTGTCAGTGAATACCGGACGCACCCCGCATAATGCAATTTCTCTACAAGGCCCTGAAAGACTGTTCAAGATATGCTGATGATTTTGGCAGACTCCACACTGGATACGCTGTTACTACGGAAGACACTGTAGTGCACGGAGCTGCACTCACTCCCTGCCACCCTGTCAGGACAGGAAGCAGAATTTCAGGCTCTGTCTACTGCATGTGTTCTGGCCAAAGCCAGGCGGGCTAATATACATGGACTCACAGTATGCATTTGGTATTGCTCATGATTTCGGAGCTCTATGAGCCAATCGAGGATTTGTTACTACTGCCGGGACTCAGTGAAGAATGCTGAAGCTGTTAAAAGCCTCATGGACTCAATCAAATTACCTACCCAGGTGGCCATTATCAAAGATAAGGAGCACGGTGCTATGGAACAGTAAACAGACTGTTGGTAACACCTTTGCAGATATGCAAGCAAAAGCTGCTGCTCTCCTACCCGTTGAACAGACCATACCAGCTATGGTGACCACACGCTCTCAGCGTAAACAGTTACAAGAAACACTGACTCTACAGGAACCTGATGATCTACGCCAGACTGAGGTTTTCTGTCGGACCCCGCAAGACCGCTTAATGACAATGCAGAGAATGTCTCCAAAGGAAGAAGTGAAGCAGTGGAAGCTGATGGAGCACGTATGGACAATGGTCGCTGAAAAAAGGACCAACTTGTGTGTCTCCCTAAGCGGATGTACCCTGCTAATGCCACGTGGGCGCATGGGCCCACACATCGAGGTATCTGTCAGACCTGCAATCCCGGTCAACTTCAACGTGTACCCCCGAAGCACCTTGCTAAGCCCGACTATCCTTTCCAAAGGCTCCAGGTGGACCTCATCACGTTGCCTAAGTCTGGAAGGTATGAATATTGTCTGGTGGTTGTCGATATGTTCTCCAGTTGGCCATAAGTATTCCCCGTTACCAACGTGACTGCAAAGACCACAGCAAAGAAACTGGTGATGGAAGTTATATGCAGATATGGTGTTCCAGAAGTTGTTGAAAGTGACCAAGACTTTCCTTCTCATATGTATCAGGAGGTTCTGACAATGCTTGGATCCACTGTAGCCCTCCATACTCCATACCATCCACAATCTAGTATTAAAGTTAAGAGGCTGAACGGCACGCTGAAGGGACAATTGACAAAAATGATGCAGGAGACTATGGCTCCATGGCCAGGGCTCTTACACGTTCGTACTACCCCTAAGGCAAAACATGGCCTGTCCCCATATGAGATATTGTTTGGTGCTAGGTTCTCAGTTGCAAATTTTCAGTCTCAGTAGTTGTCAGAAGAAACTGACTGTGCTGTTCAAAATGTTATTCAGCTTAGTAAAAATGTTGCTAACACCCATGCTTTAGTTTCTTTTTCCCTTCCAGATTCAGCAGAAACCGATATTGGTCACAATTTGAAGCCTGGTGGTTTTATGGTCGTGAAAAGCTATGTCAGTAAAACTTGAAGGAAAGAGCACCTGGATCTATGCTTCACACTGCAAAAGAGACCGAACCAGCGCTTAGTCACAGTGGTGATCGAAGGAAAATGTTGCTGTTGTTTTTGGTCCTGAGGCTGGGGGCCATCCTCGCCCCTACCTCCCCGGCCCCTATTGTAAATAAGAATTCCGGTGCCACTATTCTCTGGGTAAATCTAACGGCCCCGGTAAATATCTGGTGATTTGATTTCTGCAATGTAGTCAAGTGCCCCGAGACTCAACGGGTGGTAGAGGGAATCATCCAGTATTATATATGTGTTAGAAGTTTTCTCCATAGAAACACAAACAGCCCCAAGGAAAAATTTATGGTTAGAATGGGTAAGATACAATGTACGAGTCCAGAATATCTCTGTAGGATGTATTGCTTGTGCTGCAGCGAATACACATCTATACACACATGCATTGTTTTTTTTCCTGATGACAATACTACTGCCTGTGTTATGAATCTGTTGTAGGGTCTAAAGCCCACTGATTGCTCAGATTATGTTCCACTAATTCATGAAGCACCTAAACTAAAGGTCCCAGGAGGGATAACTGTGTTAGCTGATAATTATATCTGCTATAATTCCCACGACACTACAGGTACACCAGTAGGGGTCTTCGAGACAGGTTTTTGCAAAGAGAACAGTTCCCTAGATACTGTCTTGCTAGCTAATCATACACAGTATATGTACGACATTTATTGGTTATGTGGAGATGGTAAGCTCCGTCCCAGGTTGCCTAATGCCTGGACAGGTCAATGTACCCTTGTTAAACTAGCTATGCAGTTCAAGATTTTACCTTGGGATCCAGAGACACCTGATGAATATACCAGAAAGAGGAGAAGTCTCGATCAGCTCCACATGAGTTATGAAGAAGATCCATTAGTATATGTCGATGGCATTGGAGTGCCAAGGGGGTGCCTGACCAATTTAAAGCCCAGAACCAGATCTATGCTGGTTTTGCTTCTTTAATCCACAAGTGCAGATTAATAAAAATGTTGATTGGATCAATTATATATATTACAGTGAACAAAGGTTTGTCAATTTTACCTGTGATGCTTTCCAGGGTATAGTTGAGGAATAGAGCCCTAATACTAGAATGACCCTCCAAAAGCGACTAGCCCTTGATATGATCTTAGCTGAGAAAGGAGGAATCTGTGGGATGGTGGGAGAGGAATGTTGTACCTATATCCCTCAGTACTCTGGGGTAAATGGAAAGACAATGATAGCCCTTAAAAAAGATAAATGGGTTAGCAGCAGAATTAAAATCTAATGCTGGAGTAGACATATCTTTCTTTTCCGGTTGGTTGGGTGGGCTCAAAGGATTCCTCCAACAAGCTTGTCTAGTACTGATTGCTCTCCTTGTAGTTGGATCAATAATCCTCTGTTGTGTTATTCCCCTGAATAAAAAGGTTATCACTGAGGCAACTCCGACTGGCACCTTCCTCAACCAAGAAGTAGACCCACTAGAGTGCGATGGCACTGATCCAGGGGAGATCCCCAAGTATGTCCCCCTCAAGAAGATAGACAAAACCCACTACTTTCAGATGATGTAAAGAGATTTAGTTTAGAGACAGCGGGAGAACTCCATGTGAAGCTAGTGAAGGGTTCAGCTGCCTGGAGGCCTCTCACAAGGGGAGAGCTTCTGAGGTGTCTGGATGAAGAAATCCACCTCCCCTTTCCCCATCACATGGACAGTCTCGAAGGATCTTTCTTGTTAGGGAAAAACTTAGTGTTTAGGGGGGATTGTCAAGGTAAAAATATATTTTCTTTATACTCTTTTGTACTTTTATATATACTTATGCTGTGAAACAATAAGTTTTTCCCTTCATGCTTATTAATGCAAATTTAACTGTATTTCAGATGGCTGCCAGTATTCACCTTTGCCCCACTTTCACTCGGCTGAAGGAACAAGTTACACATTCCAGAAGCCAAGTATCATTTCTCTGGAAATCGAAACTTAACAAGATGTGGACAAAGGAAGATTCATCAGATGACGTCAGAGCCAACCAGAAGGACTGAATACTAGATACATTGCTTAACCCCCGCCTATCCCCGCCCTCTGCACACCTTCCCCCAATAGGTCATATAATGTTGTGTATCAGGAAATAAAGTTCAGTCGTTGCTGTGACGTTACACACGAGCATGCAATGAGTTTGAACCAGCATTGTGTCTGACTCATTCTTATCCGGTACCAACATGCTCTTAATCTGATTTGGAATGACTGGTGGATGAAGGATATTGTCGTGATGACCCCGACACTACGAAACCGGTGATTCCCTGACTGCTTTGGCCTGGCTACGAAATCTGCACATTTACTGCAGGTGGTGCGGGAAATGGTGGGCTTACAGTGAGGGAAGGGATATAGCGTTGCTGACTAGCTTCTTTGGCCGAGGGTGCTACAACCTTAAGGGACATTTGGTAGTGAGTCCAGGCTTGCAAATGCCTGGTGGTTAAATGTCTTCGCATGCAACTTGTATTTAGACTTTTAAGATTCTGACCTCTGCTTAAGGTAGTTGAACATTTTTGACAGATGACTTTGCGCTGATCATTTGGATGTTATTTAAAAAAATGCCAGACTGCACTCTTTCTACTATTGGATACCTTTTCAGGCATTGCAGACTGAGCTTCTTTAACCGGATGTCCACGCTGTCCTACAACTGGTTTTGGTTTTGCCACGCGTTTTTGGCCAGATACGGGCCTGGCAGATGGAACCTGTTGCGATGTTGATGCCATCTGCGGCTCCTCCTCATCCGCTTCAGAGCTACTGCCGCCTGCACCCTGTTCCCCCAATGGCTGCCAATCGGGGTCAACAACTGGGTCATCTATGACCTCCTCTTCTATCTCGTGTGCAACTTCGTCTGTGTCACCGTGTAAGCCGGTGGTATAGCATTCGTGACGGGGCACCATAGTCTCATCAGGGTCTGATTCTGGATCATAATAATCTGGCTGTGGCTGTGCATCTGTGCACTCCATGTCCGATTCAACTTGTAATGGGTATGGCCTGTTAACTGTTTCACTTTCTAACCCAGGAACGGTATGTGTAAAGAGCTCCATGGAGTAACCCGTTGTGTCGCCTGACGCATCCTTCTCTGTTGTTCTTGGTGAAGAAGACAAGGAAGCGACTTGTCCCTGACCGGGAACATCCACTGACGACGCACTGCTTTTACATTTAGCAGTTTCCGAAGAGGAGGTGAAAGAGCTAGAGGCAGAGTCAGCAAGGAAAGCCAAAACTTGTTCCTGCTGCTCCGGCTTTAAAAGCAGTTTTCCTACTCCCAGAAAAGGGAGCGTTCGAGGCCTTGTGTAGCCAGATGACAAACCTGGCTCAACAACTCGAGACTTAGGTGCTATATTGATTTTCCCACGACCACCTGATGCTCCACCACCACTACCATCATTACCAGCTGGCAATGACCGCCCACAGCCACGACCTCTTCCACCAGACTTCCTCATTCTTTGAAAAACGTAACCAAACAAACAAACAAACGGTATTTGTTACTGTAAAACCAGTTACAAGGTGTACTCAAACTTGTGGTGAATTTATATCTCCCTTTATAGGTGGGTGAGACTGCAGGGAAAATCAGGCCCAATGTATAACAGTACACAGCTTAAGTGGCAGACAGATATGCCACTAACAGGACTGACGCAGATGCACACACTACCAATAAAAATCTCCCCCTTTTTATTTTTTCTGGGAGAATATTGAGGAAATCAGGCCCACTCTTATACAGTATATCTTCTGTGGCAGAAAATGAAAGACAGATACCACAGACAGGGATGGCACAGATGCAGATTTGCCAATCTTAATCTCCCACTTGTTTAATTTCCCACGACCACCTGATGCTCCACCACCACTACCATCATTACCAGCTGGCAATGACCGCCCACGGCCACGACCTCTTCCACCAGACTTCCTCATTGTTTGAAAAACGGAACCAAACTAACGGTATTTGTTACTGTAAAACCAGTTACAAGGTGAACTCAAACTTCTGTTGGATTTATATATCCCTTTATAGGTGGGTGAGACTGCAGGGAAAATCAGGCCCAATGTATAACAGTACACAGCTTCAGTGGCAGACAGATATGCCACTAACAGGACTGACGCTGATGCAGACACTAACAATTAAAATCTCCCCCTTTTTATTTTTTTCTGGGAGAATATTGAAGAAATGTGGCCCACTCTTATACAGTATATGTTCTGTGGCACAAAATTAGAGACAGATGCCACACACAGCACTGGCACCGAAGCAGAAATGACAATCTTAATCTCACACTATTTTTTTTTTTCAGGGAGAATTTAAAAGAAATCTGGCCCAGTGTTACACACTAGGTTTAATGTGGCACAAAATTAGAGACAGGTGGCACACACAGGACTGGCACCGAAGCAGAAATGCCAATCTTAATCTCCCACTATTTTTTTTTTCAGGGAAAATTTAAAAGAAATCTGGCCCAGTGTTACACACTAGGTTTAATGTGGCACAAAATTAGAGACAGGTGGCACACACAGGACTGGCACCGAAGCAGAAATGCCAATCTTAATCTCCCATTTTTTTTTCCGGGAGAATTTGAAAGAAATCTGGCCCAGTGTTACACACTAGGTTTAATGTGGCACAAAATTAGAGACAGGTGGCACACACAGGACTGGCACTATCCCTGCTTCTGACGAAGCGGCAGCAACCTCTCCCTATGCTCAGATCAGCAGCAGTAAGATGGCGGTCGGCGTGCACGCCCCTTTATAGCCCCTGTGACGCCGCAGAAAGCAAGCCAATCACTGTAATGCCCTTCTCTAAGATGGTGGGGACTGAGACCTATGTCATCACGCTGCCCACACTCTGCGTCCACCTTCATTGGCTGAGAAATGGCGCTTTTCGCGTCATTGAAATGCGACTTTGGCGCGAAAGTCGCGTACCGCATGGCCGACCCCACACAGGGATCGGGTCGGGTTTCATGAAACCCGACTTTGCCAAAAGTCGGCGACTTATGAAAATGAACGATCCGTTTCGCTCAACCCTAGTGATAACTGTAATTCCTGGTGGCAGCCCTGGTCATATCAGGGATAACGTATGACTGGCATCTAATCAGGGATTATTGCCTTATAATTTCTAAAGCTTGCTGCTGCTTTTTTCTATGAACTCATTGACCGATTCATGTTTTTACGGTGATCTGTACTGCAATTCATATTAGCAGGCAAAATTAACAGATTTTTTGTGTCCATTCACAGTTTCTCTGTAACATCTGTATGTAGGAGGTAGTGGTGGGACACTTTATGCTACTATAGCTGGAATTACCACTTCTGAACTCTCGAGTACTTTGTTACCATGGTGGTGGTTCTTGAAGTATGATTGGGGTCATTGCTCTGCTGTAAGACCCATTACCTAGGATGCAAACCCAGCTTTGAGACCCCGGGCACTACATTGCAACCCAAAATCCTTTGGGAATCTTCACATTTCATGATGCCTTGCACACAGTCAAGGAACCAAGGGTCAGAGGCAGCAAAGAACATCTAAATTTCTTTGAACCTCCACCATATTTGACAATAATTACTGTGTTATGTTATTTTTAGGCCACATTCCATTTACAGTAAAACAGTAGAATGATGTGCTTTACCAAAAAACTCTATCTTGGTCTCATCTGTCCAAAAGATTCCTGTTGGTCTTCTAAAAATAGTGGGGTCCGCCTGCTGTCCCTCTATAGATTGTGAGGGCCGCCTGCTGGACCTCCATGTTTCAGACTTTACAGTATTGATACGAAAAAGAAAATTTGCTCACTTCAAATAGATAAATTATATTGTAGTAGCAATATACAGCTATGCAAAGCATGGCTACTGGCCCTCTAATATTAGAGTGAGGGTCGCCTGATGGACCTCTGATAATAGTGAGAGGTACCTGCTGGCCCTCTAACAATAGTAAGGGCCCCCTGATGGTCCTTTACAAATAGTGATGGCCGCCTAATGGCCCTGAAAAAAAATTGTAACTTTCAGAGTGCCTCCTTCATAAATTAAACAGGATGTGCCTGATCATGTTTCACACACCACATGGACAGATAAGGTATTAGAAGGCTAAAATTACGTTTTCATCCGCTATGACCAGCAATGCACCATTGTGCTCGGTCTTCAGGGAATTATGAAGATTGTGATCCAGGCTTCAGAAAGTCCTCATAGGATAATCATAGAACTAACCCAGACAACCTTAGTAAGGTGATTCCCTCCTTTTATTCCAACATGTCAATGTGGTGGTGATGGCAAATACAATATTTAGACTTTTATTCTAGTACATTCATCACTATAACTAAATGGCAACTTTTGCCTTCTACAAATAATTGTGCTCTGCTTTCGGATTGTAATGCAATCCTAGTGAGGCGAACTCTTGGTGTAAGATCATATACACATGACACTATTAAAATTGTATCATAAGAAAAAACAAAGCAGAAGCTGATGACTGCTTCTATAAGTGTGAAAGAACTGTTCTTCCATACCAAGAGATTTGATCCACCTCGCCAGTGTGAGAATTAAAAAAACAGGAAGAAATGTTATTGTGATAGCAAGAGAAAGGGAGAGAAAGCCATAAAACACTGAATAAACTATACAGACTGTGAGTGACAGCTGTGCAAAAGATTTGTGTGTGAGGAATAGGTTTGTGATTGCCACCAGTCACCATCAGCCCACTCAGCCACGCCTGTGGTTACAATGCTGAATAAAAGAGTGGATTTGGTCAAACTATTTGACCAGGTCAAATTTAAGGAAAACCCGACATGGACTTATATTTTTGGAGAGATCTGCAGGATTGGTAGTGGGGCGGATCTCTCCCTCCAGACCGGGTTTTGGGAGTGGCCAATGTTCACAAAACCCATTTAAACTCTCAGTTAAAGTTTTGGTGTGTCAATGTGTTGTTTGCAAGCATCTGAGCAATGAGCTTTGTGCAGGACAGGTCTGTGTGAAGTCTGAACACCGACCAGAGAAGGCAAAGCACCCACAAGTGATACGGCGGTGCAGTCCCCCACGGCAACAGGTTTGATACGGACTGTTATGGATGACCCGGCTGCGATCCAGAGGATAATGTTTGTCTTTATTTTGTGAGTTTTGAAAATAAAGACATTTAAGTTGAATTTTCTTGGGTCACTGCCTCATTGCCGCACAGACACGAAAGCTGCTGCCTTACATCCTGCGTATGTGGTTGCAACCCAATGTTAAAGAAAACAAAGCTAACTATGGCTTACCCTTTTGTCACCAAGGATTTGATTCCTCATCCACAACTTTTCAATGATCCTTGAACAAATGCATCACACCACAGTAAAATAACTCTCAGGGTTTCCCCACCCAATGGAGAAAGGAGACTCCTCTTTCTCTAGGCATTTGTTCTTGTTGATCCCCTCCCTCATATACACCCATGGCATAGCTCTTGGCCCAATTTTCCAACTCAGTGAGGAGTCCTTTTCAAGGTTTTGCCACCTGTTTTGCCACCTGTTAACAAAGAAGATATGGTTCATCCGCATTTGTGCAAACTTGTTTAACCCTCCACACCCATTTTCTTGACTTTGGCAAATTCTATACCTCAGTGGGGAGTTCAGCCCAGGATTTCATCCCCAATTACAAAATAGATAGGACCAAATGTGACTCTCTCCACTTTCTGTAAAGGCCCTTAGCAGCAGAATCAGCTGCCACTGTGGTATACCCTTGCCAACGCTTTGGTGGAACAGTTCGCAGGCATCCAGCTTGGGGATCATTTTAGGCAATAAATAAAACTATCTTCATTTAAGTTTTTAGCATTATTTTACTTTTTCTCTTCCGGATGGGTCCGTCTGTTTCTAAAGTCCTGACTGTGCTGTCAACATAAAGTCTTGTTACGGTGCCAGTCAAGACACGGCCGATACAATAATGCCGCCTGTGTTCTACGACATTGCAAGTGCTGTTCATAAGAACAAGAGCACAGACAGATTATCAGTGAAAAGATCTGTCTATTTTTCAATCCCAAATGCTTAGAACCCGCATAGAGTGCCAAAGCAAATCAGAAACACTGGCCGGGGGGAAAAATTTCTCTCTTTTTTTTTTAATAAAGCTAATACTAATACGTTAAGAAAAACTCACAACTCAAAAAAAACACAGATATATTTTTTATCGGCAGCATTTTGTCCAAACAAAATCTTCTAAACGACATGCAAATAGATGCAGCCGGGAAAATGGTCAAAAATATTTTAATGAAAACATAACATCGTAATCAGCAGAATCAGAATAAAAAAAAATAGAATAAAATAAAAAGACCTGTTCACAGGATTTTCCAAGTCAAAATTCTATGGAAAAAAGTGCTGGAAAGGCTAATGTCCCCCAAGAACACATTCCTAAGGCGCAGCAAACGAGTTAACGACTTGATTTCTGACAACCTAATAAAATACAGACAGGGCCAGCGTCAACAGATTTTGGGCAATGCATAACCTTGTCTGGAACACATGGGTCCTCAGGTCAGAATTTTTTCTGGAAAGATGGATCTTAATGAAGGTTAATGTATGCCAGTTACATATCTTTCACTGCTTAAAGCTTCGGCGTGGCCTGTAAGGTCATATGTCCATGTTTTCCCCCCAGAAGCTCCCGATAATTTTTATTTCGAAGAGTTTATGTTGTGTCAGGATTTTTCTGACCTTTGCTACAGTTTTTGTCCTAGAAATATACAGTGGAGTGAAAAAGTATTTGAGGTCTGTAATTTTTATCCTTCAACCGTAAGAGACAGAATCTTAAAAACAAATCCAGAAAATCACATTGTATGATTTTTACACAATAGAAAAATACAACTTAATATTTGGCACAGAAACCCTGGATTGCAATTATAGAGGCCAGATGTTTCTTGACCAAGTTTGAACACACTGCAGCAGGGATTTTGGCCCACACCTCCATACAGATCATCTCCAGATCTTTCAGGCTTCTGGACTATCACTGGACGACATTGAGTTTCAGGTCCCTCCAAAGATTTCCTATTGGGTTCAGGTCTGGAGACTGGTGAGGCCACTCCAGGAACTTGAACTGCTTCTTATGGAGCCACTCCTTAGCTGCCCTGGCTTTGTGTTTTGGGTTATTGTCATGCTGGAAAACCCAGCCACGACCCATCTTCAGTGCTCTTACTGAGGTTGTTTGCCAAAATCTCATGATATGACACCATCCATCCTCCTTTGTCCTATGCACTTTGCAGAAAAGCACCCACAAAGTATGACGTTTCCCCCACCATGCTTCATGGTTGGGACGGTGTTCTTGGGGTCATGCTCATCCTTCGTCTTCCTGCAAACGCAATGATTGGAGTTGACATAAAAAGTATTATTTTCATCTCATCTGACCAAATGATCTTCTCCCATGCTCCCATGCCTCCTCTGGATCATTTAGATGGTCATTACTTCAAATGGGCCTGTGGTGGCGTGAGCAGATTGACCTTACGTGCCCTGCAGGATTTTAATTCATGACGGCATAGTGTGTTACTAACGGTAATGTTAGAGACTGTGGTCCCAACTCTCTTCAGGTCATGGACCAGGTCCTCCCGTGTAGTTCTGGGCTGATTCCTGACATTTCTCAGAATCATCCTTACTCCACGAGGCGATATCGTGCATGAAACCCCAAACTGAGTTAGATTGACAGTCATCTTGTGTTTCTTCCATTTTCGAATTGTGCCAACAGTTGTTGCTTTCTCACCAAGCTGCTTGCCTATTGTCCTGTAGCACATTCCAGCCTTCTACAGGTCTACAAATTTGTCCCTGGTGTCCTTAGACAGCTCTTTGGTGTTGGCCATGGTGGAGAGGTTAGTCATTGAGTGTGTGGACAGGTGTCTTTTATACAGGTAACAAGCTCAAACAAGTGTAAGTGTTACAGGTAATGAGTGCAGAGTAGGAGGCTTCTAAAAGAAAAACTAACAGGTCTGTGAGACAGAATTCTCGCTGGTTGGTCGTGATTAAATACTTATTTCATGCAATAAAATGCAATTTAATTACGTAAAAATCCTACAATGTGATTTTCTGTTTTTTTATTTTTAGATTCTGTCTCTCACAGGTGAAGTGTACCTGCAATAAAAATTACAGACTTCTCCATTCTTTGTAGGTGGGAAAACCAAAATCGGCAGTGTACCAAACACTTATTTTCTCCACTGTATATGGAAAGATACAGGTTTTCCTTTTTTTTTCTCTTTCTTTGTCTTGAGATGAGTGAATAAATTTGTGTCAAATCTGATTTATGTTAACTTTTTAGGAATTCTCTGGTGTTGGTGAGTTCAAACAATTTGAGATTCACTTTGTTTGCATTAGCTATAAAAGCTTTTGCTATATTTCATATTGCTGATTATATGAGCCAGAGAAAGTCAGGCGGGCTTTCCCACAATGCCTGCAGCTATTACATCATGAAGCCAATCAGGCAGGAATACCTAAGCCCCTATAAATGCTGAGGCAGGGAATGCAGCAGACATTTTATGGTGAACCTGGATAGTGAGACTACATCACAGCTCACACCTTAGCCATACTGATAAGGAAACACTTAACACTCTATAAACTGTACAGATCATGTATGGCAGCATTGAAGGGGATTAGTGTGTGAGGAACAGGTTTTTGGCGTGTATGTTAAGGTTGTGCTTGAGTTAAAGAGTTTGATGCAGTCCTAGGATACCTCAGAGTGTTACACACATGTTTTTAGGGTAATTAGAGGTTTTACAGTACTCTTGATTCATTTGTTAGGCTAAATTGGTGATTCTGAATTTCAAAAGATTTATTGATTTCTACTTCTCCCACATTATTGTCATGGGACGATGGTTTCCCATAAATTCATTTTTTTTCCTAGTATTTTTTTTTTAACAAATGAAGTAAAAAAAAAAATTGACAGCAATGTTTCCTTTTAGATTCAAGCTTGCATTCCATAGACCGATGATAAGAAATGAATACAAACATTTGATAAGTTGCCATGGTAATAATCACTTAAAGTCATCACTTGTCTGATGAAACTAAGCTTATTTATTCACAGGACAGGTGCTAACGTTTAGATCAGTGTGGGTCCGCTTGCTGGGAACTTCACTAAATGACATGATGTTGAACTTTTACCAGCACTAGGAAGGAGCAGCAGTGCGCATGCGCCATTAGTATCCTATGGGCTGTCAGGATCTTCCAGATGCTCCATAGAGAATGAATGGAGGAGAGGTCTGGCAGGTCTCAGCAATCGGACGCCCCTGTGATACAGCAGTACCAGGAGGGAACAGATAAGCTGTGAAGAAGCAAGAAAAGATCAAAGGGCAGTTACCCAAGTATAGCACAAACTATGGAATGATATTACAATGCTGTACACAGTATATCAAACTTGGCTTGCATAACAAAGAATTAAAAAGCCACGTCCCCTTCAACTTGTGACAACATGAAAGGAGGAGTTATTAGATGGCTGGCTTCTACTAAAAGCCATCCACAAGCCATGCCCCCTGACCTCTGGCATAGCATCCTAGAAGGGAGGGGAGAACTCGGGAGCTGTGTCTTCATCAAAATGAGTAGTTCTGAATAGAAGATACTTTGACAATTAAAATCACTAATATGGTTGTGAGCTCTCACAAAGTTTGGATTTATGTCAAAATGAGTACATTCTTATCTCCTCGTAGTACCCTTTTAGCAGCTATAATCTTGTATATACAGTGCCTTACAAAAGTATTCGGCCCCCTGGAACTTTTCAACCTTTTCCCACATATCATGCTTCAAACATAAAGATACCAAATGTAAATTTTTGGTGAAGAATCAACAACAAATGGAACACAATTGTGAAATTGAACAAAATTTATTGGTTATTTTACATTTTTGTGGAAATTCAAAAACTGAAAAGTTGGGCGTGCAATATTATTCGGCCCCTTTACTTGCAGTGCAGCAAACTCACTCCAGAAGTTCATTGTGGATCTCTGAATGATCCAGTGTTGTCCTAAATGCCTAATGATGATAAATATAATCCACCTGTGTGTAATCGAGTCTCCGTATAAATGCACCTGCTCTGTGATAGTCTCAGGGTTCTGTCTGAAGCACAGAGAGCATCATGAAGACCAAGGAACACACCAGGCAGGTCCGTGATACTGTTGTGGAGAAGTTAAAACCTGGATGTGGATACAAAATGATTTCCAAAACTTTAAACATCCCAAGGAGCACTGTGCAAGCGATCGTATTGAAATGGAAGGAGTACCATACCACTGCAAATCTACCAAGACCCGGCCGTCCCTCTAAACTTTCATCTCAAACAAGGAGAAGATTGATCAGAGATGCAGCCAAGAGGCCCATGATCACTCTGGTTGAACTGCAGAGATCTACAGCTGAGGTAGGACAGTCTGTCCATAGGACAACAATCAGTCGTGCACTGCACAAATTTGGCCATTATGGAAGAGTGGCAAGAAGAAAGCCATTTCTCAAATATATCCATAAAAAGTGTTGTTTAAAGTTTGCAACAAGCCACCTGGGAGACACACCAAACATGTGGAAGAATCTGGTCAGATGAAACCAAAATCGAACATTTTGGCAACAATGTCAAAAGATATGTTTGGCGTAAAGGCAACAGAACTCATCACCCTGAACACACCATCCCCACTGTCAAACATGGTGGTGGCAGCATCATGGTTTGGGCCTGCTTTTCTTCAGCAGGGACAGGGAAGATGGTTAAAATTGATGGGAAGATGAATGGAGCTTGTCTTCCAACAAGACAATGATCCGAAACATAAAGCAAAATCTACAATGGAATGGTTCACAAATAAACGTATCCAGGTGTTAGAATGGCCAAGTCAAAGTCCAGACTTCAAGCCAATCGAGAATCTGTGGAAAGAGCTGAAAACTGCTGTTCACAAACAATCTCCATCAAACCTCACTGAGCTTGAGCTCTTTGCCAAGGAAGAATGGGCAAGAATTTCAGTCTCTCGATCTACAAAACTGATAGAGACATACCCCAAGCGACTTGCAGCTGTAATCGCAGCAAAAGGTGGAGCAGCAAAGTATTAAGTTAAGGGGCCAAATACTATTGCACGCCCCACTTTTAAGTTTTTGAATTTCCACAAAAATTTAAAATAACCAATAAATTTTGTTCAACTTCACAATTGTGTTCCACTTGTTGATTCTTCACCAAAAATTTACATTTGGTATCTTTATGTTTGAAGCATGATATGTGGGAAAAGGTTGAAAAGTACAAGGGGGCTGAATACTTTCGCAAAGCACTGTATCTAGTCCTAGTTTCATCTGAGAAGTGAATACATTGCAAACTACGAGAGATTTGTACTTGAGTTTGGATAACAGCATTAACTCTGCTAAATACAATTTTACCCACTACGCAACTCAAAAGAAATCTGAAGCCTATGAATGTGAACACAAGGGTGTTCTCTTTTGCTGACAGCAAGAAAAGAAATGAAAAATGGTAAATAATTGAAACCTAAAATAGAGTGCCTTAAAAAAGTATTCATACCCCGTGAACTTTTCCACATTATTTCATGCTATATCAATAAACTTAAATTCTATTTTGATTTTATGTGATACCACACAAAGTAGCACGTATTTGTGAGGTGTAAAGGAAATGATACATGGCTTTCTATATATTTAAAAAACATATATTTGAAAATTGTGAGGTGCATTTGTATTCACCCCCTTTAGTCTGATACCCCTAAACAAAATACCTAATTAATAATTGCCTCCAGAAGCCACATAATTAGTAAATTGAGTCCAACTGTGTGTAATTTATTCTCAGTATAACTACAGCTGTTTTGTGAAGGCCTCGGAGGTTTGTGTGAGAATATTAGGGACTAAACAGCATCATGAAAACCAAGGAATGAACCAGACAGGCCAGGGATATAGTTGTGGAGATGAGTAAAGCAGAGTTAGGTACCTGAACCCTCCACCTCTTCAGGAAAGCTTACAGCCTGCACTGACCCCGCTGCCTCCTCACCACTACCGGAGCTACCACCTCACCAACACCGGAGCTTCTGCAACCCTCAACCTACTGTCTCCTTCCCCATAATCCTGTAGAATGTAATCCTGCAAGGGAAGGGTCCTCGCCCCTCTGTATCAGTCTGTCATTGTTAGTTTGCTTACTGTAAGTGATATCTGTAATTTGTATGTAACTAGTGTTGAGCATTCCGATACCGCAAGTATCGGGTATCGGCCGATATTTGCGGTATCGGAATTCCGATACCGAGTTCCGATATTTTTGCGATATTGGGAATCGGTATCGGGAAGAAGAATCATGTGTAAAATAAAGAATAAAAATAAAAAATATTGATATAAGTGTAATAGAGTGCAGGGTTGCGTATGTCACCACGGAACAGACAGACCAACTGTTGAAGGGGATTTATTAACAGGGGTAAAATTCTCCTCGCAGGGAGTAAACAGGGGGTTAATAGAGTCAAGTCAAACAGTAAACAGTTAAGTGGAATCAAAAGGGTTAACGAGTGTTCTGGTAACTTATCAGCCCAGGGAGATCCTGACTGGAGAGTCCTAATTCCAGCGTGGGTACAGTCACCAGCAGAGTCCGCTTTCATGTACTCAGAAGATGAAGTCCTTAGCTTTTACAGCACAGCCAGGGATCAGGGGCTCCGCACTGTTAAGTCTCTCCCCAAGAATCACAGTCTCTGTACTTATACTGCGGAGACCAGGGAATATAAGTCTCTTCTCTGTTTCCTGGAAACTCGGGGGTTAAGTCTCTGCAGCCTGTTCTTCTCAAAGTGAAACTGAAACCGGAAAGTAGCACAGTCTGGTCAGTCACTGTCCCAGGAGTCTCTGTGAGCCTGGCAGCTTCCCTGTAGTAATGTCAAACACACACTGGGCAGTTACTTATCACACTCAGGGATCCTTGCTTGTCACCACGGTCACCAGAGCCGCGGTCACCAGGGCTGCACCATCAGGGGAAGAGTCTTCTCAGATTATGGAGGCTTCCAAGTCCCCACTCTCACTCCAGCCTTAGTGCCCTCACGGGGAGCACTCTGTCATGGGGAGCGCGACGCTGCAGCCTGCCCTCTCTCTGTGCAGCTGTCCCCTCTCTCTGGCGCGCTCTCGTCTCCCACACTTTTCTGACCACACCTCCGTCCCTTCCTCCCTGCCCCAGCCGTCACATGGTCCCTAGTGTCCAGAGCAGAAAGTCTTCCCCCTGACAACCCAGCTGTCTGACTAAGTGGTTCCAGGTAAGGAGCAGGGGCAGCAACCTCCTTACATTCCCCCTCTCTTAAAGCTCACCATTACACGGGCGAGGACTCTTCGTGCTTCTCTTTGTTCTTTGGAGGGGAGTCAGATACTTGCGATTCTCGCATCTCCTTCTGCCTTTCTTCTTGTACATACTCCCAAACGTAATAGTTTAGGAGCTGCTCATCAGTCAGGTTGAGATATGCTTTCTCTGCTTCATCAACAACTGCTGACCTCTTCTTCTTTTTCTTATTCTTCATAGCCTTGCCAGTAGCAGGTGTTTGCGTAGGGGCTTCTTGCTCGGGTTCCTCAGTCTGGGGGCTTAGTACAAGCAATTCTTCCCCATAGCTCCCCCTCTCTTTGACAGGAGCATTCCCATCGAAACTTGAGTCAGCTGAATTAAGACCATGCAGGCCGGAGTCTTTGTCATCTGCGCTGGGCTCTGCGGGCATCACTTCCCAGGGCTTCTCAGCCACACGCCCTGTCTCACACAGCTGTTCCATTTCCCCTGTCCGATCAGGAACTGGTGAGCTGACAGCCACCACATTCTTCACCTCAGGGGACGACATCAGTGGTTCCTCCTTCTCATCGGCTAGGACCTTGAAAATGAGTGTCGCAGGAACACTTGGCACTTTCTCTCCTTCTTCGGAAACTCGTGCTGGGCAAGGTAGTAAAGCTCTTCGGTGGTCTTCTTGAGTGAACGTCCCTTCCTTTCTTCCGGGCTGAGTCTCACAAGCAGAACCTTCAGACCCAGGCTGGAGATCCACCAGGCTCGCCTTCATGCCTTGGGACAGCGCAGTCATTCCACCGGAGATGCTCGACACCTTCTCCATCTCTCCTTGGTGTCCGACATTGTGGTACTGCCTTGCCTTAGGTGGAACTCTTCTCTTCCGGCCGTACCATTCTCTCCTGGGGCGACGTTCCCTCCAGTTAGCAGGACCCTCAGAGGGGTGAGCGGATCTCTGCCACCGCTCTTCTCGGGTAGGGCAATTTCTGGACATGTGTCCCATATTTCTGCACGACCAGCACTCACGTCTGCGTCTGTCTGGAGGGTGCTTCAGTCTGGATCGTCGACCTCGGCGGGGGGACATCTCTCATCTGCAGTTGCTCTTCACCCCAGGATACGGAGTTACACTCTGGGGCCACCACCGAAGCATTCTTCATGCTGCGCACCTCTCCTCGATTTCTTTCTGGCGGCTTCCGCATGTTACCTCGGGGTATGCCGCTGGTCTCCAAAACGGCAGTAAGGGCTTTCCCCAGACTCTGAATCTCCTCCCAGATTCTTCTTATCTTCAGCTGGGAATCTTGGGTCCACATCGCCTCTTCTTCATTTTGACTGGGTGCTCTGCAGTTGTAGCATGTAGGCAGTCTTCTTCGCCGAGCGACACTAGTCTCACTGTGGGGGCCGGTCTCTCGTTCTCGCACCGGAGGGCTGTACTCTGCAGCAGGGGTCTTCTTATATTCAGCTACTTCCTCATGGACTCGCTTAACCTCCTTCTTCAAGTCTTCTACCCAGTGAGGGGCTGTTACCTCCCCGCTCCATACCTGTCCCACTGGCACTACCACCGCTTGCTCTTGCTCGCGCGTGCGTGTCTCACTTCCGACCTCAGAGAAAGTCATATCTAGCTTTACGCGCATGCGCTCTCGCAGGGCCTGTTTCACCAACACATCTCGCAAGCCTGTCACCAGTTGGTCCCGCAGTACAACGTCAATTGACCCCACTCCTACGCCGTCCTTCCGTATAATGGCAGAATAAAGCTCCTGTAGTGCGTTCATATATTGCGTCACGGTCTCCCACTCTCTTTGTATCCGGCGGAACAGTCACATGCGCAGTTCCCCTATGTCAGTGGGGTCCCCATACGTCTCCTCAAGTATACGTAATACTTTGTCCAGGGTATCTCTCGCCTGGGGGGGTCTGAGCATAACAGAATCCCGTGCATCCTCCTCTAGGGCCATCACAGCTATTTCCGCCTGCAGAGCCGGTGTCATAGGATGCATCCGCATCATCCCTCGGATGCGTTCCGTCCAACTCCACAACATGACATCACTCCCTGAGAATTTTGGCAAGTTAACTAACATGGCTCCCAGGGAAATGCTAGACCTGGGGCCTCCCCCAACTGCTTGGTCTGCCCCTTCCGCGCTACCGTGTGACATCCTGCCGACTACGCCAAGTGTAATAGAGTGCAGGGTTGCGTATGTCACCACGGAACAGACAGACCAACTGTTGAAGGGGATTTATTAACAGGGGTAAAATTCTCCTCGCAGGGAGTAAACAGGGGGTTAATAGAGTCAAGTCAAACAGTAAACAGTTAAGTGGAATCAAAAGGGTTAACGAGTGTTCTGGTAACTTATCAGCCCAGGGAGATCCTGACTGGAGAGTCCTAATTCCAGCGTGGGTACAGTCACCAGCAGAGTCCGCTTTCATGTACTCAGAAGATAAAGTCTTTAGCTTTTACAGCACAGCCAGGGATCAGGGGCTCCGCACTGTTAAGTCTCTCACCAAGAATCACAGTCTCTTGTTATGGTCTGGTGGTTTAGGAGCAACATGGGACGAGATCTGAAGGAAGTGGTACCTGTACTGACCGCAGTCCCTAAGCTCAACACAACACTAGAAGTAGCCGTGGGATGCTCCTGACACTCCCTAGGCACCTCGTCACAGCCTGAGAACTAACTACCCCTAAAGATAGAAACAGGAAAACTATCTTGCCTCAGAGAAAATCCCCAAAGGATAGATAGCCCCCCACAAGTAATGAATGTGAGTGGAGAGGGAAAAGACATACACAGAATGAAACCAGGATGAGCACAAGAGGCCAGTCTAGCTAGATAGATAGGACAGGATGGAATAATGTGCGGTCAATATAAAACACTACAAAAAATCCAGAGTTTACAAAAATCTGCACACCTGACTAAAGGTGTGGAGGGTAAATCTGCTTCCCAGAGCTTCCAGCTACACAGAATAATTCATACTGACAAGCTGGAGGAACATAGAAAGCACAGAACGGATAAGTCCACAACCTGTGGACAGAAAAGAGCAAGCAAGGACTTAGCTTTGCTGAACTGGTCAGGATAACAGGCAAATCCAAAGAGATGTGAATTCAACCAGGAACCATTGACAAGTGGCACAAGCTGAAGGAAAGAGCCAGGCTAAATAGCCGAGCAGAATAGACAATCAGTGGAAGCAGCTGCTGACTGCTAAATCCAAGGAGCAGCCATTCCACTTAAAACCACCGGAGGGAGCCCAAGAGCAGAACTCACAAAAGTGCCACTTACAACCACTGGAGGGAGCTCAAGAGCGGAATTCACAACAGTACCCCCCCCTTGAGGAGGGGTCACCGAACCCTCACCAGAGCCCCCAGGCCGATCAGGACGAGCCAAGTGAAAAGCACGAACCAAATCGGTGGCATGGACATCGGAGGCAACAACCCAAGAATTATCCTCCTGGCCATAACCCTTCCACTTGACAAGATACTGAAGCCTCCGCCTCGAAAAACGAGAATCCAAAATTTTCTCAACCTCATATTCCAACTCTCCCTCAACCAACACCGGGGCAGGAGGATCAACTGAGGGAACAACGGGCACCACATATCGCCGCTACAAAGATCTATGGAAAACATTATGAATGGCAAAAGAGGCTGGAAGAGCCAAACGAAAAGACACCGGATTGATAATTTCAGAAATCTTATAAGGACCAATAGACCGAGGCTTAAACTTAGGGGAAGAAACCTTCATAGGAACATGAAGAGAAGACAACCAAACCAAATCCCCTACACGAAGCCGGGGACCAACACACCGACGGCGGTTAGCAAAACTTTGAGCCCTTTCCTGAGACAACGTCAAATTGTCCACCACATGAGTCCAAATCTGCTGCAGCCTGTCCACCACAGAATCCACACCAGGACAATCAGAAGGCTCAACCTGCCCAGAAGAAAAACGAGGATGAAAACCAAAATTACAAAAGAAAGGTGAAACCAAAGTAGCCGAACTAGTCCTATTATTAAGGGCAAACTCGGCCAACGGCAAGAAAGCCACCCAATCATCCTGAACAGCAGACACAAAGCATCTCAAATAGGTCTCCAAGGTCTGATTAGTTTGCTCAGTTTGGCCATTAGTCTGAGGATGAAACGCCGAAGAAAAAGACAAATCAATGCCCATCCTAGCACAAAAGGCCTGCCAAAACCTAGAGACAAACTGAGAACCTCTGTCAGACACAATATTCTCCGGAATGCCAACAATGGAACCAAATCTGAGGAGGAAGGCAACTTAGGCAAAGGTACCAGATGGACCATTTTAGAGAACCGGTCACAAACAACCCAGATAACAGACATCTTCTGGGAAACAGGAAGATCCGAAATAAAATTCATGGAAATATTGTTGTGAATTCTGTTATCGAACTCCCTCCTGTGGTCATGAATGGTACTTCGGCGGGTTCTGTCCATGGGCTCCCTCTGGTGGCTGTGAGTGGAGCTGCTGCTTCTGAGGTTCCTTCCACAGGTGACGTAGTTTATTCTTTGGCTGGCTGTTCTATTTAACTCCACTCAGATCGTTACTCCATGCCAGCTGTCAATGTTCTTGTACTGGTTCAGTTCGCTCTTGGATCTTTCTGGTGACCTGTCTACTCCAGCAGAAGCTAAGTCCCTGCTAGTTATTAATTTGTTCATTGTTTCCTTGTCCAGCTGGCTATCATGATCTTGCCCTGCTAGCTGGAAGCTCTGGGATGCAGAGTGGCACCTCCGCACCGTGAGTCGGTTCGGAGGTCTTTTTGCACACTCTGCGTGGTCTTTTTGTAGGGTTTTGTGCTGACCGCAAAGATACCTTTCCTATCCTCAGTCTGTTTAGTAAGTCTGGCCTCCCTTTGCTAAAACCTGTTTCATTTCTGTGTTTGTGACTTTCATCTTATCTCACAGTCAATATATGTGGGGGGCTGCCTTTTCCTTTGGGGAATTTCTCTGAGGCAAGGTAGGCTTTATTTTCTATCTTTAGGGCTAGTTAGCTCTTAGGCTGTGAAGAGGCATCTAGGTCGTGTTAGGTACGCTCCACGGCTATTTCTAGTTGTGTGATAGGATTAGGGGTTGCGGTCGGCAGAGCTCCCACTTCCCAGAGCTTGTCCTGTGTGAGTTTAACCATCAGGTCGTTCCAGGTGCTCCTAACCACCAGGTCATAACAAATATGCGTCCAGGGCCTCTCAGGGACCGGCAAAGGCAAAAGCAACCCACTAGCGCGGGAACAGCAAGGCTTGGCCCGGGCGCAAGTCCCACAGGACTGCACAAAAGCACGCACATCGCGCAACAAGGAAGGCCACCAAAAGGACCTAGCAACCAAATCTCTGGTACCAAAAATCCCAGGATGGCCAGCCAACACTGAACAATGAACCTCAGAAATCACCTTACTTGTCCATCCAACAGGAACAAACAGCTTCCCCACAGGACAGCGGTCAGGCCTATCAGCCTGAAATTCCCGAAGCACCCGTCGCAAATCAGGGGAGATGGCAGAAAGAATCACCCCTTCCTTAAGAATGCCAACCGGCTCAAGGACTCCAGGAGAATCAGGCGAAAAACTCCTAGAGAGGGTATCAGCCTTAACATTCTTAGATCCCAGAAGATACGAGACCACAAAATCAAAACGGGAGAAAAACAGGGACCATCGAGCCTGTCTAGGATTCAGCCACTTGGCCGACTCGAGGTAAATCAGATTCTTATGATCAGTCAAGACCACAATGCGGTGCTTAGCTCCCTCAAGCCAATGTCGCCACTTCTCAAATGCCCACTTCATAGCCAACAACTCCAGATTACCGACATCATAATTGCGTTCCGGAGGCGAAAACTTTCTGGAAAAAAAAGCACACGGTTTCATCAAAGAACCATCAGAATCCCTCTGAGACAAAACGGCCCCTGCCCCAATCTCAGAAGCGTCAACCTCATCCTGAAAAGGAAGAGAAACATCCGGCTGACGCAACACAGGGGCAGAAGTAAATCGGCGTTTAAGCTCCCGAAAGGTCTCAACAGCTGCAGAGGACCAATTCGTCACATCAGCACCTTTCTTCGTCAAATCAGTAAGGGGCTTAACCACACTGGAAAAGTTGGCAATGAAACGGCGATAGAAATTAGCAAAGCCCAAAAATTTTTGAAGGCTCTTCACAGATGTGGGTTGAATCCAGTCATGAATAGCTTGGACCTTAACAGGATCCATTTCCATAGACGAGGGAGAAAAAACAAAACCCAAAAAAGAGACCTTCTGAACTCCGAATAGGCACTTAGACCCCTTCACAAATAAAGCATTATCACGAAGGATCTGGAACACCATCCTGACCTGCTTCACATGAGACTCCCAATCATCGGAAAAAATCAAAATATCATCCAAATATACAACCATGAATTTATCAAGATAATTGCGGAAAATATCATGCATTTGGAACACAAATGGAGCATTAGAGAGCCCGAATGGCATCACAAGGTATTCAAAATGGCCTTCGGGCGTATTAAATGCAGTTTTCCATTCGTCACCCTGTTTAATACGAACAAGATTATATGCCCCTCGGAGGTCAATCTTAGTAAACCAACTAGCCCCCTTAATCTGAGCAAACAAATCAGAAAGCAAAGGCAAGGGGTATTGGAATTTGACCGTGATCTTATTAAGAAGACGATAGTCTATACAGGGTCTCAAAGAGCCATCCTTCTTAGCAACAAAAAAGAAACCTGCTCCCAATGGTGACGAAGACGGCCAAATATGCCCCTTCTCCAAAGATTCCTTAACATAGCACCGCATGGCGGCATGCTCTGCCACAGACAGATTGAAAAGTCGGCCCTTAGGGAACTTACAACCAGGAATAAAGTTAATAGCACAATCACAGTCCCTATGTGGAGGAAGGGAACTGGACTTGGGCTCATCAAATACATCTTGGAAATCTGACAAAAACTCAGGGACCTCAGAAGAGGGGGAAGAGGAAATTAACATCAAAGGAACGTCACTATGTACCCCTTGACAACCCCAACTAGTCACAGACATAGTTTTCCAATTCAGCACCGGATTATGTTCCTGTAACCATGGAAAACCCAGTACAACAACATCATGCAGGTTATGCAACATCAGAAAACGGCAATTTTCCTGATGTGCAGGAGCCATGTACATGGTCATCTGCGTCTAGTACTGAGGTTTATCCTTGGCCAATGGTGTAGCATCAATGCCCCTCAAAGGAATAGGGCTCTGCAAAGGCTGCAAGGAAAAACCACAGCGCCTGGCGAATTCTAAGTCCATTAAAGGGACACTGTCACCTGGATTTGGAGGGAACAATCTTCAGCCATGGAGGCGGGGTTTTGGGGTTTTTGATTCACCCTTTCCTTACCCGCTGGCTGCATGCTGGCTGCAATATTGGATTGAAGTTCATTTTCTGTCCTCCATAGTACATGCCTGCACAAGGCAAGATTACCTTGTGCAGGCGTGTACTATGGAGGACAGAGAATGAACTTCAATCCAATATTGCAGCCAGCATGCAGCCAGCGGGTAAGGAAAGGGTGAATCAAAAACCCCAAAACCCCGCCTCCATGGCTGAAGATTGTTCCCTCCAAATTCAGGTGACAGTGTCCCTTTAAGTTCAGGGCAGCGCCTGAATCCACAAATGCCATGACAGAAAAGGACGACAATGAGCAAATCAGGGTCACAGATAAAAGAAATTTAGGCTGTACAGTACTAATGGTAATAGACCTAGCGACCCTCCTAGTACGTTTAGGGCAATCAGAAATAACATGAGCAGAATCACCACAGTAAAAACACAGCCTATTCTGACGTCTGAATTCCTGCCGTTCTGTTCTAGTCAAAATCCTATCACATTGCATAGGTTCAGGACTCTGCTCAGAGGACACTGCCATATGGTGCATAGCTTTGCGCTCGCGCAGACGCCGATCAATCTGAATGGCTAGAGACATAGATTCGCTCAAACCAGTAGGCGTAGGGAAGCCCACCATAACATCTTTAAGGGTTTCAGAAAGACCTTTTCTGAAAATAGCAGCTAGAGCATCCTCATTCCATTTAGTGAGCACAGACCATTTCCTAAATTTCTGGCAGTATAATTCTGCCGCTTCCTGACCTTGACACAAGGCCAACAGGGTTTTTTCTGCATGATCCACAGAATTAGGTTCATCATACAATAATCCAAGCGCTTGAAAAAATGCGTCTACATTCAGCAATGCCGGATCCCCTGATTCAAGGGAGAATACCCAGTCCTGAGGATCACCAAGCAGCAAGGATATGATGATTTTAACTTGCTGAATGGGATCACCAGAAGAACGGGTTTCAAAGCAAAAAACAATTTGCAGTTATTTTTAAAGTTTAAAAACTTGGATCTGTCCCCAAAAAACAAATCAGGAGTAGGAATTCTAGGCTCCAAAGCCGGAGTCTGGACAACATAATCTTGGATACTCTGTACTCTTGCAGCAAGTTGATCCACACGAGAAAACAAACCCTGAACATCCATGCCAGAGCATAAATCCTGAACCACCCAGAGATCAAGAGGAAAAAAAAGACAGAACAGAGCACAGAAAAAAATGGCTCAGAATTTTTTCCTTCTTTTGAGATGCATTTAATTCATTATTGGCCACTTGTACTGTTATGGTCTGGTGGTTTAGGAGCAACATGGGACGAGCTCTGAAGGAAGTGGTACCTGTACTGACCGCAGTCCCTAAGCTCAACACAACACTAGAAGTAGCCATGGGATGCTCCTGACACTCCCTAGGCACCTCGTCACAGCCTGAGAACTAACTACCCCTAAAGATAGAAACAGGAAAACTATCTTGCCTCAGAGAAAATCCCCAAAGGATAGATAGCCCCCCACAAGTAATGACTGTGAGTGGAGAGGGAAAAGACATACACAGAATGAAACCAGGATGAGCACAGGAGGCCAGTCTAGCTAGATAGATAGGACAGGATGGAATACTGTGCGGTCAGTATAAAACACTACAAAAAATCCACACAGAGTTTACAAAAATCTCCACACCTGACTAAAGGTGTGGAGGGTAAATCTGCTTCCCAGAGCTTCCAGCTACACAGAATAATTCATACTCACAAGCTGGAGAAACATAGAAAGCACAGAACGGATAAGTCCACAACCTGTGGACAGAAAAGAGCAAGCAAGGACTTAGCTTTGCTGAACTGGTCAGGATAACAGGGAAATCCAAAGAGATGTGAATCCAACCAGGAACCATTGACAAGTGGCACAAGCTGAAGGAAAGAGCCAGGCTAAATAGCCGAGCAGAATAGACAATCAGTGGAAGCAGCTGCTGACTGCTAAATCCAAGGAGCAGCCATTCCACTTAAAACCACCGGAGGGAGCCCAAGAGCAGAACTCACAAAAGTGCCACTTACAACCACCGGAGGGAGCCCAAGAGCGGAATTCACAACAGTCTCTGTACTGATACTGCGGAGACCAGGGAATATAAGTCTCTTCTCTGTTTCCTGGAAACTCGGGGGTTAAGTCTCTGCAGCCTGTTCTTCTCAAAGTGAAACTGAAACCGGAAAGTAGCACAGTTTGGTCAGTCACTGTCGCAGGAGTCTCTGTGAGCCTGGCAGCTTTCCTGTAGTAATGTCAAACACACACTGGGCAGTTGCTTATCACACTCAGGGATCCTTGCTTGTCACCGCGGTCACCGGAGCCGCGGTCACCAGGGCTGCACCATCAGGGGAAGAGTCTTCTCAGATTATGGAGGCTTCCAAGTCCCCACTCTCACTCCAGCCTTAGTGCCCTCACGGGGAGCACTCTGTCATGGGGAGCGCGACGCTGCAGCCTGCCCTCTCTCTGTGCAGCTGTCCCCTCTCTGTGGCACGCTCTCGTCTCCTGCACTTTTCTGACCACACCTCCGTCCCTTCCTCCCTGCCCCAGCCGTCACATGGTCCCTAGTGTCCAGAGCAGAAAGTCTTCCCCCTGACAACCCAGCTGTCTGACTAAGTGGTTCCAGGTAAGGAGCAGGGGCAGCAACCTCCTTACATATTCACCCTCATACGCGCCCTGGTTGTAACCGTTGCAACCGCCATGCTTCCCTTCCTAAGAATGAGCGCGTGAAGGACCTGCAATGATGTCGCGGCTTGTGATTGGTCGCGTGAGCGGTCACATGAGCGATCACGCGACCAATCACAAGCCGCAACGTCATCGAAGGTCCTTCATGCGCTCATTTTTAGGAAGGGAAGCATGGCGGTTGAAGCGGTTACAACCAGGGTGCGTCCGAGGGTGAGTATATCAATATTTTTTATTTTTATTGTTTATTTTACACATGAATATGGATCCCAGGGCCTGAAGGAGAGTTTCCTATCCTTCAGACCCTGGGAACCATTACAGGATACATTCCGGTATTTGTGTCCCATTGACTTGTATTGGTATCGGATATTGGTATCGGATATCGGTATCGGCGATATCCGATATTTATCCTGTAGAATGTAAGCCCGCAAGGGCAGGGTCCTCGCCCCTCTGTATCACTCCATCATTGTTAGTTTGTTTACTGTATGTGATATCTGTAACTTGTATGTAACCCCTTCTCATGTACAGCACCATGGAACCAATGGTGCAATATACATAAATAATAATAATATCGGCCGATACAATCCGATACCGATACTTTCAAATATCGGAAGGTATCGCTCAACACTATATGTAACCCCTTCTCATGTACAGCACCATGGAAACTATGGTGCTATATAAATAAATAATATTAAAACTAATAATAGTTAGGTAAAAGCACTAGCCCAAGCTCTGCACATCTCAAGAAAGATTATTCAATCCATCATCCAAAAATGGAAGACGTATGGCACAACTGGAAATCTACCGTGGAGTGGCTGTCAATCTAAACTGACATCTCAAGCAAGAAGAACAGCAAGATGCCCATTACTCTGGAGGAGCTGCGGAGATCCACAGCTCAGGTGGGAGAATCTGTCCACAGTTGTGTATTCCACAAATCGGGTCTTAATGGAAGAGTGGCAAGAAGAAAGCCATTTTTGAAAGCATGCCATGAGAAAGTTCAGATTTAGTTTGCAAAAAGCCATGTAGGGAACACAATGAGCATCTAGAAGAATAACATCACTGTATCAGTAAATTACTAAATTAATGATCTGTATATTGAGCGAGTGTGCTCGCCACTGCTCGGTCCTCAATTGAACATCAGGGTGCTTGGGTACACTCGTTAATCTATCGAGTATTGTGGGTGCTGAAGAGCAGAGCTCGATTCCCCATCCGACATGTTTTGTGCCTGTTAGAGAGCCAATAAACATGCAGGGATTGCCTGCCATAACCATAATGCCATAACCATGTTGGCTATTGGCATTACTATGATTGGCCAGCCACACTGCGTCATTAGGTCTTATACGAGACACGGTGATGCAATGCTCAGCGCACTGTCCTCTGGAAGCAATTAAAGGAGAGTTAATCGAGGAGGGAGAGCTTAGATAAGAGCATGCACATAGGCAGTGTTTAATTGCTATTGTCGTACTTGTATACCAGTGCTGCACCATTAAAACAAAAATCCTTTTCAGGGCAACATACTGTCCTTTCTCTAGTAAAACTGCTGTTATCTGCATTCAGTTTAGGGATAGCTGGTGGAGGGGCAACAGGTTAGGATTAGAGGCATATAGGCAGAGTTTATTGCCCTACAGTTTTTCTATAGGTATACTGCTGCTGCAATCTAAAAGCAAAAGTCTTCTTCAAGGCTACATATTTTCTTTTGCCTATTAATACCAGAAAGTTTGCAGGCATATATTAAATACCTAATTTAAAATGCACAAGGCATGCTGCTGATGGTACACGCAGAGGCCGAGGCCCTAGGCCTGGTGAAACTGTGCCAGCTGCAGGAGAATAACAAACACGCTCATCTGCACGTAGCTTCCTGTCCCACTTTGCAGATGGGTGCAGGACAAACAGTGCAAATGGGTGGTTGGTTGGATTAATGGTTCAAATGTTCCTTTTTTTCTGGTGCATTCCCATGCACCCCTTCCCACCAAAAAAGGATATACGGTTCATGGTTTCTTCTTTTTCTTGTCCTCCTTGTGGCTCGGCTGAGGCTCCCTGAGGGTCTAGTTGCCACAGAGGTAGTGCACCTCAGCCAGAGGTGTAGTACTCCTCTCTCAGGTAAGGAGCAGACACTACCCGAGATCCATACTAGCATCCAACACCACAGGACTTCAGGCCAGTGGATTTGGGTGGACCCTATTGAGGGAGGGCCCCATCTCAGGCTGGAGGAGGAAACTAGGTACAAGATATGGGTGGAGAGAGTGACAGTTAACGGGAGGAGTTAGTTAGTAAGTCAGGAGTTGGTGGGGAGGAGTTGAGGAGAGCAGATGTGGAGACAGAAGCTCCTGAGAGAAGGAAGGAAGGAGTCCTAGGGGCCAGGGAAGTGATGAATTCAACCATTAAGCTCAAATCCATGCCAACCATAGTGGAAGAACCAGGTCGCCGTTGGGGGACCGGCCCCCAGACTAGTGGAGGAACTACATGAATCAGCAAGCAAGCCAGAGGCTGTGTTATCTGTATGTGCCACAGCCAAATCCACACACATTCGCTGAAAAGGCAGCCACATAGGATCAAGGGGACCAGGATGACGTCGCCATACAGGATCCAAGGCTGCTGGCTTGGGACACTGTGTGTGAGGGGCAGGAAGGCCAAGCCAGTGCAGAGGGACTGCCAGGGAAAGAACATAAGAAAGGGAGACTTGGGAAAGTGATCCCCAAATTACCTGAGAGCTGGCTGGACCACAGACCCAGAGGATGCACCACCTGGCTGGGGACTGTACCTACTAACTGTGAGTAAAGTGTGGAAACTGCACCGTGCTGGGTCCTCAGAATTATTTACTGCATCATCTGCTCTGCAGTACAAGATTCACCATCATTGACTTTAACTCTCTAACTGCCCTCGGGACTAGCTCTACCTGTGGAGAGCTGTATCATCTCTGCTGCGTCACCAACTGCCCCAATGGACTTGAACCGCAGCGTCGGCCATTTCTGTATTGCCAAACACCACGGGTGGCGTCACAAACTAATACCCTATAAACTTTATTTCCCCCTCATTTCAATTTTATTGGACGCCCAGGGCCACGGACCGGGTCACTGCTACCGTGACTATATACAATATATATATAGTGCAAATTTTTATGATCGTTACTAAGGTGGCATTACTCTCAAGGTAATAAAACAAAGCATCCTAAAGACACGCCCCAGAGGATCCTGTGAGCCTCTTGGTAAAAACCATCAATATGAGTATTAAAAAAAGCTCAAAAGAAGCTCATATCTCAGGAACTGTATGGCGAATTAAAAAAAAACAATACTCTGGAGACCACTGAGAATAAAAAAAAGAGCAAAAACTGGGCACTTTTGACCTGGTGACAGGTCCTGTTTAACGTTGCTTTCTACAATGGCCTCAACGTACTCATATATTTTCTCAACCATTCAGAAGAAGTGTAAATTAATAACATGACTGTCTTCATATTCCTGGTAATATTTAAATAAAGCGCATAACTTGGATTTAAAGAAATATTAAAATTGACAAGACATCCTTGAAGAATCTGTGTCTGGCTTCAATACAAACCCTAGGATTTATTTATACAGCATTGCCAGCTCGTTCATTGCAGGGTGTGATAGCAGCGCCTCAGTCTAAACTGAGAGCAAGCAGGGAAATGATTTTGATAGTTTCATGATGGAACAAAAATCTCGTCCATCTGTGTCCTGACTAGTGATATGTTAATAACTGTGTGAGAACAGTTCTCATCAGAAGCCGAGTCGCTCATTGGCACATTGAGCTCATGCATTCTTCATTACAATGGAGTCCACTGTGTCCTGCGCAACGCTTGGTTAGGTGGTGTGTTTGTTATTATACATGGTAAATACATGTAGTCAGTAGTGTGTAATACACAGATTCAGAGCACAACCCAGAGCAACAAGCCCCATGATAAAACATCAACAACCATAATAGTAGTTATATTTTTATACACTGGGGCAGTTTTATACTAGTTATATTGTTATACATAAGGCTAGTATTAAATAAGTATATTCTTGTACATAGGAGCAGTATTATAGTAGTTATATTCTTGTACTTAGGAGCAGTATTATAGTAGTTATATTCTTGTACTTAGGAGCAGTATTATAGTAGTTATATTCTTGTATATAAGGGCAGTATTATAGTAGTTATATTCTTGTACATAGGAGCAGTATTATAGTAGTTATATTCTTGTACATAGTAGGCAGTATTATAGTAGTTATATTCTTGTATATAAGGGCAGTATTATAGTAGTTATATTCTTGTACATAGGAGCAGTATTATAGTAGTTATATTCTTGTACATAGGAGCAGTATTATAGTAGTTATATTCTTGTACATAGTAGGCAGTATTATAGTAGTTATATTCTTGTACTTAGGAGCAGTATTATAGTAGTTATATTCTTGTACATAGGAGCAGTATTATAGTAGTTATATTCTTGTACATAGTAGGCAGTATTATAGTAGTTATATTCTTGTGCATAGTAGGCAGTATTATAGTAGTTATATTCTTGTACATAAGGGCAGTATTATAGTAGTTATATTCTTGTACATAAGGGCAGTATTATAGTAGTTATATTCTTGTACTTAGGAGCAGTATTATAGTAGTTATATTCTTGTACATAGGAGCAGTATTATAGTAGTTATATTCTTGTACATAGTAGGCAGTATTATAGTAGTTATATTCTTGTGCATAGTAGGCAGTATTATAGTAGTTATATTCTTGTACATAGGAGCAGTATTATAGTAGTTATATTCTTGTACATAGCAGCAGTATTATAGTAGTTATATTCTTGTACATAGGAGCAGTATTATAGTAGTTATATTCTTGTACAGAGGAGCAGTATTATAGTAGTTATATTCTTGTACAGAGGAGCAGTATTATAGTAGTTATATTCTTGTACATAGGGAGCAGTATTATAGTAGTTATATTCTTGTATATAGGAGCAGTATTATAGTAGTTATGTTCTTGTACATAGGGGCAGTATTAAAATAAGTTATATTCTTGTAGATAGGAGCAGTATTATAGTAGTTATATTCTTATACATAGAAAGCAGTATTATAGTAGTTATTTCTTGTACATAGCAGCAGTATTATAGTAGTTATATTCTTGTACATAGGAGCAGTATTATAGTAGTTATATTCTTGTACAGAGGAGCAGTATTATAGTAGTTATATTCTTGTACAGAGGAGCAGTATTATAGTAGTTATATTCTTGTACATAGGGAGCAGTATTATAGTAGTTATATTCTTGTATATAGGAGCAGTATTATAGTAGTTATGTTCTTGTACATAGGGGCAGTATTAAAATAAGTTATATTCTTGTAGATAGGAGCAGTATTATAGTAGTTATATTCTTATACATAGAAAGCAGTATTATAGTAGTTATTTCTTGTACATAGGAGAAGTATTATAGTAGTTATATTCTTGCACATAGAGGCAGTATTATAGTAGTTATATTCTTGTATATAGGAGCAGTATTATAGTAGTTATGTTCTTGTACATAGGGGCAGTATTAAAATAAGTTATATTCTTGTAGATAGGAGCAGAATTATAGTAGTTATATTCATATACATAGCAAGCGGTATTACAGTAGTTATATTCTTGTACATAGGAGAAGTATTATAGTAGTTATATTCTTGTACTTAGGAGCAGTATTATAGTAGTTATATTCTTGTACATAGGAGCAGTATTATAGTAGTTATATTCTTGTACATAGTAGGCAGTATTATAGTAGTTATATTCTTGTGCATAGTAGGCAGTATTATAGTAGTTATATTCTTGTACATAAGGGCAGTATTATAGTAGTTATATTCTTGTACATAAGGGCAGTATTATAGTAGTTATATTCTTGTACTTAGGAGCAGTATTATAGTAGTTATATTCTTGTACATAGGAGCAGTATTATAGTAGTTATATTCTTGTACATAGTAGGCAGTATTATAGTAGTTATATTCTTGTGCATAGTAGGCAGTATTATAGTAGTTATATTCTTGTACATAGGAGCAGTATTATAGTAGTTATATTCTTGTACATAGCAGCAGTATTATAGTAGTTATATTCTTGTACATAGGAGCAGTATTATAGTAGTTATATTCTTGTACAGAGGAGCAGTATTATAGTAGTTATATTCTTGTACAGAGGAGCAGTATTATAGTAGTTATATTCTTGTACATAGGGAGCAGTATTATAGTAGTTATATTCTTGTATATAGGAGCAGTATTATAGTAGTTATGTTCTTGTACATAGGGGCAGTATTAAAATAAGTTATATTCTTGTAGATAGGAGCAGTATTATAGTAGTTATATTCTTATACATAGAAAGCAGTATTATAGTAGTTATTTCTTGTACATAGGAGAAGTATTATAGTAGTTATATTCTTGCACATAGAGGCAGTATTATAGTAGTTATATTCTTGTATATAGGAGCAGTATTATAGTAGTTATGTTCTTGTACATAGGGGCAGTATTAAAATAAGTTATATTCTTGTAGATAGGAGCAGAATTATAGTAGTTATATTCATATACATAGCAAGCGGTATTACAGTAGTTATATTCTTGTACATAGGAGAAGTATTATAGTAGTTATATTCTTGCACATAGAGGCAGTATTATAGTAGTTATATTCTTGTACATGGGGGCAGTATTATAGTAGTTATATTCTTGTACATAGGAGCAGTATTATAGTAGTTATATTCTTGCACATAGAGGCAGTATTATAGTAGTTATATTCTTGTACATAGGAGAAGTATTATAGTAGTTATATTCTTGCACATAGAGACAGTATTATAGTAGTTATATTCTTGTACATAGGGGAAGTATTATAGTAGTTATATTCTTATACATAGGTGAATTATTATAGTAGTTATATTCTTGCACATAGGAGCAGTATTATAGTAGTTATATTCTTGCACATAGAGGCAGTATTATAGTAGTTATATTCTTGTGCATAGGAGTAGTATTATAGTAGTTATATTCTTGTACATAGGAGCAGTATTATAGTAGTTATATTCTTGTATATGGAGGTAGTATTATAGTAGTTATATTTTTGTATATAGGAGCAGTATTATAGTAGTTATGTTCTTGTACATAGGGGCAGTATTATAGTAGTTATATTCTTGCACATAGAGGCAGTATTATAGTAGTTATATTCTTGTATATAGGAGCAGTATTATAGTAGTTATATTCTTATACATAGAAAGCAGTATTATAGTAGTTATTTCTTGTACATAGGAGCAGTATTATAGTAGTTATATTCTTGTACATAGGGGGCAGTATTATAGTAGTTATATTCTTGTACATAGGAGCAGTATTATAGTAGTTACATATATTCTTGCACATAGGGGCAGTATTATAGTAGTTATATTCTTGTACATAGGAGAAGTATTATAGTAGTTATATTCTTGCACATAGAGACAGTATTATAGTAGTTATATTCTTGTACATAGGGTAAGTATTATAGTAGTTATATTCTTGTACATAGGAGCAGTATTATAGTAGTTATATTCTTGCACATAGAGGCAGTATTATAGTAGTTATTTTCTTGTGCATAGGAGAAGTATTATAGTAGTTATATTCTTGTACATAGTAGCAGTATTATAGTAGTTATATTCTTGTACATAGGAGAAGTATTATAGTAGTTATATTCTTGTACATAGGAGCAGTATTATAGTAGTTATATTCTTGTATATAGGGAGCAGTATTATAGTAGTTCTATTCTTGTACATAGGAGCAGTATTAAAGTAGTTATATTCTTGTACATAGGAGCAGTATTATAGTAGTTATATTCTTGTATATGGAGGCAGTATTATAGTAGTTATATTCTTGTACATAGGGGCAGTATTATAGTAGTTATATTCTTCTACATAGGGGCAGTACTATAGTAGTTATATTCTTGTACATAGGGAGCAGTATTATAGTAGTTATATTCTTGTATATAGGAGCAGTATTATAGTAGTTATGTTCTTGTACATAGGGGCAGTATTATAGTAGTTATATTCTTAAACATAGAAAGCAGTATTATAGTAGTTATTTCTTGTACATAGGAGCAGAATTATAGTAGCTATATTCTTGTACATAGGGGCAGTATTATAGTAGTTATATTCTTGTACATAGGAGAAGTATTATAGTAGTTATATTCTTGCACATAGAGGCAGTATTAGAGTAGTTATATTCTTGTACATGGGGGCAGTATTATAGTAGTTATATTCTTGTACATAGGAGCAGTATTATAGTAGTTATATTCTTGCACATAGAGGCAGTATTATAGTAGTTATATTCTTGTACATAGGAGAAGTATTATAGTAGTTATATTCTTGCACATAGAGGCAGTATTATAGTAGTTATATTCTTGTACATAGGAGCAGTATTATAGTAGTTATATTCTTGTACATAGGGAGCAGTATTATAGTAGTTATATTCTTGTACATAGGGGCAGTATTATAGTAGTTATATTCTTGCACATAGGAGAAGTATTATAGTAGTTATATTCTTGCGCATAGAGACAGTACTATAGTAGTTATATTATTGTACATAGGGGAAGTATAATAGTAGTTATATTCTTGTACATAGGGGGCAGTATTATAGTAGTTATATTCTTGCACATAGAGGCAGTATTATAGTAGTTATATTCTTGTCCATAGGAGAGGATAGACATGTGTTTGTGAGCTCCCAGCAGGGCGGAGGCATGGCTTCTGACCCAGGTGGAGGGGAGGGAAGCTGGGCTGATGATCCAGGGGAAGCTCCCAGCCTGGAGTGTGGCCTGCAGCATGGACCTGATGGTAATGGAAACCTGGAAATGGTGGCTGGTGAGTCTTCCAAACCTGCTTGTTATGTTGCTCGACTGAGTACTAAAGTTACAAGGCAAAGTATTATTAAGCTGGAATTGCAAATCTGCAAATTAAAAGATGAAATCCAGAATGAGACTGATCCAAAAATAAAACTGATGAAAAGTGAGAGCCTGGATGACTGCAGACGAGAGCTGGCCATTCGGAAAGAAAACCTGGACAAAAATGTAAACTCTGTGCCCAGAAAGGTAACTTGGGCTATGGGAAAAAAAGGGGATCCAGAGCCGAGAAGGAGACTAGAAAAAGTTTAATTGGTAAAAAGGACATTAAAAATAAAACTGTGCACCGTGTGGAGCAAGGAAGTTCAGAAAGAAATGCAGAATTTATATCAGCCGCACAATGTGAGGGGTCTGAGGCAGCAGATAATGCTGGGATCGCTGCAGAGGAAAGTGTGTCAGCAAACGAGGGGTTAACTGCAGTGGACTCTGTGTGCAGCAATGAAGTGAGCACAGCTCCTATGTGTGATAAAGAAAGTGCCCCCTGTACTGACTTTGTATGTGAGACCCCGCTCAGTGCTGTGTGTGAGACCCCGCTCACTGGTGCTCGCCTGTCTGCAATAGATACAAACACTATAATGGAGTCTGTACCCTCCATGTCAGTGAATGGAGACAATATTGCACATCAGTCAGTGGTAATGGAGTCTATGTCATGCATGTCAGTGAATGGAGACCACACTGCAGTAATAATGGACTGTGAGCCGTCAGTAGTAATGGACTCTGAACCCTCCATGTCAGTGAATGGAGACTGCATTGTACAACAATCAGTAGTGGATCTGGATGTTTTTGCAGCACAAACAGTTGTCAGTAATCATGGGGCTGGAGGGAGCTCCGGCGCTGGTCCACCTGCGGCTGGGGAAGGCTCCAGCACTGATCCACCTGCGGCTGGGGAAGGCTCCAGCACTGATCCACCTGCGGCTGGGGAAGGCTCCAGCACTGATCCACCTGCGGCTGGGGAAGGCTCCAGCACTGATCCACCTGCGGCTGGGGAAAGCTCCAGCACTGATCCACCTGTTGGTGGGGAAGGCTCTAGCACTGACCCTTCTGCTGACCAACATCAGTTCAGGAGACTGTTCTCCAATGTCACAAGACTGGTAAACCCTCCACCTCAGAGGAGGAACGCAGTCAGGATAAAGTACACAGGACCAGAGGAGAAGATCCCATCCAGAATCTATATTGGAAAAGTTCTTCTGAAAGAGTTTATGAAGTTTAAGGCGTCTGAGGTCTACGCTCTGATCCATGTCCCATCCAGCAGGATCTATGACATCAGCTTTAAGCTTCAGTGTGATTTGGATATGTTCTGGAACATCTATAATGACACTAGAGGAGATGAGATCTGGGATCATCTCCAGTGTATCCAGCTGTCTAAGCCGCAGGAGATAACGGCCACTGTTCTGTTCCAGTCTGAGGTGGTGGCGCTGGCAGATCTGCAGCACTGGCTGAGCCGACAATGCATGGTGAGAAGTCATCCTGAGAAGATCTATGATGAGGAGCAAATATGGAATGGAGGGTATTCTGTGAAAATCCAGCTCCTACAAGAGAATGGTGTAACCAGACATCTGCCGCACTCCTTCTACCTGGGCTCAGAGAGGGGGATATGCTACTACCCCGGTCAGCCACGTCTGTGCCATAGATGTGGGGGCAGGCACCTCGCCATGAACTGCTCTCGGATCACGTGCTCATTATGTGGACAGTCCGGGCATACAAGGGACACATGCACAGGACCTGTTATCTGTAACTTGTGCACCGGACCCGGACATACGTTCCGTGATTGCCCTCATGCAGAACATAATAAATATTATGGCCAGACCTCCTTGGAAATGACAGAAAAAGAAGTCACTAGAGGTGCAGATGTTGTCCAAGAAGCTGGCACTGATGAGGTGACAAGCCATAGTAGCAGTCAACATGTTCCAGAGTCTGAGATACTACTAACGAATGCTGCATTACTAGGACCACCAGCCACTGAAGAAACACCTAAAGTGCCACCAGCCAGGGCAAAACCACCATCAGCCATTAATGTAAGATCTAAGCACTGGTCAGCCACTAAAGGAAGGCATAAAATGCCAGTTATTAAGGAGAGACTTAAGGTGTCCAGGAAACCTGTTGCAAGACTGTCCAAGCTTCAGCCCAGCACATCTGTTGAAGCAGATAAATTGTCCGCAGTGTCCACTGTGGATGAGGAAGGTTTTGTGACTATAAAAAGAAAAAATGCCTTTGTGGATTCTTCCAGAAAATTCACAACAGTCCAGAAAACCTCTGAGTCTCCATTGTTGGCGATAAGTCCCGGACGTTACAATGTACTGGGACAAGAGGACAAAAAAGAAGAGGCACAAATGGAGCAAGGTTCTTCATACATCATAGAAAATTCCTCTGATGAGATGGATCCTGATCCTCCCGTGTCCACAAAGAGATGGGGCACTGCAGGTGACAGCAGTGGAAGGAGGAAGAAGACCAGAAAGTCTAAGTAATCAGGATGCGGCTGAGAATAAGCTCCATTAATGTGAACAGTGTGAGGACTGGTAGCCGGCGGCAGGCGATTTACCAGCGTTTGTCTGATGAGAGATCAGATGTCTTCTTTTTGCAGGAGACGTATCTGAAGTGCAATGCCCAGGTGTATGCAGCCAAGAGAGACTGGAGACTGGGTCCATCATTCTGGTCCTTCGGACCGAGAGAAATGACGGTGTGGGGATCCTCTTTAATACCATGGATGTCCAGGTGGACAGAGTCCTGGAGATCTGTCCGGGCCGCTGTCTGTTGCTGGATTTTACATTGGATTCTATGCATTATAGAGCAATAAACATTTATGCTCCGCAGACGAGGAAAGAGCGGAGGGAGCTGTTTGATCATATGAAGCCATATTGCTTTACCTCTAAAGTGTTTATATTGTGTGGGGATTTTAATAATGTATCTAGTAATGTGGATAGATCCAGCAGTCACAAGAAACTGAGATATGATGAGACGTTTCTTAATAACATAATCCAGCAGGCCCATTTAGTAGACCCTTATGGTTCCTATTATAGCAGGAAGACATACACATATCATAAGGGTGGTAATGCCAGCAGAATAGACCGGGTGTATATAAAGAGGGAGGCGAGATGTTCTCAGTACAGGATCAGCCCTCTGGAGTTCTCTGACCATTGTATGGTGAGCGTGACGCTTGATCTGGCCCAAGCTATGGTCTGTGGAAAGGGGTACTGGAAGGTGAATAGCTCTGGGATCCAAGATCCAGGGTTCAGAGAGGCCTTCACCACCTTCTATAATGATCGTAGGACCACCCAATGTATGTGTGATGACACAGCCGAGTGGTGGGAGACCATGAAAAGTGATATTAAGCAGTTTATTATACGAGCAGCCAGGAAACATAGTAATATGGAGTATATGAGATACTCTGCCCTGAGACTGCACCTGAGCCGGCTATATAGCAGGATGAATGGCGGTGAGGAGGTGGACGGACGGAGCGTCAGCCATATAAAGCAGCGAATGAGGGAGCTGCAGTACGATCGCCTCAAGTCTCTCAAGGCAGAGGGACAGTTTGATAATTGGGGCGTTCATAACCCAGATCCCTTTATTGTCTGTAAAAACAGGGTCAGTAAGAAGCTAATCACTGGCTTGTTGGATGAGAATGGGGTGGAGCAGTTACAGCAGGAGAAAGTCCATAAGATCATTGGTGATTATTATAGAGATCTTTATAAAGGGTCTGATATCAATAAGGAGGACATTAAAGCCTATCTGAAGGGGGTGTCCCTACCAATGTTAGACCCAGCGCAGGCAGCTAGTATGGCCGCTCCGATAACTGAGGAGGAGGTGAAGAAGAGCATCGACTCCTTAAAGGCCAACAAGAGCCCGGGGCTGGACGGCCTGACCAGCGAGTTTTATAGAGAGTTCAGGGACTTATTAGCTCCGGACCTGGTGCAGGTCTATAATGATTGCCTCTCTGCAGGGAAGCTCTTACAGTCCCAGTATAAGTCTGTTCTGGTTCTTTTGGCAAAGAAAGGAAATCTAAAAGATATAAAGAACTGGCGTCCATTGTCTTTGCTGAACACGGATTATAAAATTCTGGCCAAGATCTTGTATTACCGGCTGAGTGAGGTGGCGGGTGAGCTCATCATCGCCAACCAGACGTGTGGTGTGAAGGGTCGGACGATAGAGGACTCATTGCTGTTGGTGAGAGAAGCTGTGACGTACATTAAGCAGCACCATGTGGGGGCTTATATTGTGGGCTTAGACCAGAGTAAAGCCTTTGATAGAGTCCACCATGACTACCTGTATCAAGTGTTGTTGCAGTATGGCCTCCCAGTGCGGTTTGTGCAATGGCTGCGGTTTCTGTATAAGTGAGCTATAAGCCTGCCGCTGATTAATGGGCACTTGGCCGAGCCCTTCGCGATCATGTCAGGGGTGAGGCAGGGATGTCCTCTTAGCCCATTGTTGTATGTCTTCAGTCTGGATCCTTTTCTCAGAAGGGTCCAGGATCACAGGGATTTCACAGGGCTGAGATGCCACCTGCAGAGTATGGTGGAGGATGTAAAGTTCTGTGCCTATGCTGATGATGTGTCGGTTGTGGTATCTTCTAAAGATGACTGTGTGGCTCTACAGCAGGAGATCACAGCCTTCTCCAATGTATCTAACTCCGCTGTGAACATGGAGAAGAGCGAGGCGCTGTGGTTGGGAGGTGACCATGATGTCTTCTCTGTGCCCTTCAGAACAGTTCAGGGTCAGATAAAGATTCTGGGAGTTGTGTTCGGTGCTGTAGATGATGGGAAGGTGAATTGGGAGGAGAAGCTGGTGGTGTGTGAGCGGAAGGTGCAGAGCTGGAAACACTGGAAACTGACATATCTGGAGAAGGTCCGCCTGCTGAAGACCTTCCTGCTCCCGCTCTTCCTCTATATCAGTGTGGTGTTCCCGGTGCCAGATACGCTGCTCCCCAGACTTACCAATGTCTTCTTTCATTTTTTGTGGGGTAACAGAGTGAATGTGGTCAGGAGAAACATTGTCTATCTCCCTCATAAGGATGGTGGTCTCTCCATGCCTTGTCCAGAGCTCTTCTTTAATCTTTTGTTTCTTATGAAGAATTTTTCGTTTTGTAAGAATTCGGAGAAGGTGCCATGGTCTTGTTTGTTTAAGAGCCAGATCCAGCAGTTTGTGTCTGTGTGGTCAGTAGGGGACTCCATCAAGAGAATCTCCGGAAGAATAAAGAATAATGTTTCTTGGTATGGTGTCCACATAATAAGTAAGGTCATCAGATGGAGGATCCTGTATGATGACGTCAAGCAGCTCAGTAGAAAGGAGCTGTATAAGAATGTCCTGTCTTCTCACTTCAGTGTCCAGGTACAACTGAGGGGCGCCCCAAGTGTAGATGTAAAACAGGCTGCAAGAAACGTGCTCGATCCCAGAGTTCCCCCTCATATGAGAGATGTAGCGTGGCTGGCGCTCCATGGTAAAATGTACGTTAGGGATAATCTAAAGTGCAGGAATGTGTCCGACAGATCCTGTCCCAGAGAAGAGTGCCCCCATATACTGGAGACCATGGAGCATCTGCTGTTAGAGTGTCCCTTTAGTATGCAGGTATGGGAGTCTGTGTCCTTGTCCCTAAAGTTACCGCACCTGGTGAGACAGTCATATGGTCAACTGCTGTACGGAGACTTCCAGCCTGAGCTCAGGGTGTATAACAGGAGCTCTCTGTATATAATAAATATGGTGACCATCTACCACCTGTGGTGTGCGCGGTGCTGCCTGCTCATCAATAAGGAGGTCCTGTCCTGTGATACTGTCAGGTATAAGATCCTAGAAAGTCTCAAGGCCGTATATAAGAAGGATATAAAGAGGAACCCGGGTAATGTGACCTGGAGGAACATACATGTATCGGGATTTGTCAATGCTATCGTGTAAAGTGATGTAACAGCATTATGTATTTCCTTTGTTATTTATTGTCTTGTGATTTTAATATAATATATTTGTAATATGTGGTTGTCAGTTTTAAAATAAAAAGATCATTATAGTAGTTATATTCTTGTACATAGGAGAAGTATTATAGTAGTTATATTCTTGTACATACGGGCAGTATTATAATAGTTATATTCTTGCGCATAGAGACAGTATTATAGTAGTTATATTCTTGTACATAGGGGAAGTATTATAGTAGTTATTTTCTTGTACATAGGAGCAGTATTATGATAGTTATATTCTTCCACATAGAGGCAGTATTATAGTAGTTATATTCTTGTGCATAGGAGAAGTATTATAGTAGTTATATTCTTGTACATAGGGAGCAGTATTATAGTAGTTATATTCTTGAACATAGGGGCAGTATTATAGTAGTTATATTCTTTTACATAGGGAGCAGTATTATAGTAGTTATATTCTTGTACATAGGGGCAGTATTATAGTAGATATATTCTTGTACATAGGGGCAGTATTAGGGTATGTTCACACGTTCAGGATTTCCATCCTTTTTTTTTCCTGACTGTTTTTTAAAAAACTGCAGCTCTTGGCAGAAAACGCAGGTCCTTTTTTTGGTCCTTTTTTGGTCCGTTTTTGATGCGTTTTTTGATGCGTTTTTTGATGCGTTTTTTTGATGCAGTTTTCTAGCCAGAGTCTGTGTGTTTTCTAGGAATTTTTTTAGGGTTAAAATGGCTGAAAATACCCTAACCCTACCCCTACCCCTAACCCTACCCCTAACCCTAACCCTACCCCTAACCCTACCCCTAACCCTACCCCTAACCCTACCCCTAACCCTACCCCTACCCCTAACCCTAACCCTACCCCTAACCCTACCCCTAACCCTAACCCTACCCCTAACCCTACCCCTACCCCTATTCTAACCTTAGTGAAAAAAAAAAAAAAAAAAAATTCTTTATTTTTTTTTATTGTCCCTACCTATGGGGGTGACAAAGTGGGGGGGGTGTCATTTACTATTTTTTTATTTTGATCACTGAGATAGGTTATATCTCAGTGATCAAAATGCACTTTGGAACGAATCTGCCGGCCGGCAGATTCGGCGGGCGCACTGCGCATGCGCCCGCCATTTTGCAAGATGGCGGCGCCCAGGGAGAAGACGGCCGGACGGACACCGGGACGCCGGGTGAGTATAAGGGGGGGAGATTAGGGCACGGGGGGGGCATCGGAGCACTGGGGGGGGGCATCGGAGCACTGGGGGGGGCATCGGAGCACGGGGGGCGGGATCGGAACACGGGGGGGGCAGCCACACTCCGCCCACGCACTTCCGCCCGCTCCCCGCACTTCCTGCTGCAGCGGTTCTGCACATCAAACCGCAGTAAAACCCGCAGATATATTTTTGATCTGCGGGTTTTACTGCGGTTTGGACCTCACAATGGAGGTCTATGGGTGCAGAACCGCTGCGGCTCCGGAAAAAGAATTGACATGCTCCTTCTTTTTTCCGGGAGCTATTCAGCGCGTCTTTTTTTTTACAATTTCCGGACCATGTGCACAGTGTGTCCTGTTTTCCATAGGGTACAGTGTACTGTACCCTGCATGGAAAACAGCTGCGGAACCGCAGCGGCAAAACCGCCGCGGTTCCGCGGTAAAAAACGCACTGTGTGAACATGGCCTTATAGTAGTTATATTCTTGTACATAGGAGCAGTATTATAGTAGTTATATTCTTGTACATAGGAGCAGTATTATAGTAGTTATATTCTTGTATATAGGGAGCAGTATTATAGTAGTTATATTCTTGTACATAGGGGCAGTATTATAGTAGTTATATTCTTGTACATAGGGGCAGTATTATAGTAGTTATATTCTTGTACATAGGAGCAGTATTATAGTAGTTATATTCTTGCACATAGAGACAGTATTATAGTAGTTATATTCTTGTACATAGGGGAAGTATTATAGTAGTTATATTCTTATACATAGGGGAAGTATTATAGTAGTTATATTCTTGTACATAGGAGCAGTATTATAGTAGTTATATTCTTGCACATAGAGGCAGTATTTTAGTAGTTATATTCTTGTGCATAGGAGTAGTATTATAGTAGTTATATTCTTGTACATAGGAGCAGTATTATAGTAGTTATATTCTTGTATATGGAGGTAGTATTATAATACTTATATTTTTGTATATAGGAGCAGTATTATAGTAGTTATGTTCTTGTACATAGGGGCAGTATTATAGTAGTTATATTCTTGCACATAGAGGCAGTATTATAGTAGTTATATTCTTGTATATAGGAGCAGTATTATAGTAGTTATATTCTTATACATAGAAAGCAGTATTATAGTAGTTATTTCTTGTACATAGGAGCAGTATTATAGTAGTTATATTCTTGTACATAGGGGGCAGTATTATAGTAGTTATATTCTTGTACATAGGAGCAGTATTATAGTAGTTACATATATTCTTGCACATAGGGGCAGTATTATAGTAGTTATATTCTTGTACATAGGAGAAGTATTATAGTAGTTATATTCTTGCACATAGAGACAGTATTATAGTAGTTATATTCTTGTACATAGGGTAAGTATTATAGTAGTTATATTCTTGTACATAGGAGAAGTATTATAGTAGTTATATTCTTGCACATAGAGGCAGTATTATAGTAGTTATTTTCTTGTGCATAGGAGAAGTATTATAGTAGTTATATTCTTGTACATAGTAGCAGTATTATAGTAGTTATATTCTTGTACATAGGAGAAGTATTATAGTAGTTATATTCTTGTACATAGGAGCAGTATTATAGTAGTTATATTCTTGTATATAGGGAGCAGTATTATAGTAGTTCTATTCTTGTACATAGGAGCAGTATTAAAGTAGTTATATTCTTGTACATAGGAGCAGTATTATAGTAGTTATATTCTTGTATATGGAGGCAGTATTATAGTAGTTATATTCTTGTACATAGGGGCAGTATTATAGTAGTAATATTCTTCTACATAGGGGCAGTACTATAGTAGTTATATTCTTGTACATAGGGAGCAGTATTATAGTAGTTATATTCTTGTATATAGGAGCAGTATTATAGTAGTTATGTTCTTGTACATAGGGGCAGTATTATAGTAGTTATATTCTTAAACATAGAAAGCAGTATTATAGTAGTTATTTCTTGTACATAGGAGCAGAATTATAGTAGCTATATTCTTGTACATAGGGGCAGTATTATAGTAGTTATATTCTTGTACATAGGAGAAGTATTATAGTAGTTATATTCTTGCACATAGAGGCAGTATTAGAGTAGTTATATTCTTGTACATGGGGGCAGTATTATAGTAGTTATATTCTTGTACATAGGAGCAGTATTATAGTAGTTATATTCTTGTACATAGGAGAAGTATTATAGTAGTTATATTCTTGCACATAGAGGCAGTATTATAGTAGTTATATTCTTGTACGTAGGGGCAGTATTATATTAGTTATATTCTTGCACATAGGAGAAGTATTATAGTAGTTATATTCTTGCGCATAGAGACAGTACTATAGTAGTTATATTATTGTACATAGGGGAAGTATAATAGTAGTTATATTCTTGTACATAGGGGGCAGTATTATAATAGTTATATTCTTGTACATAGGAGAAGTATTATAGTAGTTATATTCTTGTACATACGGGCAGTATTATAATAGTTATATTCTTGCGCATAGAGACAGTATTATAGTAGTTATATTCTTGTACATAGGGGAAGTATTATAGTAGTTATATTCTTGTACATAGGAGCAGTATTATGGTAGTTATATTCTTCCACATAGAGGCAGTATTATAGTAGTTATATTCTTGTGCATAGGAGAAGTATTATAGTAGTTATATTCTTGTACATAGTAGCAGTATTATAGTAGTTATATTCTTGTACATAGGGGCAGTATTATAGTAGTTATATTCTTTTACATAGGGAGCAGTATTATAGTAGTTATATTCTTGTACATAGGGGCAGTATTATAGTAGATATATTCTTGTACATAGGGGCAGTATTATAGTAGTTATATTCTTGTACATAGGAGCAGTATTATAGTAGTTATATTCTTGTACATAGGAGCAGTATTATAGTAGTTATATTCTTGTATATAGGGAGCAGTATTATAGTAGTTATATTCTTGCACATAGGGGCAGTATTATAGTAGTTATATTCTTGTACATAGGGGCAGTATTATAGTAGTTATATTCTTGTACATAGGGGCAGTATTATAGTAGTTATATTCTTGTACATAGGGGCAGTATTATAGTAGTTATATTCTTGCACATAGGAGCAGTATTATAGTAGTTATATTCTTGTACATAGGAGCAGTATTATAGTAGTTATATTCTTGTATATAGGGAGCAGTATTATAGTAGTTATATTCTTGTACATAGGAGCAGTATTAAAGTAGTTATATTCTTGTACATAGGAGCAGTATTATAGTAGTTATATTCTTGTATATGGAGGCAGTATTATAGTAGTTATATTCTTGTACATAGAGGCAGTATTATAGTAGGTATATTCTTGTACATAGGGGCAGTATTATATGTTGTGAATTCTGTGGCAGAGTTCACTCCTGTGGTCACAAGTGGTACTTCGGCTGATTCTCTCTGGGAACTTCCGTTTGTGGAGGAAAGTGGTACTGCGGCTTCTGAGTTTCCTCCCTCAGGTGATCTGGTGAGGTCGTTAGGTGCTTCTCTACTTAACTCCACCTAATGCTTTGATCCATGCTTCCTGTCAATGTTCCAGTGTTGGACTTGTTTTTCCCTGGATCATTCCTGTGGCCTGCTGCTCTGCATAGCTAAGTGCTTTTTTGCCATTTGTTTGCTATTTTTTCTGTCCAGCTTGTCTAATTGTTTTGCTGGAAGCTCTGGGACGCAAAGAGTGTACCTCCGTGCCATTAGTTCGGTACGGAGGGTCTTTTTGCCCCCTTTGCGTGGTTTTCTTTAGGGTTTTGTGTAGACCGCAAAGTTATCTTTCCTATCCTCGCTCTGTTAAGAAAGTCGGGCCTCACTTTGCTGAATCTATTTCATCCCTACGTTTGTCTTTTCATCTTAACTCACAGTCATTATATGTGGGGAGCTGCCTTTTCCTTTGGGGTATTTCTCTGAGGCAAGGTAGGCTTATTTTTCTATCTTCAGGCTAGTTAGTTTCTCAGGCTGTGCCGAGTTGCATAGGCAGAGTTAGGCGCAATCCACGGCTGCCTCTAGTGTTGTTTGGAGAGGATTAGGGATTGCGGTCTGCAGAGTTCCCACGTCTCAGAGCTCGTTCTATTATTTTGGGTTATTGTCAGATCACTGTATGTGCTTTGACCGCTATGTCCATTGTGATACTGAATTGCCTATTACAACAGTACAGGAAGCCCTAAGTGCTAATGATTCTCAATAGAGGGAAAAAAGAAGTTCTGAGACCATTTTTTTATCTTTGCACTGTGTTTTGCCTTTTTTTTCCCCTAGACATTTGGGTGGTTCAGGACACAGGTGTAGCAATGGACATTAAAGGTCTGTCTTCATGTGTGGATCAGCTCACGGCAAGAGTTCAAAATATTCAAGATTTTGTGGTTCAGAATTCTTTGTTAGAACCGAGAATTCCTATTCCAGATTTGTTTTTTGGAGATAGAACTAAATTTCTGAGTTTCAAAAATAATTGTAAACTGTTTCTGGCATTGAAACCTCGCTCCTCTGGTGACCCAGTTCAACAGGTTAGGATCGTCATTTCTTTTTTGCGTGGCGACCCTCAGGACTGGGCATTTTCTCTTGCGTCAGGAGATCCTGCATTAAGCAATATCGATGCGTTTTTCCTGGCGCTTGGATTGCTGTACGATGAGCCTAATTCAGTAGATCAGGCAGAAAAAAAATGTGCTGGCTCTTTGTCAGGCTCAGGATGAGATAGAGGTATATTGCCAGAAATTTAGAAAATGGTCCGTGTTCACTCAATGGAATGAATCTGCGCTTGCAGCTATATTCAGAAAGGGTCTCTCTGAAGCCCTTAAGGATGTCATGGTGGGATTTCCTATGCCTGCTGGTTTGAATGAGTCTATGTCTTTGGCCATTCAGATCGGTCGACGCTTGCGTGAGCGTAAATCTGTGCATCATTTGGCGGTATTACCTGAGATTAAACCTGAGTCTATGCAGTGCGATAGGACTATGACCAGAGTTGAACGGCAAGAACACAGACGTCTGAATGGGCTGTGTTTCTACTGTGGTGATTCCACTGATGCTATCTCTGATTGTCCTAAGCGCACTAAGCGGTTCGCTAGGTCTGCCACCATTGGTACAGTACAGTCAAAATTTCTTCTGTCCGTTACCTTGATCTGCTCTTTGTCATCGTATTCTGTCATGGCGTTTGTGGATTCAGGCGCTGCCCTGAATTTGATGGACTTGGAATATGCTAAGCGTTGTGGGTTTTTCTTGGAGCCCTTGCAGTGTCCTATTCCATTGAGAGGAATTGATGCTACGCCTTTGGCCAAGAATAAGCCTCAATACTGGACCCAGCTGACCATGTGCATGGCTCCTGCACATCAGGAGGTTATTCGCTTTCTGGTGTTGCATAATCTGCATGATGTGGTCGTGTTGGGGTTGCCATGGCTACAAGCCCATAATCCAGTATTGGATTGGAAATCCATGTCGGTGTCCAGCTGGGGTTGTCAGGGGGTACATGGTGATGTTCCATTTCTGTCAATTTCGTCATCCACCCCTTCTGAGGTTCCAGAGTTCTTGTCTGATTACCGGGATGTATTTGATGAGCCCAAGTCCGATGCCCTACCTCCGCATAGGGATTGTGATTGTGCTATCAATTTGATTCCTGGTAGTAAATTCCCAAGAGGTCGACTGTTTAATTTATCCGTGCCTGAGCACACCGCTATGCGCAGTTATGTGAAGGAATCCCTGGAGAAGGGGCATATTCGCCCGTCATCGTCGCCATTAGGAGCAGGGTTTTTTTTTGTAGCCAAGAAGGATGGTTCGCTGAGACCTTGTATAGATTACCGCCTTCTTAATAAGATCACTGTTAAATTTCAGTACCCCTTGCCATTGTTATCTGATTTGTTTGCTCGGATTAAGGGGGCTAGTTGGTTCACTAAGATAGATCTTCGTGGTGCGTATAATCTGGTGAGAATCAGGCGAGGCGATGAATGGAAAACTGCATTTAATACGCCCGAGGGTCATTTTGAGTATCTAGTGATGCCATTCGGACTTGCCAATGCTCCATCAGTGTTTCAGTCCTTTATGCATGACATCTTCCGAGAGTACCTGGATAAATTCCTGATTGTGTACTTGGATGACATTTTGATCTTCTCGGATGATTGGGAGTCTCATGTGAAGCAGGTCAGAACGGTTTTTCAGGTCCTGCGTGCTAATTCTTTGTTTGTGAAGGGATCAAAGTGTCTCTTTGGTGTGCAGAAAGTTTCATTTTTGGGCTTCATCTTTTCCCCTTCTACTATCGAGATGGATTCTGTTAAGGTCCAAGCCATCCATGATTGGACTCAGCCGACATCTCTGAAAAGTCTGCAAAAGTTCCTGGGCTTTGCTAATTTTTATCGTCGCTTCATCTGCAATTTTTCTAGTATTGCCAAACCATTGACCGATTTGACCAAGAAGGGTGCTGATTTGGTCAATTGGTCTTCTGCTGCTGTGGAAGCTTTTCAAGAGTTGAAGCGTCGTTTTTCTTCTGCCCCTGTGTTGTGTCAACCAGATGTTTCTCTTCCGTTCCAGGTCGAGATTGATGCTTCTGAGATTGGAGCAGAGGCTGTTTTGTCGCAGAGAGGTTCTGATTGCTCAGTGATGAAACCATGCGCTTTTTTTTCCAGGAAGTTTTCGCCTGCTGAGCGAAATTATGATGTGGACAACCGAGAGTTGCTGGCCATGAAGTGGGCATTCGAGGAGTGGCGTCATTGGCTTGAAGGAGCTAAGCATCGCGTGGTGATATTGACTGATCATAAGAACTTGACTTATCTTGAGTCTGCTAAGCGGTTGAATCCTAGACAGGCTCGTTGGTCGCTGTTTTTTGCCCGTTTTGACTTTGTGATTTCGTACCTTCCGGGCTCTAAAAATGTGAAGGCGGATGCTCTGTCTAGGAGTTTTGTGCCCGACTCTCCGGGTTTATCTGAGCCGGCGGGTATCCTCAAGGAAGGAGTAATTGTGTCTGCCATCTCCCCTGATTTGCGGCGGGTGCTGCAAAAATTTCAGGCTAATAAACCTGATCGTTGCCCAGCGGAGAAACTGTTTGTCCCTGATAGGTGGACGAATAAAGTTATCTCTGAGGTTCATTGTTCGGTGTTGGCTGGTCATCCTGGAATCTTTGGTACCAGAGAGTTAGTGGCTAGATCCTTTTGGTGGCCATCTCTGTCACGGGATGTGCGTACTTTTGTGCAATCCTGTGGGATTTGTGCTCGGGCTAAGCCCTGCTGTTCTCGTGCCAGTGGGTTGCTTTTGCCCTTGCCGGTCCCGAAGAGGCCTTGGACACATGTCTCTATGGATTTTATTTCAGATCTTCCCGTTTCTCAAAAGATGTCAGTCATTTGGGTGGTCTGTGATCGCTTTTCTAAGATGGTCCATCTGGTACCCTTGTCTAAATTGCCTTCCTCCTCTGATTTGGTGCCATTGTTCTTCCAGCATGTGGTTCGTTTGTATGGCATTCCAGAGAATATCGTTTCTGACAGAGGTTCCCAGTTTGTTTCGAGGTTTTGGCGAGCCTTTTGTGGTAGGATGGGCATTGACTTGTCTTTTTCCTTGGCTTTCCATCCTCCGAACGAACCAATCAGACCTTGGAAACCTATCTGAGATGCTTTGTTTCTGCCGATCAGGATGACTGGGTGTCCTTTTTGCCTTTGGCTGAGTTCGCCCTTAATAATCGGGCCAGCTCGGCTACCTTGGTTTCGCCATTTTTCTGCAATTCTGGGTTCCATCCTCGTTTCTCTTCAGGACAGGTTGAGTCTTCGGACTGTCCTGGTGTGGATACTGTGGTGGACAGGTTGCAGCAGATTTGGACTCATGTAGTGGACAATTTGACCTTGTCCCAGGAGAAGGCTCAACGTTTCGCTAATCGCAGACGCCGTGTGGGTCCCCGACTTCGTGTTGGGGATCTGGTTTGGTTATCTTCTTGTCATATTCCTATGAAGGTTTCCTCTCCTAAGTTTAAACCTCGTTTCATTGGTCCGTATAGGATTTCTGAGGTTCTTAATCCTGTGTCTTTTCGTCTGACCCTCCCAGATTCTTTTTCCATACATAACGTATTCCATAGGTCATTGTTGCGGAGATACGTGGCACCTATGGTTCCATCTGTTGACCCTCCTGCCCCGATTTTGGTGGAGGGGGAATTGGAGTATATTGTGGAGAAGATTTTGGATTCTCGTGTTTCAAGACGGAAACTCCAGTATCTGGTTAAATGGAAGGGTTATGCTCAGGAAGATAATTCCTGGGTTTTTGCTTCTGATGTCCATGCTTCCGATCTTGTTCGTGCCTTTCATGTGGCTCATCCTGGTCGGCCTGGGGGCTCTGGTGAGGGTTCGGTGACCCCTCCTCAAGGGGGGGTACTGTTGTGAATTCTGTGGCAGAGTTCACTCCTGTGGTCACAAGTGGTACTTCGGCTGATTCTCTCTGGGAACTTCCGTTTGTGGAGGAAAGTGGTACTGCGGCTTCTGAGTTTCCTCCCTCAGGTGATCTGGTGAGGTCGTTAGGTGCTTCTCTACTTAACTCCACCTAATGCTTTGATCCATGCTTCCTGTCAATGTTCCAGTGTTGGACTTGTTTTTCCCTGGATCATTCCTGTGGCCTGCTGCTCTGCATAGCTAAGTGCTTCTTTGCTATTTGTTTGCTATTTTTTCTGTCCAGCTTGTCTAATTGTTTTGCTGGAAGCTCTGGGACGCAAAGAGTGTACCTCCGTGCCGTTAGTTCGGTACGGAGGGTCTTTTTGCCCCCTTTGCGTGGTTTTCTTTAGGGTTTTGCGTAGACCGCAAAGTTATCTTTCCTATCCTCGCTATGTTAAGAAAGTCGGGCCTCACTTTGCTGAATCTATTTCATCCCTACGTTTGTCTTTTCATCTTAACTCACAGTCATTATATGTGGGGGGCTGCCTTTTCCTTTGGGGTATTTCTCTGAGGCAAGGTAGGCTTATTTTTCTATCTTCAGGCTAGTTAGTTTCTCAAGCTGTGCCGAGTTGCATAGGCAGAGTTAGGCGCAATCCACGGCTGCCTCTAGTGTTGTTTGGAGAGGATTAGGGATTGCGGTCTGCAGAGTTCCCACGTCTCAGAGCTCGTTCTATTATTTTGGGTTATTGTCAGATCACTGTATGTGCTTTGACCGCTATGTCCATTGTGATACTGAATTGCCTATCACAACAATTATAGTAGTTATATTCTTGTACATAGGGAGCAGTATTATAGTAGTTATGTTCTTGTACATAGGGGCAGTTTTATAGTAGTTATATTCTTGTATATAGGAGCAGTATTATAGTAGTTATATTCTTAGACATAGAAAGCAGTATTATAGTAGTTATTTCTTGTACATAGGAGCAGAATTATAGTAGTTATATTCTTGTACATAGGAGCAGTATTATAGTAGTTATATTCTTGTACATAGGGGGCAGTATTATAGTAGTTATATTCTTGTACATAGGGGAAGTATTATAGTAGTTATATTCTTGCACATAGAGGCAGTATTATAGTAGTTATATTCTTGTACATAGGGGGCAGTATTATAGGAGTTATATTCTTGTACATAGGAGAAGTATTATAGTAGTTATATTCTTGCACATAGAGACAGTATTATAGTATTTATATTCTTGTACATAGGGGAAGTATTATAGTAGTTATATTCTTGTACATAGGAGCAGTATTATAGTAATTATATTCTTGCACATAGAGGCAGTATTATAGTAGTTATATTCTTGTGCATAGGAGAAGTATTATAGTAGTTATATTCTTGTACATAGGGGGCAGTATTATAGTAGTTATATTCTTGTACATAGGGGCAGTATTATAGTAGTTATATTCTTGTACATAGTAGCAGTATTATAGTAGTTATATTCTTGTACATAGGAGAAGTATTATAGTAGTTATATTCTTGTACATAGGAGCAGTATTATAGTAGTTATATTCTTGTACATAGTAGCAGTATTATAGTAGTTATATTCTTGTACATAGGGGGCAGTATTATAGTAGTTATATTCTTGTACATAGGGGCAGTATTATAGTAGTTATATTCTTGTACATAGTAGCAGTATTATAGTAGTTAGATTCTTGTACATAGGAGAAGTATTATAGTAGTTATATTCTTGTACATAGGAGCAGTATTATAGTAGTTATATTCTTGTACATAGGAGCAGTATTATAGTAGTTATATTCTTGTATATAGGGAGCAGTATTATAGTAGTTATATTCTTGTACATAGGAGCAGTATTAAAGTAGTTATATTCTTATACATAGGAGCAGTATTATAGTAGTTATATTATTGTATATGGAGATAGTATTATAGTAGTTATATTCTTGTACATAGGGGAAGTATTATAGTAGTTATATTCTTGTACATAGGAGCAGTATTATAGTAGTTATATTCTTGTGCATAGGAGAAGTATTATAGTAGTTATATTCTTGTACATAGTAGCAGTATTATAGTAGTTATATTCTTGTTCATAGGAGAAGTATTATAGTAGTTATATTATTGCACATAGAGGCAGTATTATAGTAGTTATATTCTTGTACATAGGGGGAAGTATTATAGTAGTTATATTCTTGTACATAGGAGCAGTATTATAGTAGTTATATTCTTGTACATAGGAGCAGTATTATAGTAGTTATATTCTTGTATATAGGGAGCAGTATTATAGTAGTTATATTCTTGTACATAGGAGCAGTATTAAAGTAGTTATATTCTTATACATAGGGGCAGTATTATAGTAGTTATATTCTTGTACATAGGGGGCAGTACTATAGTAGTTATATTCTTGTACATAGGGGAAGTATTATAGTAGTTATATTCTTGTACATAGGAGCAGTATTATAGTAGTTATATTCTTGTGCATAGGAGAAGTATTATAGTAGTTATATTCTTGTACATAGTAGCAGTATTATAGTAGTTATATTCTTGTACATAGGAGAAGTATTATAGTAGTTATATTCTTGCACATAGAGGCAGTATTATAGTAGTTATATTCTTGTACATAGGGGGAAGTATTATAGTAGTTATATTCTTGTACATAGGAGCAGTATTATAGTAGTTATATTCTTGTACATAGAGGCAGTATTATAGTAGTTATATTCTTGTACATAGGAGCAGTATTGTAGTAGTTATATTCTTGCACATAGAGGCAGTATTATAGTAGTTATATTCTTGTACATAGGAGCAGTATTATAGTAGTTATATTCTTGTACATAGAGGCAGTATTATAGTAGTTATATTCTTGTACATAGGAGCAGTATTGTAGTAGTTATATTCTTGCACATAGAGGCAGTATTATAGTAGTTATATTCTTGTACATAGGAGCAGTATTATAGTAGTTATATTCTTGTACATAGGAGCAGTATTATCGTAGTTATGTTCTTGCACATAGGAGCAGTATTATAGTAGTTATATTCTTGTACATAGGAGCAGTATTATAGTAGTTATATTCTTGCACATAGGGGCAGCGTTATAGTAGTTATATTCTTGCACATAGGGGCAGCGTTATAGTAGTTATATTCTTGTACATAGGGGCAGCGTTATAGTAGTTATATTCTTGTACATAGGGACAGTATTATAGTAGTTATATTTTTGTACATCGGAGCAGTATTATAATAGTTATATTCTTGTACATAGGGGCAGTATTATAATAGTTATATTCTTGTACATAGGGGCAGTATTATAATAATTATATTCTTGTACATAGGGGCAGTATTATAATAATTATATTCTTGTACATAGGAGCAGTATTATATTAGTTATATTCTTGTACATAGTAGGCGCTATTACAGTAGTTATATACTTCTACATATTCATATTTTCGTACTTTTGCAATTCACTTCGTCTCTATTCTTGCAGCTCACACAGACACGCTTTACCAAGGGAGTTGGGAGCATTCCTTGAATTAATTCATTTTACTATCAACAGTAACTGAAATGCCCCTTTATTGATTCGATCCCGACTCTTGGGTCTAACCATTTTGTAACTCGTATAAATGATCCGTACAGTTGTGCTAGGGCCTTGATGCCGCTTTCTACTGACACCTGTGTGAAATACAAGACCGTGATTAAGAAAAAATCGACCCACCGCCTGTTTTCTTGTCAGCAGGAGAGGCTACCAGGTGTTTTCTCATCAGTGACCCGGCTGAACGGACCTCAGTTCATCTTGGCCAAATTACACTTTTGAAGACTTTGAAACGGTTTCATATATCCAAATTCAGCTCTTGGTGCCAAGGCAAGCAAAATGGGGTCAAGAAAAATGGAAGGAGGGGAAGAAAACCCCAAGAAAGCGTAAAAGAAAAAGTTAGTTGTTCCAACTTGGCTGCTTCCTTGTAAAATAATTCGTTAAGCAGTGTATGAAAACAGGTAAGACTGTTCTGAATCACTGAGCGAGTTGGCAGGGTTTAGTGTTCCTGGCCTTGTGCTGGAATCCTCATGTGTGATCGCGTCCTAGGACACGAGGAGGGAATTATATCACAGAGACCTAATGCATCCAAGCGCGGAAGGGTAACCATAAGTGACATGAACTCTTGTTACCCTCATCCTACACTTATTACATTTGTAAATGCCACATAATCATATGAGACACTTCATTTTGGGCCACTGCTAAAGTCTAGAAAGAGTCAAAACCAGGGCCGGACTGTCCATCTGGCGATCTGGTAAATGCCAGATGGGCCGTATCAGCAGCGAAATCCTCCCTCCCCCCAAAAAAAATGTGCAGCAAATGACAATATTTTACTAGATAACTTTTATACTTTCTTGAAAATAATAATAGTATCATATATTAAAAATATTATACAGCTGATAGTAAAAGCAACTAGAATAAAGGTACAAAGCAAGCCCAACAATTACGGTAATAACAAATGCTGGGTTTATGCTTCATTACTATTTTGGCACTATGGCACTTTATATATTTGCTGCAGGCAGTGCTTGGATTAAGTGATTTTTTTGATTGGGATATACCTAGTTTAATTTTTAATATTAGCACCATTGCACTTTGCTATTTGGGTTATACTTTTCTGATATTGTGGCATTAGCACTTTTGCACTTTTTTTGCACTGTTGCACATTCGATAGTATTTACTATCCTTTTTATGGAATTTTCATCATTAATTTAGGTCTATACACTAGATATTTGAAACATTAATAGGAATTATAGTGTTCGACATTTTCGTTTATCTCACAAGGTCTTTTGAGCTTCATTTATTCTTTTACACACTTTTTTCATATATATATATATATATATATATAATTTATGCATTATCCAGTATGGTATATCGATACATTTGTTAGTAATTGTTGGGCTTGCTTTGTACCTTTATTCTAGTTGCTTCTACTATCAGCTGTTTAATATTTTTAATATATAATACTAGTATTATTTTCAATAAAGTATAAAAATTATCTAGTGAAATATTGTCGTTTACTGCACATTTTTTTGGGGGGAGGGAGGATTTTTTTGCTAATTTGTGCATGACGAATTTGATTGTACACACAATTGGTTTCCTTTCTGATTGAGCAGTATCAGCAGTGGGCTACATTGTCATGTTTCATCTTCAACAGTATCCGTGTCTTCAAGATGTGAGTACTGTTAAAAACTGTGACAGACCATAGAGCCATTGGCTCCCTGCACCGCCATCTACTCCAGCCGGTCACACGTTATTTTATACCGGTAGGTCGAGATCACACAGTGGACAACAAGTAATGATATGACGTCATTGGGTTATGTACTGGGCCAAAGACTGCAGGGTGGGCGAAGAGACAGTCAGCGCTCGTCATGTGGAATAAGTATTAATTAGTGATGAGCGGGTGTGCTCGTTACTCGAGTTTCTCTGAGCATGCTCGGATGGTCTCCGACTATTTTGGCATTCTCGGAGATTTAGTATATGTCGACGCAGCTGCATGATTTGCAGCTGCTAGACAGCTTGAATACATGCGGGGTGTTGCCTGTTTGTTAGGGAATCCTCATATGTATTCAAGCTGTCTAGCAGCCGCAAACCATGCAGCTGCGTTGACATAAACTAAATCTAAACATACTCAGAAGGGAGGTAAGAACATTTCTAAAACAATCCACAGCGAGGAGATTGGAACAAAACAAAATCCTCTAAACTGCATGCTCGCAAACGCCAGAAGCCTGACAAACAAGATGGAAGAACTAGAAGCAGAAATATCTACAGGTAACTTTGACATAGTGGGAATAACCGAGACATGGTTAGATGAAAGCTATGACTGGGCAGTTAACTTACAGGGTTACAGTCTGTTTAGAAAGGATCGTAAAAATCGGAGAGGAGGAGGGGTTTGTCTCTATGTAAAGTCTTGTCTAAAGTCCACTTTAAGGGAGGATATTAGCGAAGGAAATGAGGATGTCGAGTCCATATGGGTTGAAATTCATGGAGGGAAAAATGGTAACAAAATTCTCATTGGGGTCTGTTACAAACCCCCAAATATAACAGAAAGCATGGAAAGTCTACTTCTAAAGCAGATAGATGAAGCTGCAACCCATAATGAGGTCCTGGTTATGGGGGACTTTAACTACCCGGATATTAACTGGGAAACAGAAACCTGTGAAACCCATAAAGGCAACAGGTTTCTGCTAATAACCAAGAAAAATTATCTTTCACAATTGGTGCAGAATCCAACCAGATGAGCAGCACTTTTAGACCTAATACTATCTAATAGACCTAACAGAATGACAAATCTGCAGGTGGTCGGGCATCTAGGAAATAGCGACCACAATATTGTGCAGTTTCACCTGTCTTTCACTAGGGGGACTTGTCAGGGAGTCACAAAAACATTGAACTTTAGGAAGGCAAAGTTTGACCAGCTTAGAGAAGCCCTTAATCTGGTAGACTGGGACAATATCCTCAGAAATAAGAATACAGATAATAAATGGGAAATGTTTAAGAACATCCTAAATAGGCAGTGTAAGCGGTTTATACCTTGTGGGAATAAAAGGACTAGAAATAGGGAAAACCCAATGTGGCTAAACAAAGAAGTAAGACAGGCAATTAACAGTAAAAAGAAAGCATTTGCACTACTAAAGCAGGATGGCACCATTGAAGCTCTAAAAAACTATAGGGAGAAAAATACTTTATCTAAAAAACTAATTAAAGCTGCCAAAAAGGAAACAGAGAAGCACATTGCTAAGGAGAGTAAAACTAATCCCAAACTGTTCTTCAACTATATCAATAGTAAAAGAATAAAAACTGAAAATGTAGGCCCCTTAAAAAATAGTGAGGAAAGAATGGTTGTAGATGACGAGGAAAAAGCTAACATATTAAACACCTTCTTCTCCACGGTATTCACGGTGGAAAATGAAATGCTAGGTGAAATCCCAAGAAACAATGAAAACCCTATATTAAGGGTCACCAATCTAACCCAAGAAGAGGTGCGAAACCGGCTAAATAAGATTAAAATAGATAAATCTCCGGGTCCGGATGGCATACACCCACGAGTACTAAGAGAACTAAGTAATGTAATAGATAAACCATTATTTCTTATTTTTAGGGACTCTATAGCGACAGGGTCTGTTCCGCAGGACTGGCGCATAGCAAATGTGGTGCCAATATTCAAAAAGGGCTCTAAAAGTGAACCTGGAAATTATAGGCCAGTAAGTCTAACCTCTATTGTTGGTAAAATATTTGAAGGGTTTCTGAGGGATGTTATTCTGGATTATCTCAATGAGAATAACTGTTTAACTCCATATCAGCATGGGTTTATGAGAAATCGCTCCTGTCAAACCAATCTAATCAGTTTTTATGAAGAGGTAAGCTATAGGCTGGACCACGGTGAGTCATTGGACGTGGTATATCTCGATTTTTCCAAAGCGTTTGATACCGTGCCGCACAAGAGGTTGGTACACAAAATGAGAATGCTTGGTCTGGGGGAAATTGTGTGTAAATGGGTTAGTAACTGGCTTAGTGATAGAAAGCAGAGGGTGGTTATAAATGGTATAGTCTCTAACTGGGTCGCTGTGACCAGTGGGGTACCGCAGGGGTCAGTATTGGGACCTGTTCTCTTCAACATATTCATTAATGATCTGGTAGAAGGTTTACACAGTAAAATATCGATATTTGCAGATGATACAAAACTATGTAAAGCAGTTAATACAAGAGAAGATAGTATTCTGCTACAGATGGATCTGGATAAGTTGGAAACTTGGGCTGAAAGGTGGCAGATGAGGTTTAACAATGATAAATGTAAGGTTATACACATGGGAAGAAGGAATCAATGTCACCATTACACACTGAACGGGAAACCACTGGGTAAATCTGAAAGGGAGAAGGACTTGGGGATCCTAGTTAATGATAAACTTACCTGGAGCAGCCAGTGCCAGGCAGCAGCTGCCAAGGCAAACAGGATCATGGGGTGCATTAAAAGAGGTCTGGATACACATGATGAGAGCATTATACTGCCTCTGTACAAATCCCTAGTTAGACCGCACATGGAGTACTGTGTCCAGTTTTGGGCACCGGTGCTCAGGAAGGATATAATGGAACTAGAGAGAGTACAAAGGAGGGCAACAAAATTAATAAAGGGGATGGGAGAACTACAATACCCAGATAGATTAGCGAAATTAGGATTATTTAGTCTAGAAAAAAGACGACTGAGGGGCGATCTAATAACCATGTATAAGTATATAAGGGGACAATACAGATATCTCGCTGAGGATCTGTTTATACCAAGGAAGGTGACGGGCACAAGGGGGCATTCTTTGCGTCTGGAGGAGAGAAGGTTTTTCCACCAACATAGAAGAGGATTCTTTACTGTTAGGGCAGTGAGAATCTGGAATTGCTTGCCTGAGGAGGTGGTGATGGCGAACTCAGTCGAGGGGTTCAAGAGAGGCCTGGATGTCTTCCTGGAGCAGAACAATATTGTATCATACAATTATTAGGTTCTGTAGAAGGACGTAGATCTGGGGATTTATTATGATGGAATATAGGCTGAACTGGATGGGCAAATGTCTTTTTTCGGCCTTACTAACTATGTTACTATGTTACTAAATCTCCGAACACACCGAAATACTCGGAGACCACCCGAGCGTGCTCGGAGAAACCCGAGTAACGAACACACAAGCTCATCACTATTAATTTACCGTATTTGCTTGTATGGCAAATAGGTTCACTATTACTATATGGTGACACAATAGGGACACTATTACTATATGGTGACACAATAGGGGCACTATTACTATATGGTGACACAATAGGTTCACTATTACTATATGGTGACAGAATAGGGGCAGTATTACTATATGGTGACATAATAGGTTCACTATTACTATATGGTGACAGAATTGGGGCAGTATTACTATATGGTGACACAATAGGGGCACTATTACTATATGGTGACACAATAGGGGCACTATTACTATATGGTGACACAATAGGGGCACTATTACTATATGGTGACAGAATAGGGGCAGTATTACTATATGGTGACACAATAGGAGCACTATTACTATATGGTGACACAATAGGGACACTATTACTATATGGTGACACAATAGGGGCACTATTACTATATGGTGACACAATAGGGACACTATTACTATATGGTGACACAATAGGAGCACTATTACTATATGGTGACACAATAGGGGCACTATTACTATATGGTGACACAATAGGAGCACTATTACTATATGGTGACACAATAGGGGCACTATTACTATATGGTGACAGAATAGGGGCAGTATTACTATATGGTGACACAATAGGAGCACTATTACTATATGGTGACACAATAGGTTCACTATTAATAATAATAATAATAATCTTTATTTATATAGCGCCAACATATTCCGCAGCGCTTTACAGTTTAACAGTTTCAAACACAAAAGTCATAAGTAACAACGTTAACAATACAATAATTAAAGCAAAATAAGACGACCCTGCTCGTGAGAGCTTACAATCTACAATGAGGTGGGGGAGATACAAAGTACAGGTGTGTATTTACAATGATGTATTTACAATCATGGTCCAGCCATCTTCAGGGGTTGGGGAATAGATGGGGATAGTGAATGGGCTACACACAAACATAACATAACTTTGATTAGTGAACGTGATAGGCCGCTCTGAACAAATGTGTTTTGAGCGAGCGCCTAAAACTATGCAAATTATGGATGGTCCTAATATCTTGGGGTAGAGCATTCCAGAGGATTGGCGCAGCACGGGAGAAGTCTTGGAGTCGGGAGTGGGAGGTACGGATTAGTGCAGAGGTTAGCCGAAAGTCATTTGCAGAGCGCAGTGGTCTGTTAGGCTGATAGACAGAAATGAGGGAGGAGATGTAAGGGGGTGCCGCACTGTGGAGAGCTTTGTGGGTGAGAACAAGTACTTTGAATTGTATCCTGTAATGAATGGGCAGCCAGTGTAACGACTGGCGAAGAGCGGACGCGTCCGAGTAACGATTAGCCAGATGGACGACCCTGGCTGCTGCATTAAGGATGGACTGGAGAGGGGAAAGTCGAGTGAGGGGGAGGCCAATTAATAGAGCGTTACAGTAGTCCAGGCGGGAGTGGATCAGGGCGACCGTGAGGGTTTTAGCTGTCTCCATGGTGAGAAAAGGGCGGATTCTAGAGATGTTCTTTAGGTGTAAGCGGCACGAGCGGGCAAGAGATTGTATATGGGAGGTGAAGGAGAGATCGGAGTCAAACATAACACCCAGACAGCGCGCCTGCTGCCGGGGTGTTATTATGGTGCCACCCACGGAGAGGGAAATGTCAGATTTAGGGAGGTTAGTAGATGGTGGGAACAGAAGAAGTTCAGTTTTGGAGAGGTTGAGTTTCAGAAAGAGAGCGGACATGATGTTGGAGACTGCGGACAGACAGTCAGTGGCATTCTGTAGTACAGCGGGGGTAAGGTCAGGGGATGACGTATATAGTTGTGTGTCGTCGGCATAAAGATGGTACTGAAAGCCAAATCTGCTGATGGTCTGTCCAATTGGGGCCGTGTAGAGGGAGAAGAGAAGGGGGCCAAGGACTGAGCCCTGAGGTACCCCAACAGTGAGAGGAAGAGGAGATGAAGTGGAGCCAGAGAACAGAACACTGAAGGAGCGGTCGGAAAGATAGGAGGAGAACCAGGAGAGAGCAGTATCCTTAATGCCTAGTGACTGGAGCCTAGAGAGCAGGAGAGGGTGGTCAACAGTGTCAAAAGCTGCAGAAAGGTCGAGAAGAATGAGCAGAGAGTGGTCACCATTACGTTTTGCTGTCAGAAGGTCATTGGTCACTTTGATGAGTGCAGTTTCTGTCGAATGTAGGGGGCGGAAACCGGACTGTGAAGGGTCTAGGAGGGAGTGAGTGGAGAGGTAACGGGTAAGGCGGGAGTATATCAGGCGCTCCAAGAGTTTAGAGATGAAGGGGAGATTGGAGACCGGTCTGTAGTTGTTTGTGCAGGATGGGTCGAGGGTGGGTTTCTTTAGTAATGGAGTAATGATAGAGTGTTTGAAGGAGGAGGGGAAAATGCCAGAGGAGAGGGAGAGATTAAAGATTGTAGTTAGGTGACTTGTGACAACTGGAGAGAGAGACTGGAGGAGATGTGAGGGAATGGGGTCGGTAGTGCATGTAGTCGGACGAGAAGAGGAGAGGAGCTTGGAGACTTCTTCTTCTGTGATGGGATCGAATGTGGAGAGTGAGCCAGGGGCAATGAGGGGAGGGATGGGAGTCACTGAACTTAGTTGTTGGGAGCGGATTTCCTGACGGATATTGTCTATTTTCTCTATAAAGTGGGAGGCCAGGTCACCAGCACAAATATCTGTGATAGGGGCTTGTGCTTTTGGCCTGAGGAGGGAGTGAAAGGTGTCAAAAAGTTTCTTGGGGTTGTTGGATAGTGAGGAGATCAGAGTGGTAAAGTAGGTCTGTTTAGCGAAGTGAAGGGCAAAGTTATAGGTCCTTAACATAAATTTGAAGTGTATGAAGTCTTCTGGTGTGCGTGTTTTCCTCCATAAGCGTTCAGCACACCTAGAGGATCGCTGGAGAAATCGGGTTTGCGATGTGAGCCAGGGCTGTTTTATTCTGTGTTTGGAGGTCCTGAGGGTGAGGGGAGCTACTTGGTCAAGGGTGCTTCTAAGAGTGTCATTGAAGTGATGTACCGCCAGATCAGGACAGGAAAAGGAAGAGATTGGGGACAATGATAAGCATAGGGAGTCTGAAAGTGTAAGAGGGTTAATGGCTTGTAGATTTCTGACTGAATGGTGTGTAGGAGGGTGCTGGGGTGAGCGAGGATATGTGGGTGTGAAGGAGAGAATGTTGTGGTCAGAGAGGGGAAGCGGTGAGTTATCTATGTAGGAGATTGAGCAGAGCCGGGCAAAAACCAGGTCCAGGGTGTTACCGTCCTTGTGTGTCTCAGAGGTTGAGAGCTGTGAGAGGCCGAGAGAAGTGGTTAGTTACAGAAGCTGGGATGCAGATGTGGAAGTGGGGCTGTTAATGGGGATGTTGAAGTCTCCCAGGATAAGGGTTGGTAGTTCTGAGGACATGAAGTGCGGCAGCCAGGCAGAGAAATGGTCCAGGAAGCGGGTGGGTGAGCCTGGGGGCCGGTATATGACCGCTACTCTGAGGGAGAGGGGGCGAAAGAGCCTGATGGTGTGGACTTCAAAAGAAGGGAATGAGAGTGATGGAACTGAGGGGATGACCTGGAAAGTGCATTGTGGGGACAGGAGTATGCCAACTCCACCACCAGGTCTGTTTGTTGGTCTCGGGGAATGGGAGAATTGTAAGCCACCATGGGTAATGGCAGCAGGAGAGACAGTGTCAGAATCCTGAATCCAGGTTTCCGTGAGGGCCAGCAGATTCAGAGAGTTTTTCAGAAAGTAATTGTGTAGGAAAGGAAGCTTGTTACATACAGACCGTGGATTCCAAAGGGCACAATTAAAAGAAGGAGGGGATGAAGGAGTGCAATTAATATTAGTAAGATTAGTAAGGTTTCGATGTGAGGTAGGGTAGGGGTTGAGGTTGGTGGATGGTGGACCGGGGTTTGGGGAGATGTCTCCTGATATCAGCAGGAGTAGGAAGATAAAAAGCAAGTAGCTTTTGGGATTATATGAAGTTTTTTTATGCAGTCTGTTTGGGTAAGATGGACTGAGGTTTTTCAGGAAGGTGAGAAGTGCATGGGAGCTGTACATGGGAGAGGGAAGGAGAGAGGAGCTGATGTATATGAGTCGTGATGGAGGGGGGATTGGGCGGTGAATGTGGATTGCAAGGGAGCATAGGATGATAGGAATAATGCACATGGATAGAAGGGAGAGCAGAGTGTGGGTTACCTGACTCCTGCCCTGACTAACTGCCATGGAATAACTGCGGTGTCACGACGCTTATCTTCTGTGACGCTTTGCTTATGGGACGCTAGCGTGCACCCCCACTTGCGTGCACCTCTAAGGAAGGTTCTAAATTTATAGGTCCAGGGTGTTACCGTCCTTGTGTGTCTCAGAGGTTGAGAGCTGTGAGAGGCCGAGAGAAGTGGTTAGTGACAGAAGCTGGGATGCAGATGTGGAAGTGGGGCTGTTAATGGGGATGTTGAAGTCTCCCAGGATAAGGGTTGGTAGTTCTGAGGACATGAAGTGCGGCAGCCAGGCAGAGAAATGGTCCAGGAAGCGGGTGGGTGAGCCTGGGGGCCGGTATATGACCGCTACTCTGAGGGAGAGGGGGCGAAAGAGCCTGATGGTGTGGACTTCAAAAGAAGGGAATGAGAGTGATGGAACTGAGGGGATGACCTGGAAAGTGCATTGTGGGGACAGGAGTATGCCAACTCCACCACCAGGTCTGTTTGTTGGTCTCGGGGAATGGGAGAATTGTAAGCCACCATGGGTAATGGCAGCAGGAGAGACAGTGTCAGAATCCTGAATCCAGGTTTCCGTGAGGGCCAGCAGATTCAGAGAGTTTTTCAGAAAGTAATTGTGTAGGAAAGGAAGCTTGTTACATACAGACCGTGGATTCCAAAGGGCACAATTAAAAGAAGGAGGGGATGAAGGAGTGCAATTAATATTAGTAAGATTAGTAAGGTTTCGATGTGAGGTAGGGTAGGGGTTGAGGTTGGTGGATGGTGGACCGGGGTTTGGGGAGATGTCTCCTGATATCAGCAGGAGTAGGAAGATAAAAAGCAAGTAGCTTTTGGGATTATATGAAGTTTTTTTATGCAGTCTGTTTGGGTAAGATGGACTGAGGTTTTTCAGGAAGGTGAGAAGTGCATGGGAGCTGTACATGGGAGAGGGAAGGAGAGAGGAGCTGATGTATATGAGTCGTGATGGAGGGGGGATTGGGCGGTGAATGTGGATTGCAAGGGAGCATAGGATGATAGGAATAATGCACATGGATAGAAGGGAGAGCAGAGTGTGGGTTACCTGACTCCTGCCCTGACTAACTGCCATGGAATAACTGCGGTGTCACGACGCTTATCTTCTGTGACGCTTTGCTTATGGGACGCTAGCGTGCACCCCCACTTGCGTGCACCTCTAAGGAAGGTTCTAAATTTATAGCCCAGAAGAGATGGATTGTGGGAACTGGTTGAGGATAATTTGGCAGCTGGCTAGCACACCAGGGTTTTTTTTTTTCTTTCTTTGAAAAGATGATCAAAGACACTCAGCCTGGTAAAATCTACTTTCACACCTTCCACCAGATAAGATCTACACTGATCCCAGTCATGGATAGTAAGTGGACAGTAAGTTTTAAGTGCAATGCAACAGATAAATTATACCAATGAATTAGCAAACACATTAAATTATGTTTCTAGATGGTAAAGCAGCAGATGACAGACAGCAAGCAGAGGAGGGAGTTAATACCATTAGAGTCTATTGCAGCAGATGGGACAGCTATATACTATTACTATATGGTGACAGAATTGGGGCAGTATTACTATATGGTGACACAATAGGGGCACTATTACTATATGGTGACAGAATAGGGGCAGTATTACTATATGGTGACACAATAGGGGCACTATTACTATATGGTGACAGAATAGGGGCAGTATTACTATATGGTGACACAATAGGGACACTATTACTATATGGTGACACAATAGGGGCACTATTACTATATGGTGACAGAATAGGGGCAGTATTACTATATGGTGACACAATAGGTTCACTATTACTATATGATGACACAATATGGGCACTATTACTATATGGTGACACAATAGGGGCAATATTACTATATGGTGACACAATAGGGGCAATATTACTATATGGTGACACAATAGGGGCACTATTACTATATGGTGACACAATAGGGGCAGTATTACTATATGGTGACACAATAGGGACACTATTACTATATGGTGACACAATAGGGGCACTATTACTATATGGTGACACAATAGGGGCACTATTACTATATGGTGACACAATATGAGCACTATTACTATATGGTGGCACAATAGGGGCAGTATTACTATATGGTGACACAATAGGGACACTATTACTATATGGTGACAGAATAGGGGCACTATTACTATATGGTGACAGAATAGGGACACTATTACTATATGGTGACACAATAGGGGCACTATTACTATATGGTGACAGAATAGGGGCACTATTACTATATGGTGACACAATAGGGACACTATTACTATATGGTGACACAATAGGGGCACTATTACTATATGGTGACAGAATAGGGACACTATTACTATATGGTGACACAATAGGGGCACTATTACTATATGGTGACACAATAGGGGCACTATTACTATATAGTGACACAATAGGGGCACTATTACTATATGGTGACACAATAGGGGCACTATTACTATATAGTGACACAATAGGGGCACTATTACTATATGGTGACACAATAGGGGCACTATTACTATATGGTGACACAATAGGGGCACTATTACTATATAGTGACACAATAGGGACACTTACTATATGGTGACACAATAGGGGCACTATTACTATATAGTGACACAATAGGGGCACTATTACTATATGGTGACACAATAGGGGCACTATTACTATATGGTGACAGAATAGGGGCACTATTACTATATGGTGACACAATAGGGACACTATTACTATATGGTGACACAATAGGGGCACTATTACTATATGGTGACACAATAGGGACACTATTACTATATGGTGACACAATAGGGGCACTATTACTATATGGTGACACAATAGGGGCACTATTACTATATGGTGACACAATAGGGGCACTATTACTATATGGTGACACAATAGGGGCACTATTACTATATGGTGACACAATAGGGGCAGTTTTACTATATGGTGACACAATAGGGGCACTATTACTATATGGTGACACAATAGGGGCACTATTACTCTATGGTGACACAATAGGGGCACTATTACTCTATGGTGACACAATAGGGGCAGTATTACTATATGGTGACACAATAGGGGCACTATTACTATATGGTGACACAATAGGGGCACTATTACTATATGGTGACACAATAGGGGCAGTATTACTATATGGTGACACAATAGGGGCAGTATTACTATATGGTGACACAATAGGGGCAGTATTACTATATGGTGACACAATAGGGGCAATATTACTATATGGTGACACAATAGGGGCAGTATTACTCTATGGTGACACAATAGGGGCAATATTACTATATGGTGACACAATAGGGGCAGTATTACTATATGGTGACACAATAGGGGCAATATTACTATATGGTGACACAATAGGGGCAGTATTACTATATGGTGACACAATAGGGGCACTATTACTATATGGTGACACAATAGGGGCAGTATTACTATATGGTGACACAATAGGGGCAGTATTACTATATGGTGACACAATAGGGGCACTATTACTCTATGGTGACACAATAGGGGCACTATTACTATATGGTGACACAATAGGGGCACTATTACTATATGGTGACACAATAGGGGCACTATTACTATATGGTGACACAATAGGGGCAGTATTACTATATGGTGACACAATAGGGGCAGTATTACTATATGGTGACACAATAGGGGCAATATTACTATGTGGTGACACAATAGGGGCAGTATTACTATATGGTGACACAATAGCAATAGCTAGCATCTGCTATCTCTATCTGCACTAGCGGTGACTGACCCGGAAACACTGCAGCCCGCATCTCGGGGTCCGTCACTCAATGACGGCACATGGCTAGCGCACACCCATTGTGGGCATGCGCTAGCAATGCGTCCGACATTTCCTTCAATGGCGGCGTTAACGGTCTACGTTACACCGCGTTATGCCGCGGTGTAAATAGTCCGTCTAACGGACGCCCATAACGCAATGTGAACCTATCCTTACAATGTAGAGGCACAGAGGGGTAATCAGTGCTAATTGCAGGCATAATAGGTGCACGATTACAGTTTGGAGGCAGAAATTGGTCTTTTTATACCATCAGGACTGGTGTTTTTTTTTTTGGGGGGTGGGGGGGTGAACAAACTGGTTACTTCCCCTGATCCCCCACTCTGTTACGGCCCACAGCATTTCTAGGCCGATGTTAAAACTGCTTTGATGACACCACGGTCATGTCACCAAAATTCCTTTAACTCCAGGAGTCTAAAGGAACTAAAGAGGAAACAGGAAAGTATTGCAGGGCTGGATTTAAGGGGATGGGGTCCAAATTGCCCAAATTTCTTAAGATGCCCACTTTCATAGGGGACCCTAGCAAGCCTATTCTGAGGTTAAGACTGCTTAAAAACCTTTGGTGACATCGCAGTCGTGTGACCATGATGTCACCAAAGGTCTTTTAACTGCATAAGTCTAGAGCTAAAAGGAGACAGGATGGTATGTATGTGCAATGTGTGTGTATACATGTGAAGTGTGACATGATTTGATTTTTTTCTTTAAGACTAAAAATGTGTTTGCGAAAAAAGAATAAGACATCGCCTGAAAATAAGTCCTAATCCATCTGTCGGAGCAAAAAAAAATAATATAAGATCCTTTCTTATTTTCAGTGAAACATGGTAGTAAAAAAAGACACATTTTATTCACATTTAAAAACGTGATACAAATTGCTAATTTTTCCTAGCAAAATTTTTGTGAATCTTCCAGATTTGAACATCATAAAATTCACTAAATCATTACTAAATGGTCAAACTTTTCCAGTTGGAAATACTCTACTGTATACAGTGGGGGAAAAATAAGTATTTGATCCCTTGCTGATTTTGTAAATTTGCCGACTGACAAAGACATGAACAGTCTATAATTTTATTATTATATAAATTTATTAGCATTTGTCAGTGAGAAATAAGTATTCGATCCCTACTTTTACCATACATGGCTCCATCCATTCTACCATTGATGATGTGAAGTAGTCCTGTGCCCTTAGCAGAGAAACAGCCCCAAAATATAATGTTTCCACCTCCATGCTTGACAGTGGGGACAGTGTTCTTTCGGTTATAGGCAGCATTTCTCTTCCTCCAAACATGGCAAATTACGTTAATGCCAAAGACCACAATTTTTGTCTCATCTGACCCCAGCACCTTCTCCCAATCACTCAGAGAATCATTCAGTTGTTCATTTGCAAACTTCAGACGGGCTGCACATGTGCCTTCTTGAGCAGGTGGAACTTGCGGGCAATGCAGGATTTGAAACCTTCACGGAAAATGTGTTACCAATGGTTTTCTTGGTGTCTGTGGTCTTAGCTGCCTTGAGATCCTTAACAAGTTCCCCCATGTAGTTTTAGGCTCATCTGTCACCTTCCTCATGATCAAGGTTAGTCCACGGAGTGAGATTTTGCATGATGCCTCAGATCAAAGTTGATTGACAGCCATTTTGTATTTCTTCCATTTTCTTTCTATTGCACCAACAGTTGTCTCCTTCTCACCCAGCGTCTTACTTATGGTTTTGTAGCCCTTTCCAGCTTTGTGCAGGTCAATGATCTTGTCCTTGACATCCTTATAAAGCTCTTTGGCCTTGCCCATGTTGTAGAGGTTAGAGTCAGACTGATTAATTGAATCTGTGGACAGGAGTCTTCTATAAAAGTGACTATGTAAGACAGCTGTCTTAAATGCAGGTAATGAGTTGATTAGGAGCATCTAACTGGTCTGTAGGAGCCAGAACTCTTAATCGTTTGTAGGGGATCAAATACTTATTTCTCGCTGCAAAATGCAAATAAATTTATAAAATAAATTTATATAATTTATACAATGTGATTTTCTGGATTTTATTTTTGATATTCGATCTCCCAATGTTAAAATTAACCTACCCTTAAGGGTATGTTTTCACGGTCAGTAAACGCCGCGGTTTGGATGCTGCAAACAGCTGCAGTGTCCAATCGGCAGTGGCCAGATGTTACAGTATAGTGGATGGGATTTTCTGAAATCCTATAACCACTATGTGTGGCACCCCAGGAGACCGGTTGCCACAAAGGCATTGCCTTCCTCATGGAGGGGTGATGTCATGCCTGGAGGCAAGGAGGGATCCCCTTAGCAGGTAACACAAACATACAACTCCTTCTTGATTCCGGACCAGAAGGGGAGCTCTAAACCCAGGTTCAGGGGAACTTCCCTATAAGTTCTGGTCTGGAGCCGGGGCTAGAGAGTGAAGTGTGAGACAGTGGAGGGAGAGGAAGCTTGTGAGGAGAGAGACTGGGAGTGAAGCTGTGACTGAGCTCTTCCCAGGATTAAGCGCAAACGGAACCAGACCCCGGAGTCCGTGGTTGCACGGGGACTAAAGGCCAAGCAACTAGAACCAGAGGGCAGGAGATTGCAGGTCTCCTGGTCCATCTGACACCTGGAGGTACCACAGCAGGTCAGGAACCTGGGGCTGCCAGTGAGAAGACAGTGCCGATGAAAGGCTCATGCTGTCAACCATACAGGTTAGGAGTAACAAACACTGAGAGGAAATTATGTAAAGCTTCAGGCAGCAAGGGACAGTGAATACAGTACAAAAAGGAAGGCCTCCAAATCTACCTGGCTAGGAGGATCCCAAGTTACTCCCAGGCCGCCCAGACCCCATCCACACCTGTAACCTGTGCCCTGGACTGCACCTGCAATTCACCAGTAAAAAGGTAAAGGAAACTGCAATCCTTGTGTCCAATTATTTCCTGTACCCTCAGTCCTGCACCCCACCATCTATCATCCCTTACCAACTGCACTGGTAGCCCTGGGACCCCCGCTCCCCCTGTGGTGAGTAGAACCATCCTTGCTGCATTACCATCTGCCCCAGCAGTGCCTTTAAGCTACGTCAGTCATCCTGGCAGAGCACCACAGGTGGCATCACAAATTGTCCCCTGTAGACTTTATTTTCCACTTCCCTTCATCATTTTTGTTGGACGCCCAGGGCCACGGACCGGGCGTCCGTGACCACCTCTTTAAGTACTGCCAGACACGGTCCTAGCGGGCGCTCTATATGCACGCAGGGACACCTCCGGCTTCCCTGAATATACGCACATGCATCACATCTTTCCAGAACGCATGTCAATTTATTTTTCAGAGATGCTCAGTCTCTGCAAGATAAATATCACAGTCTAATGTATAGGATGTGGTCATTCCGCATGGTTCAATGAACACATGTGGAATTGGAGCGCCCCCAGACACAGGGCCACGCGTTTCGGTACCGGGCCTCTCTGGTTTGGTTCTGAAGCTGTCACGGTGGCTAGACCCGGTCCGCGACCCTGCTAAGGGGCGTCCAATGAAAGTAGTGGTGCAGTCTGTCAGGAGTTTGTGACGCCACCTGTGGTGTTTGGTCAGGGTGACCGACGCTGCTATGGGGTCCGCTGTGGTGATGGAATGGCAGCCGGATGGTATACCTTCCCAAAGGTGAAGTATGTCCCCAGGGCTTCCAGGAAGGTGGATGGTGATGGTGTGAGGTGCAGTCAATAATGAGGACACAAGGTTGCAGTCTCTTTACCTCTTTACTGAAGGCTTCAGGATCCTCATTCCAGAGTACGTTTAACAGGGCTCTCAGAGACCGGCCGGTCCGATGGGCACATCCAGAGTTTCCCTCGCAAATGGAAATCGTTGCCTACCAATAGCGCCTGTGTGTTGTAGTCCTATCCTGCTGAGCATTCGGAATAGTCCTCACAACTGCTGTTCTCGTTTGTTCGTCTCTACAGCTCTCTCTCTCGTTCTTTGGTTCCAGATGTTACTAGTTTCTAACGTCCCCCAGGTATATTTTGGCTAGGACGCCACCCGTATGACGGGAAGGCTTGGAGGTCTTCCGGGACCCTAGAGACGCCCCTCTCTCAATGTTGCCCCCTATGTCTTCATAGGTGTAGTAAGGTAGACAGCCAGCCTATGACTAACTGTCCAGCGGAGTTTGAAGTAAGGCCTGAAGTCAGTTACTCCTACGGTGTTCCGGCCACCGACTACGCGCCTCAGTAAGATGTTGCCTCTCACTCTCACGGCACGACTCTTACTGGCTCTCCTTTGTGCTTGATCTCGTTTCCACGTTTCCACAATATCCTTCCCTTTGTGTCTCTTTCTTAGGATACCGCCGCAGGGTGTGCAGGCGCGGTTCCGTTACGTTCTGTTCTGTTTGCTAGGCACCTGCCAGGTTCCCACGCCTGACAGGGGCCCCCCTGTGCCTTCTCCCTGCAACATCCCCTGCCACGGGATGTTGCCTGGTTCCAACCCAGTCAGCTTCTCACTAACTTCCTCCCCAGCCCCTAGTTTTACCAGTGTGAGGAGTGGCCCAATAAATAAAGCCTTTTTCTCCCCCTAGTGGCCGGAGTGTGAAGTGTAATGTGTTCTAGTGATACCTGGTCAGGAGAATTCCTTAGTGCCATCAGACGTACCGCTGCTCCCCTTAGCGGCAGAGCGCTATACTGCAACGACCAGGTCTCTGGGGCGCTGCAGAATCACCGGGCTTACATGTGCTGCGTCCAAAGCGCTGTCAGTTTGTGCCCATGGAAACATACCCTAAAATTATAGACTGTTCATGTCTTCGTCAGTGGGCAAACTTACAAAATCAGCAAGGGATCAAATACTTATTTCCTCCACAGTATATCTAACCAAAAATCATGCAACCTTAGCTCTGTCTCACCTCCCATAATGCTTTGCTAACAGGAAGTTAGCAGAATTCCACATTGGGCCTTGAATGTAAATAACATAAAACTCTACGATGTTATGATTTAAGATCAGTAGAAGATAAGTAAAGCAAAATTTGCAAAATTACTCAACCTTGTGTTTAGAACTAACGAAGGAAATGTTGTAAAATGTCCTTCAAGACTGAAGTTTTCCTCTTAAGTATAAAAGCACCTGTGAAAAAAAGATACATGGGAGACAAGATTTCCCGGGGTTCTGATATCTGCAAATGTCTTTTTACATTAAGTACAGTAAATTTCATGCATCGGTTTAATTCACTTTGTGTAATGTCTGAATGTGACCTATAAGTCATAAATTATTGGCGATAGGATCCCGAACTGGAAGAATAAAGCACTTAAGGGATTGCGGAGAGGTCTCAAAACATTAAAATGATTGGTGACCAAATCTTTAATGAAAAGTAGTAACTCAATAGGAAGAACACAACTTCAGAGAACACGTAAAAATACTCTACGGGTCATTCCCTACCAGGGTTTGCATACGTGTCCACATATATCGGTCCCAAATTCCTTATTGAAATTGTGCCTTTTTTGTTTAGCTTTCAGTGTTTTTATTTTCAACAAATCCTTTTTTTATGTGCACCTTTTTTTAAGACCTATTTAATGTGTTCAACTTTGTTTTATGTTCTTAAGTGTGGTCGCAGTTTAGGGTTTCCAAATGTTTTCAACTGATTTATTATAGTTCATTATGTTTTTGTGCAAACTTAGTTCCGGTTGAGTATTTTTTTGGACTATCTGAATATTTTTGCGCACATCTTGTGACTTTATAGCGGAACATATGTGTTTTTGTATTAAGAAGGTTGCGAAAACTGTAAAAATCAAGAATAAAGAACGTTTTTGACCTTGCATAAAATTCATTAACCGTGTGTGCCATTTTTAAGAATTTAGCATAAGAACTGTAAATGAATATCACAAAATGACAAAAAAAAGAACATTGACTTAAAAAAAAAGTAAATGATAAATCAAGCACAATGTTCCTACAATGTAAGCAGAAAAAACAAATTGAGCATTGCCTACCATTCACAGAACAAGTCCATATGTACATTAATATGAGTATAACAGGATGTAATGATAATTTTCAATGATTGTCTATATATGTACAATAAAAGATATTGAACAAAAGCCTGAGTCAGGAAATCACTAAATCATGCCCCATCATCTGTGTTGGTGTCTAAATTGATACAGACATCAGCCATATAATAGTGACTTTCAGAATTGTGAATAATGAGAAGCTATCTAATAGATACAGGTATATATAGCATCCAGTGTAATAGACATAATAGTGTCCACTGTCCAGTGCAAAAGCAGCATACAATGATTTCCTAGATTAGACGTAAGGTAGCAGGCATAGGAGCTCTGAGGACCCACCACTTCTATGCCTGCTAGAAGCAACACTTCATGCGATGATGGATGAGGTGGTGGAACAGGAGGAAGAGGAGCAGGCGGAACAGGTACCATTCACACCGTTATCAGGCCTGTCGTCCATACAATGCTCGGAGGATGGGCTCTAGTTCCAACAGCAGCCAGATACACAACTGTCCAGTGAGGGAACAATTTTAGGAGTATGAGGAGGAGGAGGAACCGTGTTCACAACAGGATGGCATTCAAAGCAGCTCACAGGCATCACTGGAGCAGGATTGGCAGGATACAGAGGGCCAAGATGATAAACCTCCCACCGAGGACAGCTTATCGTTGCCTCTGGGCAGCATGGCACACTTGAGCCAATACATGTCGCTGTGCCTGCGCAACGACTGCCGAGTTGCCCAGGTTGTTAACACTGGTGATTACTGGGTGGTCACCCTGCTGGATCCCTGCTAAAAGGACCCTCATTGCTTCCATCGACTGGAGCAGGATTGCAAAATGGGCGAATACAAGCGCATGCTGGTAGAGGCACTGCTGACGGTGTACCCACCAGACAATAGGGGCTCAGTGGAAGAACAAGGCAGAGAAGGAGGAAATTGCCAATGCAGTCGGGGCACCACCACCTTGAAAGTCAGGGTTAAAATGGCCAAAATGTGGGAAAACTTTCTCAGCACGCCACAAGATCTAACAGGCACTACGATCTTCTACGGTCTATATTAGCAGAAAGCAGCGTACGTGTCCACACGTCTCCACATGCTAACTGATCGGTCTGCCCCATTTAACCACGGGGTCTCTAAATTGGACACATGGCTGGTGCTTGGCATTTAAGCCATGGAGATGTTGACGAGCCCTATGGCAAGTGCACTGTCAGAACGTGTGTTTAACACGACAAGAGGTGTGATCACAGACAGGCACCTCCCCCGGTCCTCAGCCAACGTGAGAAAGCTAACATTCATTAAAATGAACCAGGCGTGGATCCCACAGCACTTGTCAGTAACTTTGGCTGACTAGACAACTATGTCAGCCACTCTCAACCATTGTTATACTTTATTTGTGATTCATTTAATTTTGGGGCCTTGCCAAATGAAAAAAACAAATACAAAAGCAGAAAACAAAATTAAATGCACCACCACGTCCACCGACATACTCCTACACCTACTACTCTTCCTCCATTTGGACCTGTGCATCCCGGTTCTAGATTATTATTTTTTTAAATTCAATGTTATTTTAAGTTAGTTCCCTGAAAAAAACAAACACAAAAACAGTGTTGGATATCTCCTCCCCTGCCTCTTCCACCTGCACCACCATGTGCACCTCCACCTCGTGTACCCACTCCTCCTCCTTGTCACAGCACTGTTACAGGATATCCTGGGACTAGGGACTCATTCCTTATCCCTAAAACTAGGAGTGCCCTAGCTATCTCTGCTCCCCGGATTACTTCTGATGGTTAAGATACTGGGGCCAAGTGCCTTGCTGAGCTCCTAAATCAGCCCTTATCTGTCCCCTCCCCCATCCAGGGAAGTGGGGAGTTGTAGTGTATACGAATACACAAACCAGACTAACAAGAGAAGATGTACAGAGATAAATGAAAATACCAATCTTACAAATATGCGCTCACAAACAACAAAGTTGAACATTGAAAAGTAAAAGAAGGAAAAACCAGGTAGGAGGGGATGAGGATATGCACCAAGACAAATCACTAAACAGTCTTCTGAACAACACTTCAAATGCCTCTTCAAACACCCAACACCTCCAACTCCAGAACCAGGCAGTATGAATCTAATACTAGCAATCCCTGATTGCCAGAGGGGAGTATGTATAGAACAGGGGAGTGGCCAACACTGAACTGCTGAGACCATCTTAGCAGGAAAGCTCCAGGAGCTCTCAACTGAACAGATACAGATTAATGTTTCATATGATGGTGAAGTCTTTCTAATTAGTGCAGGAGTTCATGAAATCAGAAACCACGGTCTTCTGGACCCTCTCTTTCATGGTAAATCCAACGCAGCACCTCCTCTTCTAAGAGGGACCTTCAGAACCTCAGGACCGGGTCTATCAGAAAAGTCCGGATCACCCTGACAGCATGGATGTCGAATGCTGGTATCCACATTCTCTCATGACATCCGTAAACCTTCCAATATACCAGATACTGAAAAGACCGACAAACAAAGCGATAAATGATCTTAGCAATCTGAAATTCCAAATTCCCATACACAGTGACCGGGATGGAGTTGGTGATGATGGTTCAGAGGATGCAATGCATCTTTTGAGTAGAGACCTGGAAAAAGAAATCCAAACCTAAAGGGCCCTGTGTGAAAACATAAGGGCCCCTTGAACATAATAACTGGTTGGGTCATGCTTAGCAGCAACACCTGCAATCAAGCCTTTGTGATAACTGGCAATGAGTCGATCAGATTAAGGTCAGGACTTTAATTAGGCCACTCCAAAGTCTTAAATTTTGTTTTTCTTAAGCCATTCAGAGATGGACTTGATGGTGCGTTTTGCATCATTGTCTTGCTACATAACCCAAGTGTAGCTTGAGGTCACAAACAGAAGGCCGGACATTCTCCTCCAAGATCTTTTGGTACATAGCAGAATTCATGGTTCCATTTACCACAGCAAGTTTTCCAGATCCTGAAGCAGCAAAAGAGCCCCAGACCATCACACTACCACCACCATATGTTACTGTTGGCATGATGTTCCTTTTCTGAAATGCTGTTTTACTTCAACATTAGATGTAACTAGCTGAAGAGCCCGGCGTTGCCTGGGCATAGTAAATATCTGTGGTTAGTTATAGCACCTCACTTCTCTTATTTTCCCATCACTCCTCTCATTCCCCCCCTAACACTTGTCATTTCGACCTCACATCTGTCATTTTCCGATCACTCCACTATTTTCCCTCACTCCTCTCATTTTGCACTCACACCTTTTCATTTTCACCTCACACCTCTCATTTTCACCTCAGTATATACATGTTTGTCATCTCCCTTATATATAGTATACACCTGTATGTCATCTCCTGTATATAGTATATACCTGTATGTCATCTCCCCTGTATATAGTATATACCTGCTGTGTGTCACCTCCCCTGTATATAGTATATACCTGTATGTCATCTCCTCCTATATATAGTATATACCTGTATGCCATCTCCTTCTATATATAGTATATACCTGTATGTCATCTCCTCCTGTATATAGTATATACCTGTGTGTCTTCTCCCCTGTATATAGTATATATCTGTGTGTCATCTCCTCCTGTATATAGTATATACCTGTATGTCATCTCCTCCTCTATATAGTATATACCTGTGTGTCATCTCCCCTGTATATAGAATATACCTGTGTGTCATCTCCTCCTGTATTAGACCTCGTTCACACGTTGTTTACTCAGTATTTTTACCTCAGTATTTGTAAGCTAAATTGGCAGCCTGATAAATCCCCAGCCAACAGGAAGCCCTCCCCCTGGCAGTATATATTAGCTCACACATACACATAATAGACAGGTCATGTGACTGACAGCTGCCGTATTTCCTATATGGTACATGTGTTGCTCTTGTAGTTTGTCTGCTCATTAATCAGATTTTTATTTTTGAAGGATAATACCAGACTTGTGTGTGTTTTAGGGCGAGTTTTGTTTGTCAAGTTGTGTGTGTTGAGTTGCGTGTGGCGACATGCATGTAGCGACTTTTGTGAGATGGGTTTTGTGTGGCAACATGCATGTAGCAACTTTTTGTGTGTCGAGTTGCATGTGACAGGTTAGTGCAGCAAGTTGTGTGCAGCAAGTTTTGCGCATGGCGAGTTTTTGCGCGTGGCGAGTTTTATGTGTAGTGCCTTTTGAGTATGTGCAAGTTTTGTGTGAGGCAACTTTTGCATGTGTTGCAACTTTTGTGCATGTGGCAATTTTTGCGGGTGGCAAGTTTTGCGTGTGGTGAGTTTTCCATGAGGTGAGTTTTGCACTTGTGGCGAGTTTTGCGTGAGCCTAGTTTTTGCATGTGGTGAGTTTTGCGCATGGCGAGTTTTGAGCGGCGACTTTTGTGTTTCGACTTTTATGTGGCGAGGTTGGTGTATGTGTGGTGAAATGTGTGCTGAGGGTAATATGTGTTCAAGCATCTGGTAGTGTGTGGCGCATTTTGTGTGTGTTCATATCCCCGTGTGTGGTGAGTATCCCATGTTGGGGCCCCACCTTAGCAACTGTCTGGTATATACTCTTTGGCGCCATCGCTCTCATTCTTTAAGTCCCCCTTGTTCACATCTGGCAGCTGTCAATTTGCCTCCAACACTTTTCCTTTCACTTTTCCCCATTATGTAGATAGGGGCAACATTGTTTGGTAAATTGGAAAGCGCGGGGTTAAAATTTCACCTCACAACATAGCCTATGACGCTCTCGGGGTCCAGTCGTGTGACTGTGCAAAATTTTGTTTCTGTAGCTGCGACGCCTCCAACACTTTTCCTTTCACTTTTTCCCCATTATGTAGATAGGGGCAAAATTGTTTGGTGAATTGGAAAGCGCGGGGTTAAAATTTCGCCTCACAACATAGTCTATGACGCTCTCGGGGTCCAGACGTGTGACTGTGCAAAATTTTGTGGCTGTAGCTGCCACGCCTCCAACACTTGTCCTTTCACTTTTTTCCCCATTATGTAGATAGGGGCAAAATTGTTTGGTGAATTGGAACGCGCGGGGTTAAAATTTCACCTCACAACATAGTCTATGACGCTCTCGGGGTCCAGACGTGTGACCGTGCAAAATTTTGTGGCTGTAGCTGCGACGGTGCAGATGCCAATCCCGGACATACATACATACACACACACACACACACACACATTCAGCTTTATATATTAGATGGGACATACCCCTTCCAAAAAGTTCAATTTGTGTCTCATCAGTCCACAGAGTATTCTCCCAAAAGTCTTGGTGTTCATCAAGATGTTTTCTGGCAAAACTAAGATGGGCCTTTATGTTCTTACTGCTCTGTAGTGGTTTTTGTCTTGGAACTCTGCCATGAAGGCCATTTTTGCCCAGTTTCTTTCTTATGGTGGAGTCACGAACACTGACTTTAACTGCTGTAAGTGAGGCTTGCAGTTCTTTGAATGTTGTTGTGGGGTCTTTTGTGACCTCTTGGTTGATTCGTCAATGCGCTCTTGGGGTAATATTTGTCGTCCGGACACTCCTGGGAAGGTTCACGACTGTTACATGTTTTCGCCATTTGTCAATAATGGTTCTCACTGTGGTTCGCTGGACTCGTAAAGCTTTAGAAATGGCTTTATAATCTTTTTCCAAACTGATAGATCTCAATTACTTTGTTTCTCATTTGTTCCAGAATTTCTTTGGATTGCGGCATGATGTCTAGCTTTCGAGGATTTTTTTGGTCCACTTCACTTTGGCAGGCATGTCCTATTAAAGTGATTTCTTGATTAAGAACAGGTGTGGTAGTAATCAGGCCTGGTTGTGGCTAGGGAATTTGAACTCATCTTCCCAAAAATGTGATAAACCACAATTAATTTATGTTTTTTGGAAGGGGGTTATCACTTTTTCACAAAGGCAGATTTGGATTTCTTTTTCCCTTAATAATAAAGACCTTCATTTAAAAACTTATTTTGTGATAACTTGTGTTATCTTTTTCTAATATTTAAGTTTGTTTGAGGATCTGAAACATTTAAGTGTGACAAACATTCAGAAGAGTTGTAGTTGTTGGCTAAGTACCTCTGTCTCCTCATTGTCTGTGCTGTTGCATCCACGTGCCTGTTTATAACAGAATGATGGAGGTACTGCTGCAGAGAAAGCCAGTAGATTGTCACAAGTGTCAGCAAATTGTCACAACCTACTGCATCACGTAAGACTGTGGAAATCATCAGTTCTTTGTCTCCTGTAAAACTGTGTATCCATCAAGCTTATTGCCTCCTAGTGAGTAAAGTTCTTCTGTTGACATCTGTGTGCTATGTGCTTGTAATTTATCCAAACTGCATATAATATTCAATATTAAAATCCAAATTCTTAAAAAAACAACGTTCTTTCCTTTCTCAACTTGTATAAGTTCTGTATGGCAGCAGTGCCACTTATGAGTAAAGTGCATTTCATTTGATTTACCACAAATTGTCAGCGCTAGGTGTTTCCTATGTTGCACTTGCAGTTTATTCCCGTAGTCTGACTCCATACAAAACTCGAGGAGATTTGAACCTCACTTTGTCAGATATACTTGGCATGATTCTCTGAGTGTCAAGTGAGTAATGTGAGTATGTGTACTGCCATTTATATGCCGTGTATCCACTACTATCCAATTGAACGCCATGTCCTTCGTCTGCCACCAGATAGTAAATAGTTGTCCAAGGTCATTGGCCTGTGGAGTACTATCCACTGCCTTCTAAGATTGTCTGATGGAAACCAGTTATCAACTATCCATTGGATAAGTGATAAGTTATTTACCACTGGGACTGGTAGAGCGGAGAACTTTTATCCTTGTTAGTATGGAGCGGGTGTGCACATGCTCAACCGCTCTCTATTTATTCATTATGGGGCTTCCGAACACTACGCTCTGCTTTTTCCATTGACCCATTAAAAATGAGTGAGGTGCCATTCGGGAACCTGACCTGCTGCTCCATTTTGAATCAGGAATAAAAGTGACCTATCGGTGATAACATTTCCATATTCTACTGATTGCTTTGAGTCTCAGCAATCAGACTCTGCTATACAATACAGAAAATCGGCCACAGATAGGAGCAAGCGATGAGATTAATGCAGATAGGAGCAAGCGATGAGATTAATGCAGATAGGAGCAAGCGATGAGATTAATGCAGATAGGAGCAAGCGATGAGATTAATGCAGATAGGAGCAAGCGATGAGATTAATGCAAATAGGAGCAAGCGATGAGATTAATGGAGATAGGAGCAAGCAATAAGACTAATGCAGATAGGAGCGAGCAATGAGACTAATGCAGACAGAAGCCAGCAATGAGACTAATGGAGATACGAGCAAGCAATGAGACTAATGCAGACAGAAGCCAGCAATGAGACTAATGGAGATAGGAGCAAGCAATGAGACTAATGGAGATAGGAGCAAGCAATGAGACTAATGCAGATAGGAGCGAGCGAAGAGACTAATGCAGATAGGAGCGAGCGATGAGACTAATGCAGATAGGAGCGAGCAATGAGACTTATGCAGATAGGAGCAAGCGATGAGACTAATGCAGATAGGAGCGAGCGATGAGACTAATGCAGATAGGAGCAAGCGATGAGACTAATGCAGATAGGAGCAAGCGATGAGACTAATGCAGACAGAAGCCAGCAATGAGACTAATGCAGATAGGAGCAAGCAATGAGACTAATGCAGATAGGAGCAAGCGATGAGACTAATGCAGACAGAAGCCAGCAATGAGACTAATGCAGATAGGAGCAAGCAATGAGACTAATGCAAATAGGAGCAAGCGATGAGACTAATGCAGATAGGAGCAAGCGATGAGACTAATGCAGACAGAAGCCAGCAATGAGACTAATGGAGATAGGAGCAAGCGATGAGACTAATGCAGATAGGAGCAAGCAATGAGACTAATGCAGATAGGAGCAAGCGATGAGATTAATGCAAATAGGAGCAAGCGATGAGATTAATGGAGATAGGAGCAAGCAATGAGACTAATGCAGACAGAAGCCAGCAATGAGACTAATGCAGATAGGAGCAAGCAATGAGACTAATGCAGATAGGAGGGAGCGATGAGACTAATGCAGATAGGAGCGAGCGATGAGACTAATGCAGATAGGAGCAAGCGATGAGACTAATGCAGATAGGAGCAAGCGATGAGACTAATGCAGATAGGAGCAAGCGATGAGACTAATGCAGATAGGAGCGAGTGATGAGATTAATGGAGATAGGAGCGAGCGATGAGACTAATGCAGATAGGAGCGAGCGATGAGACTAATGGAGATAGGAGCAAGCAATGAGACTAATGCAGATAGGAGCGAGCGATGAGACTAATGCAGATAGGAGCAAGCGATGAGACTAATGCAGATAGGAGCGAGCAATAAGACTAATGCAGATAGGAGCAAGCGATGAGACTAATGCAGATAGGAGCAAGCGATGAGACTAATGCAGATAGGAGCAAGCGATGAGACTAATGCAGATAGGAGCAAGCGATGAGACTAATGCAGATAGGAGCAAGTGATGAGACTAATGCAGATAGGAGCAAGCGATGAGACTAATGCAGATAGGAGCGAGCGATGAGATTAATGGAGATAGGAGCAAGCGATGAGACTAATGCAGATAGAAGCCAGCAATGAGAATAATGCAGATAGGAGCGAGCGATGAGACTAATGCAGACAGAAGCCAGCAATGAGACTAATGCAGATAGGAGCAAGCAATGAGACTAATGCAGACAGAAGCCAGCAATGAGACTAATGGAGATAGGAGCAAGCAATGAGACTAATGCAGATAGGAGCAAGCGATGAGACTAATGCAGATAGGAGCAAGCGATGAGACTAATGCAGATAGGAGCAAGCGATGAGATTAATGCAGATAGGAGCAAGCGATGAGACTAATGCAGACAGAAGCCAGCAATGAGACTAATGCAGATAGGAGCAAGCGATGAGATTAATGCAGATAGGAGCAAGCAATGAGACTAATGGAGATAGGAGCAAGCGATGAGACTAATGCAGATAGGAGCAAGCGATGAGACTAATGCAGATAGGAGCAAGCGATGAGATTAATGCAAATAGGAGCAAGCGATGAGATTAATGGAGATAGGAGCAAGCAATGAGACTAATGCAGATAGGAGCCAGCGATGAGACTAATGCAGGTAGGAGCAAGCGATGAGACTAATGCAGATAGGAGCAAGCGATGAGACTAATGCAGATAGGAGCAAGCGATGAGACTAATGCAGATAGGAGCGAGTGATGAGACTAATGCAGACAGAAGCAAGCAATGAGACTAATGCAGATAGGAGTGAGCAATGAGACTAATGCAGATAGGAGCGAGCAATAAGACTAATGCAGATAGGAGCGAGCAATGAGACTAATGCAGATAGGAGCGAGTGATGAGACTAATGCAGATAGGAGCGAGCAATGAGACTAATGCAGATAGGAGCGAGTGATGAGACTAATGCAGATAGGAGCGAATGATGAGACTAATGCAGACAGGAGCGAGCGATGAGACTAATGCAGATAGGAGTGAGCAATGGACTAATGCAGATAGGAGTGAGTGATGAGACTAATGCAGATAGGAGCGAGCAATGAGACTAATGCAGATAGGAGCGAGTGATGAGACTAATGCAGATAGGAGCAAGCGATGAGACTAATGCAGATAGGAGTGAGCAATGGACTAATGCAGATAGGAGCGAGTGATGAGACTAATGCAGATAGGAGCCAGCAATGAGACTAATGCAGATAGGAGCGAGCGATGAGACTAATGCAGATAGGAGCGAGCAATGAGACTAATGCAGATAGGAGCGAGTGATGAGACTAATGCAGATAGGAGCGAGTGATGAGACTAATGCAGACAGGAGCGAGCGATGAGACTAATGCAGATAGGAGTGAGCAATGGACTAATGCAGATAGGAGTGGGTGATGAGACTAATGCAGATAGGAGCGAGCAATGAGACTAATGCAGATAGGAGCGAGTGATGAGACTAATGCAGGTAGGAGCGAGTGATGAGACTAATGCAGATAGGAGCGAGCGATGAGACTAATGCAGATAGGAGTGAGCAATGGACTAATGCAGATAGGAGAGAGTGATGAGACTAATGCAGATAGGAGCCAGCAATGAGACTAATGCAGATAGGAGCGAGCGATGAGACTAATGCAGATAGGAGCGAGCAATGAGACTAATGCAGATAGGAGCGAGCGATGAGACTAATGCAGATAGGAGCGAGCAATGAGACTAATGCAGACAGAAGCCAGCAATGAGACTAATGCAGATAGGAGCAAGCAATGAGACTAAAGCAGACAGAAGCCAGCAATGAGACTAATGCAGATAGGAGCGAGCGATGAGACTAATGCAGATAGGAGCGAGCAATGAGACTAATGCAGATAGGAGCCAGCAATGAGACTAATGCAGATAGGAGCGAGCAATGAGACTAATGCAGATAGGAGCGAGCGATGAGACTAATGCAGATAGGAGCGAGCGATGAGACTAATGCAGATAGGAGCGAGCGATGAGACTAATGCAGACAGAAGCCAGCAATGAGACTAATGCAGATAGGAGCAAGCAATGAGACTAAAGCAGACAGAAGCCAGCAATGAGACTAATGCAGATAGGAGCCAGCAATGAGACTAATGCAGATAGGAGCGAGCAATGAGACTAATGCAGATAGGAGCGAGCGATGAGACTAATGCAGATAGGAGCGAGCGATGAGACTAATGCAGATAGGAGCGAGCGATGAGACTAATGCAGATAGGAGCCAGCAATGAGACTAATGCAGATAGGAGCGAGCAATGAGACTAATGCAGATAGGAGCGAGCAATAAGACTAATGCAGATAGGAGCGAGCGATGAGACTAATGCAGATAGGAGCGAGCAATAAGACTAATGCAGATAGGAGCGAGCAATAAGACTAATGCAGATAGGAGCGAGCAATAAGACTAATGCAGATAGGAGCGAGCGATGAGACTAATGCAGACAGAAGCCAGCAATGAGACTAATGCAGATAGGACCAAGCAATGAGACTAAAGCAGACAGAAGCCAGCAATAAGACTAATGCAGATAGGAGCGAGCAATAAGACTAGTGCAGATAGGAGCGAGCAATAAGACTAATGCAGATAGGAGCGAGCAATGAGACTAATGCAGATAGGACCAAGCAATGAGACTAAAGCAGACAGAAGCCAGCAATGAGACTAATGCAGATAGGACCAAGCAATGAGACTAAAGCAGACAGAAGCCAGCAATAAGACTAATGCAGATAGGAGCGAGCAATAAGACTAATGCAGATAGGAGCGAGTGATGAGACTAATGCAGACAGAAGCCAGCAATGAGACTAATGCAGATAGGACCAAGCAATGAGACTAAAGCAGACAGAAGCCAGCAATGAGACTAATGCAGATAGGAGCGAGCAATGAGACTAATGCAGATAGGAGCGAGCGATGAGACTAATGCAGATAGGAGCGAGCGATGAGACTAATGCAGATAGGAGCCAGCAATGAGACTAATGCAGATAGGAGCGAGCAATGAGACTAATGCAGATAGGAGCGAGCAATAATACTAATGCAGATAGGAGCGAGCGATGAGACTAATGCAGATAGGAACGAGCAATAAGACTAATGCAGATAGGAGCGAGCGATGAGACTAATGCAGACAGAAGCCAGCAATGAGACTAATGCAGATAGGACCAAGCAATGAGACTAAAGCAGACAGAAGCCAGCAATAAGACTAATGCAGATAGGAGCGAGCAATAAGACTAATGCAGATAGGAGCGAGCAATAAGACTAATGCAGATAGGAGCGAGCAATGAGACTAATGCAGATAGGACCAAGCAATGAGACTAAAGCAGACAGAAGCCAGCAATGAGACTAATGCAGATAGGACCAAGCAATGAGACTAAAGCAGACAGAAGCCAGCAATAAGACTAATGCAGATAGGAGCGAGCAATAAGACTAATGCAGATAGGAGCGAGTGATGAGACTAATGCAGACAGAAGCCAGCAATGAGACTAATGCAGATAGGACCAAGCAATGAGACTAAAGCAGACAGAAGCCAGCAATGAGACTAATGCAGATAGGAGCGAGCGATGAGACTAATGCAGATAGGAGCGAGCAATGAGACTAATGCAGATAGGAGCGAGCGATGAGACTAATGCAGATAGGAGCGAGCGATGAGACTAATGCAGATAGGAGCCAGCAATGAGACTAATGCAGATAGGAGCGAGCGATGAGACTAATGCAGATAGGAACGAGCAATAAGACTAATGCAGATAGGAGCGAGCGATGAGACTAATGCAGATAGGAGCGAGCGATGAGACTAATGCAGATAGGAGCGAGCGATGAGACTAATGCAGACAGAAGCCAGCAATGAGACTAATGCAGATAGGACCAAGCAATGAGACTAAAGCAGACGGAAGCCAGCAATAAGACTAATGCAGATAGGAGCGAGCAATAAGACTAATGCAGATAGGAGCGAGTGATGAGACTAATGCAGACAGAAGCCAGCAATGAGACTAATGCAGATAGGACCAAGCAATGAGACTAAAGCAGACAGAAGCCAGCAATGAGACTAATGCAGATAGGAGCGAGCGATGAGACTAATGCAGATAGGAGCGAGCGATGAGAGTAATGCAGATTCTGCTATAGTATTCTGCTACAGATGGATCTGGATAAGTTGGAAACTTGGGCTGAAAGGTGGCAGATGAGGTTTAACAATGATAAATGTAAGGTTATACACATGGGAAGAGGGAATCAATATCACCATTACACACTGAACGGGAAACCACTGGGTAAATCTGACAGGGAGAAGGACTTGGGGATCCTAGTTAATGATAAACTTACCTGGAGCAGCCAGTGCCAGGCAGCAGCTGCCAAGGCAAACAGGATCATGGGGTGCATTAAAAGAGGTCTGGATACACATGATGAGAGCATTATACTGCCTCTGTACAAATCCCTAGTTAGACCGCACATGGAGTACTGTGTCCAGTTTTGGGCACCGGTGCTCAGGAAGGATATAATGGAACTAGAGAGTACAAAGGAGGGCAACAAAATTAATAAAGGGGATGGGAGAACTACAATACCCAGATAGATTAGCGAAATTAGGATTATTTAGTCTAGAAAAAAGACGACTGAGGGGCGATCTAATAACCATGTATAAGTATATAAGGGGACAATACAAATATCTCGCTGAGGATCTGTTTATACCAAGGAAGGTGACGGGCACAAGGGGGCATTCTTTGCGTCTGGAGGAGAGAAGGTTTTTCCACCAACATAGAAGAGGATTCTTTACTGTTAGGGCAGTGAGAATCTGGAATTGCTTGCCTGAGGAGGTGGTGATGGCGAACTCAGTCGAGGGGTTCAAGAGAGGCCTGGATGTCTTCCTGAAGCAGAACAATATTGTATCATACAATTATTAGGTTCTGTAGAAGGACGTAGATCTGGGTATTTATTTATTATGATGGAATATAGGCTGAACTGGATGGACAAATGTCTTTTTTCGGCCTTACTAACTATGTTACTATGTTACTAGATAAGAGCGAGCGATGAGACTAATGCAGATAGGAGCGAGAACAATAATACTATGTGAGTGCGCTGTTAATCAAGATATAACATTTGCATACAAAAGAAATATGTTTTTTATGCCAACTAAACCACTAAAAGCTATACTATGTGTGTGATTTATATAGCGGCACTGTCCCAATATAAGTGCTCTAATTAGTGTTTTAGGGGTGACCTTTAAAGACCAAAGTGAAAAGCCTTACAATGCCTTCACCAACAGTTTTCTTATACTGAAAGCTAGCCATCATGCAAAGGATTCACCCTATGAAACTTTATTTACATTTTTTTGCAATGTCAATCAAGAAAATAATAATGCCACACATGCCACCAATACCACCGATGATACAGCAAAACTAAAATTTTAATTATTTATCCATTTGTGGCTGCAAACAAAATGTATGAAAGTGGAACACATAAGACCGTGAGTTACGTCTTGTTCTTTGCAGGGCAGGGAGATTTGGCAGTGCCCTCCTCTGCCTCTGTACTACAGATATGCATGGCTTGTTCTCTGACTAAACAGGAAAGACTGAAGGAAAACTGCACATACAGCTTTTTATTTCTAAGGAAATATTTCCATTATCTTGTGCTCTTGGCCATAATATGACTAAAAAGCCATCGTCTACAAAATCGTTAATTATAGTTTTCAAATTTCTCCTGTTTGATGATTCTCGGTAAGTTAGATTTGATGAATGAGCTTGGCGACCTCAAACCCAAAACTCCCAAACATCAGTCATCACATCCAAGGCAAACAGAACCCGAGACACCAAATGTAGGAAAAATAAGTCATTCTGCAGAAATTTGTATTTTTAAAGAGCCATTCCACTTAAAATAAAATTAGTGAGAACATATTAAAGTATCTTGTTAAATTCTCAATGTTTGTAGCTTATACACTGGATATTCAATAAATGTATAGAAAATGTGGATCCTGACAATGTGAATGAATAGGTGCGTACTGTCGTGAAGTAAAGGGGGCACAGCCTTAGCATAAAGCTGATTCCCATGATCACTGAATATCCTAGCGACAGTGGGAATGACACTTTGAAGGGTCTATCATAAAGATAAAGATGACAATTTTTTTTCATATTACAATATTGAATTAAAAAAAAATATTTATTCAGTGACCAGTTGTGCAAGGTCTTCCACTTTAAAAGATGAGAGAGGCCTGTAATTGACATCAAAGGTAGACCACAACTATGAGAGTCAAAATGAGAAAACAAATCCAGAAAGTCACCATATGGTGAAAATATGTATTTGGTCACCTAAAAACATGCAAGATTTCTGGCTCTCACAGACCTGTAACTTCTTCTTTAAGAGGCTCCTCTGTCCTCCACTCATTATCTGTAGTAATGGCACCTGTTTGAACTTGTTATCAGTATAAAAGACACCTGTCCACAACCTCAAACAGTCACACTCCAAACTCCATTATGGTGAAGACCAAAAAGCTGTCGAAGGACACCAGAAACAAAATTGTAGCTCTGCATCAGGCTGGGAAGACTGAATCTGCAATAGGCAAGCAGCTTGGTGTGATGAAATCAACTGTGGGAGCAATAATAAGAAAATGGAAGACATATAAGACCATTGATAATCTCCCTCGATTTGGGGCTCCACGCAAGATCTCACCCCGTGGTGTCAAAATGATCACAAGAACGGTGAGAAAAAATCACAGAACCACATGGGGGGACCTAGTGAATGACCTGCATAGATCTGGGGCCACCATAACAAAGGCTAACATCAGTAACACACTACACCGCCAGTGACTCAGATCCTGCAGTGCCAGACGTGTCCCCCTGCTAAGCCAGTACATGTCTGGGCCCGTCTGAAGTTTGCTCGAGAGCATTTGGATTATCCAGAAGAGTATTGGGAGAATGTCATATGGTCTGATGAAACCAAAGTAGAACTGTTTGGTGGTAGAAACAAAACTCGTTATGTTTGGAGGAGACAGAATGCCGAGTTGCATTCCAAAGAACACCATACCTACTGTGAAGCATGGGGGTGGCAAGATCATTGTTTGGGGCTGTTTCTCTGCAAAGGGACCTGGATGACTGATCCGTGTACATGAAAGAATGAATGGGGACATGTATCGTGAGATTTTGAGTGCAAACCTCCTCCCATCAGCAAGGGCATTGAAGATAAAATGTGGATGGGCCTTTCAACATGATAATGATCCAAAGCACACTGCCAGGGCAATGAAGGAGTGGCTTCATAAGAAGCATATGAGGGTCCTTGAGTGGCCTAGCCAGTGTCCAGATCTCAACCCCATAGTAAACCTTTGGAGGGAGTTGAAAGTACGTGTTGCCCAGCGACAGGCCCAAACATCAGTGCTCTAGAGGAGATCTGCATGGAGGAATGGGCCAACGTACCACCAACAGTGTGTGCCATCATTGTGAAGACTTGCAGTAAATGTTTGACCTCTATCATTGCCAACAAAGGATATATAACAAAATATTAAGATTAACTTTTGTTAATGGCCAAATATTTATTTTCTACAATAATTTGCAAAATAAATCTTGCCAAATCAGACAAGGTGATATTCTGGATTTGTTTTCTCATTTTGATTCTCAAAGTTGTGGTCTACCTATGATGTCAATTACAGGCCTCTCTCATCTTTTTAAGTGGGAGCAGAGTTGGTCGCTGACTAAATATTTTTTCCCACTGGATACTGTATATATATATCTTCTATATATATAATTGTCTAAGGGTTTTTCCGTCTGTCTGTCTGTCCTGGAAATCCCAAGTCTCTGATTGGTCGAGGCCTCGACCAATCAGCGACGGGCACAGCATGGCGACGATGATGTCATAAAGTTTGCCTCGACCAATCAGCGACGGGCACAGTCTGCCGCGAATTCTGGAATCATCATTGTCCATATACTACGGGGACATGCATATTCTAGAATACCCGATGCGTTAGAATCGGGCCACAATCTAGTATATATATATATATACATATAAGATAGGCGTCAAGTTCCTGCCGCTGCACAGGGGGAATCTCGAGCCATGTCCGCTGCGGTCTCCCATTCTTTTCCAGCCGCAGTGGAAGACCTCTCATTGGAGGTCGGGGGTCACATGCTCAGGTCCTGTAGGAGCTCCTATTGGTCCACTAGGAAGGTCCTGAACTGCTACAGCTATAAAAGGTTTGCATGGCCGTACAGCCATGCGCTAGTATCATTTGTGTTTGGTAGTTGCCAGTGGATACTCTGCCACACTGTATATAAGTGGTGTGAGTCTGTTAAGCCTTGGGGCTGTACACTCAGGCAGGCAGCTAGTGTCAGTGGGGGCAATTAGCCTTGGCTCAGCATCTGGTTCCTTCATGAGTGCGGTTAGCACAGAAGAATTCCAGAGCAAGCACAACTTCTAGTTAGGGTTTTAGCCCCTGTGTACAGCACGACTCTGTGAGGCAACAGAGCTCACTTTCATTTCACCCGGGGTGAAGTCTAACCCACGTGTGAGCTCAGTGTCCATCCGCCATTACTTGCAGCAGGTATCTCTGCACGGTGCACCCAGGGCTGCGAACGCACCTCGCATCTATCACCCTACTACTTGGTGCGTTCCGCTAGCCCTAACACATGTATATATTCACATATGCTGTATTGTATATATATATATAGAGAGAGAGAGACTTATACAAATCTACATATGTACAGTTGAAACCAAAAGTTTACATACACTATGTAAAAAGACACATCTGCATGTTTTTCTCAATAATGGACCTGGAATCAGAATAAACCTTTCCCGTTTTAGGTCAGTCAAGATTACCATAATTATTAATATTTGCCAAATGCCAGAATAATGAGAGAGAGAGAATGTTTTAAGGCATTTTTATTACTTACTGCAAAGTCAAAAGTTTACATACACTTCATTAGTATTTGGTACCACTGCCCTTAAATCGAATGACTTGGGTCACACGTTTGGGATCTCCTTCCACATACTTCTCACAATAGTTGGTCAGAATTTGGGCCCATTCCTCCTTACAAAACTGGTGTAACTGACCCAGGTTTGTAGGTCGCTTTGCTCCCACCGGCCTTTTCAGCTTCAACTGCAGGTCATAATCCAGATGGGCAGCCAAGAAGAGAGACGTCTCCTGCCAAGAGAGGGTAACTTTTGGTCACCAGTTTGAGAGCAATCTCTCTTACCTAGCAGCTTTACTGGACTCTAACGAACATAATGGTCTTTGCCAACACAGTACATGCACAAGTTGTCATGATGCCTTTGCTGTCGCTCTTGCACATAGAGTTTGGCTCTCTCTACCTGTATTGGTTCTATAGCAGGAGGTGGAGCTTTCGGCAGCAAAATGGGTACTGAAAGGCTGAAATCGACTTGGGAGGTTCCCCGAAAAGAGAAGACAACTTTTTTTTTAAATCCAGTGCTTTCAGACCTCAAATAATGCAAACAAGTTCATAATCACTAGAAACAACAATACTAATGTTTAACCTCAGGAAGAGTTCAGAAATCAATATTTTGTGGAATAACCATGATTTTTAATCACAGCTTTCATGCGTCTTGGCATGCTTTCCACCTGTCTTTCACACAGTTTCTGGAGAAAAATGTAAGCAGTTCTTCTTTGTTTGATGGCTTGTGACTATCCATCATCCTCTTCATTACATTCCAGAGGTTTTCAATGGGGTTCAGGTCTGGAGATTGGGCTGCCCATGACAGGGTATTGATGTGATGTTCTCTTAATTTTTGCGAGAGCTGTATATATAAACTATACAAATTTAATATGGCCGGAACCGTGCTGACCTGGAGAGTCATGTTGTCTGACCATTGTTACTGTACAAATAACTTGGTAAAAATAAACCCCCAAAACAATGGCAAAATAGCTTTTTTCTTCCACAATTTCACCTCACTTGTAATTTTTTCCCGTTTTTCAGTGGATAATACAGTGAAATGAATTGTGTCATTCAAATCTTTAAAAGTATCCTGCAAAAAAACAGCCCTCATATGAATTTATTGATTGGAAAAAAAAGTTATAGCTCTTAGAAAAAGGAAAGGAAAGAGCAAAAATGAAAATCCAAACCTTTCCAAGGGGATTAAGGCAGTGTTTTTGTATGATACTGTTACAGGAAATTCAAAAGGCTCACCGTGTGAGCTGAACCCAATAAGCCAAAGTGCAGGTGGGCTGTTGGGCCACTGGTGTCGGTGCAACAGGTTGGTTAGTAGAGGGACTGGAAACCATAGTATAGACAAGTGGAATGCTGGAAGCAGAGGACATAAGGAAAACACACTTAAGTGGGTGAAGTGCAAGAACCTGCAGGCAGATGAAGGAGATCAGGAAGCCTCAGATATGCAGAGAGCATCAGAAAAATGCAGGCAGAGGAGGATGCCAGGAAAATGCAGGCAAACAGAGGACATCAGGACACCGCAGGCAAGCAGAGTATGCCAGGAAGCCGCAGGCAAGCAGGGAATGCCAGGAAACCACAAGCAAGTAGAGGACACCAGGGAACTGCAGGCAAGCAGGTGGAGTGCAGGAAATCACAGGCAGGTAACAGATAACACTCCAGAGTAACAGGAAAGTCAGCATCCTGAAAACTGCAGGTGAACACAGAGAAGGGGTCCAGAAGACCTAGGGATAAGTAGCTGACAGAACTCCAGAGTAACTACAAGCCGCAGATGAGTAGAAAGAAGCACTGGAAGCTGCTGGTCTACAGGAGACTTACTGCAGCCCACAGCCACGCTGCTGTGCACACACAAACGGCAAGTCTAGTCTCAGATTCAATAGCAAGGCCCGGGTGTGTGTGTCTTAGATGCCCTTAAGTAGGCCCAAGCAGAAATTCACATGGAAGCATGTGAGGTCACTTGCAAAACCCAACATGGAGCACAAGGCAGATGTAGCAGAGCCCAGACGAGGGACCGGTGTGTAAGGCCCCTTTCACACATCAGCTTTTTGCTATCAGTCGCAATCCATCGATTTTTGAAAAAAACAAATCCGGAGACTAATGCCACGTTGTTTACTCATAGACTTGTATTAGCTACGGATTGCGACAGATGGCCTCACGTTTCATCCGTCATTCGCCGGATCTGTCGAAAATTGTTTGTCCGGTGGCCGGAGATAACAGACAAAGTAACGTTTTTTGTGTATGTCGAAAAATCAGACAGCGACGGATCTGTCGCCATCCGTCGTTAGCTCGAATGGAAGCCTATGGGCGCCAGATCTGTCAAATGATTGAATCCGGCCCGGATGTCATTTTTTTTAACTGAGCATGCTCCAATTTATTTTGATCCAATTATAGCCAGATCCGCTAGGGGGATCCATCAAAAAAACAAATCCATCGCATCAGTTTTTCACAATCTGCGACAGATCTGTTGATCCGTCGAGCCAATGTATTGTGACTGACGGCAAAAAACTGATGTGTGAAAGGGGCCTAACAGATACACAGTTGTAAATCTCTGGTAAAGTGTTGATAAATTTCTATCTACCTGCGGCCACCACTAGGGGGCGCTCAGAGGATTACTGAGAATACTAAAGGTTTAACTGTACACAGTAAGCTCCAAAGTTCCATCTAGTGGCAGCAGTAGGGAGACGTAATTCCGACTAGAGCGCAGGTATCATTTGCCAGTCTGAAAATGAGGTGTGCTAGGGTAGAAAATGCCAAATTTATTATGAGGTCCAAGCTTTTTAATAATTCTCTCACATCTTTTGTCTATAAATTGAAATATATGCTTGCTATTAGCTAACATTAGATTTCTGCTACAATTTGTGCCAATTCCAAGGCAATTTAAATAAAAATTGGGGACTTTTTTTTTACTTAAATTTTGCATTCGGGAGTAACAATCATTTTTGCAATTGTGCTTGATTAAAAATGTTGCAGCGTTTGGCTTTTATAGGCTCTTTGTTTTGCTGCACATTTAACTTTGATGCGGTCGGAGGTGAGCTTAGAAAAAGACAGATAAGGCTACGTTCACATTAGCGTTGCATCGGCCGCAGCCGCGGCGACGCATGCGTCATGCGCCCCTATATTTAACATGGGGGCGCATGGACATGTGTTGTCTTGCGTTTTGTGACGCATGCGTCATTTTTGGCGCAAGCGTCAGGGCGCAGAGGACGCAGCAAGTTGCATTTTTTTTGCGTCCAAAATCAAGCCAAAAATGGATGCATGCGTCACAAAACAATGCGTTTTTGCATGCATTTTGCATGCGTTGTGCGTTGCATCGCCGACGCATCACACAACAACGCAAATGTGAACGTAGCCTAAAAGAGTTGTAAACTCTTCCATCAGACCATCAGAATGAGCTCACTGATTGGTTCTCAGTTAATCCATTCTGCATCCAGCAAAAAACAGTGCAACGCAGAGGCTATAGAAGGCAAACAGTACAACATTTTTAATGAAACCCAATCAGAAAAAAATGTAAGCCAAAAATACATGCAAGTAAGCAAGATAATTCTGTCCAGAACTGAAAACCCCTTTAATGTGAATTAAGAATTACACAGTTACCAAAAGGAAAGCCTAGCGATAGATTATTGTGTCATGGTAATTACTCGCTCTACCTATGGACCCTACTAGGAAGATGAATAGTCTTCCATATTAATCACATTAGTCAGTCCTCAGGATACGGTGCTTTCTTAAACCTTGCAAAACATAAGGAAAAATAGAACTGAACTCTCTGAGTCATAACACGGTGGAAATTACGTGAGATCATTACGGGGAGCTGGCAGAATAGATTAAGATGAGTTATTAGCGTATTCACCTGGGACAATTAAGAAATCCTCAAATGATTGCGGAGAGCTTAGGAAAATGGATATCTTGTGGAGGTGCATCCGGGATGGGGATACTTTAAGGATAAATTCAGAGAACTTCAGCCAAAGCCAAAAATTTGACTCTACCTTGGAGTCGCTAAAATCCCCTCTAACGCAAGTGGTTTCCATTTTTCTGTGGTGTAATAAAGAAGAATTTCTGTTGAAACAGGTCCTCCGGGGAACCTGTATTTTTATCTTTTCTAGTAGAGCGAACAGGTTTGATATAATTACTTCTTCCTTGTCTTGCCTATGGATGGTTAGGAGAAAAAAATTGTTTTTGGAATGACAAAATGGCTTTTGTGGTGTTTGGAATGACTGGAGTAGGGTTAGAATATTTTAGGAGCCAAGTATTTACAAAGTGTATTTGGTTTACCCTGGCAATTACCTGGCTACCGTCCTAGCTTTAGATTTCAGTGACCGCACATAATTAAGTTATCAATCAATACAATGACTGGCTCTGTCCAGGTGCTGGAAAACCTCAAAGTAATAAAACGAATACAGAAAGGAGCGCGGGACCATCGGTGGTCTAACTGAGAGAGACATAAAATATAATCTAACGCAGAAAATACATACTGCTATTTCCTCCAAAACCACAATTAAAATATTGCCCGAATGTGAAGCCGCTTAGATTTTACCAACACTGTTGGACAACCATTTTCCTTAGATGAACCCACACGGTAAGCGGATCATGGGATTTCCTGCTGCTCAGACCTCAAGTGATCAGCCGTAACTCGGGGCAGAACCTGACATCAGAGCTATGTGCAAGAAAAAAAAGAAAAAACTGGGCCCTCACACCCTAGTACTGAATTAATGTACTGGTACACAAACATGCCGTGTGGCCAACATACCTAAATATGGATGTTCCTCATCACTTGAGTCCTACCGCTCCTTGTGCCAAACCTTAACTCATCTGAATGGTAATATGAAATGAAACCAGGAGTAGCTCATAATTAAAACCATGTGTGAGAAAGATGGGCCGATAAGGGTCCTGATGGGCTTCTTCCGGGGTTCGGTGTCATGATCCCAATGGCAGGGGATCACAAAAGGACAAGCAGAAAAACAAAACAAGCTCTAGGGTGATGGAACCTGAGCTGACCGCGATCCTGAACCTAAACACACAACTAGCAGTAGCCGGGGAACGTGCCTACGATGATTCCTAGACGTCTCGTGCCAGCCGAAGGATTAACTTCCCCTATAAGAAGAAACACAGACCTCACTTGCCTCCAGAGAAACACCCCACAGAAATAGTAGCCCCCCACATGTAATAACGGTGAAATGAGAGGAAAGCACATACGTAGTTATGAAAATAGAATCAGCAAAAATGAGGCCCGCTAAAGCTAGATAGCAGAGGATACAAAAGTGAACTGCGCGGTCAGCGAAAAACTCTTCAAAAAACCATCCTGAAATTACTTGAACTTATGTGCCAACTCATGGAACATGAGGAGTAATTTCAGCCCACTAGAGCAACCAGCAGCAAGGAATCACATATCTGCAAGCTGGACTAAAACAAAAATTAAGCAAAACGTGGAACAGGAAAATCAAAACTTAGCTTGTCCTGAAGATAACAGACGCAGGGAGCAGAGGTAAAAAGACACGCTGAATACATTGATAGCCGGCGAGGAAATGACAAAAAAGCCAGATTATAATAGGAAACTCCCATAACCTGATGGAACAGGGATTCAAGCTCGAGGAGGCTAATTTGCATATTCCAGGTGCCTTCTGGGAAAAGCGAAGTCTCCCTAAGCTAGAAGATCGTTGGGTACAGCCGGGACCAGCTGCTTGGAAAGCATCACCAAACCAGGGATTCAAGCTTGAGGAGGCTAATTTGCATATTCCAGGTGCCTTCTGGGAAAAGCGAAGTCTCCCTAAGCTAGAAGATCGTTGGGTACAGCCGGGACCAGCTGCTTGGAAAGCATCACCAAACCAGGGATTCAAGCTTGAGGAGGCTAATTTGCATATTCCAGGTGCCTTCTGGGAAAAGCGAAGTCTCCCTAAGCTAGAAGATCGTTGGGTACAGCCGGGACCAGCTGCTTGGAAAGCATCACCAAACCAGGGATTCAAGCTTGAGGAGGCTAATTTGCATATTCCAGGTGCCTTCTGGGAAAAGCGAAGTCTCCCTAAGCTAGAAGATCGTTGGGTACAGCCGGGACCAGCTGCTTGGAAAGCATCACCAAACCAGGGATTCAAGCTTGAGGAGGCTAATTAACATATTCCAGGTGCCTTCTGGGAAAAGCGAAGTCTCCCTAAGCTAGAAAATCGTTGGGTACAGCCGGGACCAGCTGCTTGGAAAGCATCACCAAACCGCGCACCTTACGGCGCACGAATTTTTGCCTGTAGGATATTATTGCAAGAGAGCTTTGCTGAGTAGATTACACAAGAAGGAAAACACACAGCAAGTCAGCAGGATCTAGGAGCAACATGGCAGATGTGACAACCTACATCGTGAGCTGCAGCATGTGCTACATGTTCACAGATCGACCAGAAGAAGAATCAAATTTCACCTGTCAGAAGTGTAGACTAGTTGCCCTTTTAGAAGAAAAGGTGCGGGGTCTGGAAGAAAGAATAGCAACTTTGAATCTCATCAAAGAGAATGAAGACTTTCTAGACAGAACAGAAGCATCTCTACTGGTCACAGAAGGTGAAAAAAGTGTCAGAGAACCTCCAAAAGCAGATGAGTGGAAGCATGTGACCAAAAGAAGCAAGAAGACCATGGTGAAATCACCAACCACACAACTGAAGAACCGATATCAAATCTTTGTAGAGGATGAAGATGGCACATCTAAGGATGAAGCAATACCAGCAAGCAAAAAAGAAAAGGGCACACAGCAACAAGTGACAGCAAAAAGTACAGCCAAGAAGCAACGAAGAGTGGTGGTGGTGGGAGACTCACTACTGAGAGGCACAGAAGCAGCCATCTGCAGACCGGACATAACTGCAAGAGAAGTATGCTGCCTTCCAGGTGCGATGATCAAGGATGTGACCGATAGGATACCAAAGCTCTTCAGCTCCAAGGACGTCCACCCATTTCTTCTGATACATGTTGGCACCAATGACACGGCAAGGAAGGACCTACCGACAATCTGCAAGGACTTTGAAGAGTTGGGGAAGAAAGTAAAGGAACTGGATGCACAGGTAGTTTTTTCTTCTATCCTTCCAGTAGACGGGCATGGCACCAGGAGATGGAACAGGATCCTTGATGCGAACAACTGGCTAAGACGATGGTGCAGACAACAAGGATTCGGATTCCTGGACCACGGTGTGAATTACTGGTACGATGGACTCCTCGCCAGAGACGGACTACACCTCAACAAACCTGGGAAACACACATTCGCCAGAAGACTCGCTACACTCATCAGGAGGGCGTTAAACTAGAAGAAGAGGGGACGGGAAGAAAAACATTAGACTTGAACAAAGACGACCCAGGAAAACATACTCAGATGGGAGGTAAGAACATTTCTAAAACAATCCACAGCGAGGAGATTGGAACAAAACAAAATCCTCTAAACTGCATGCTCGCAAACGCCAGAAGCCTGACAAACAAGATGGAAGAACTAGAAGCAGAAATATCTACAGGTAACTTTGACATAGTGGGAATAACCGAGACATGGTTAGATGAAAGCTATGACTGGGCAGTTAACTTACAGGGTTACAGTCTGTTTAGAAAGGATCGTAAAAATCGGAGAGGAGGAGGGGTTTGTCTCTATGTAAAGTCTTGTCTAAAGTCCACTTTAAGGGAGGATATTAGCGAAGGAAATGAGGATGTCGAGTCCATATGGGTCGAAATTCATGGAGGGAAAAATGGTAACAAAATTCTCATTGGGGTCTGTTACAAACCCCCAAATATAACAGAAACCATGGAAAGTCTACTTCTAAAGCAGATAGATGAAGCTGCAACCCATAATGAGGTCCTGGTTATGGGGGACTTTAACTACCCGGATATTAACTGGGAAACAGAAACCTGTGAAACCCATAAAGGCAACAGGTTTCTGCTAATAACCAAGAAAAATTATCTTTCACAATTGGTGCAGAATCCAACCAGAGGAGCAGCACTTTTAGACCTAATACTATCTAATAGACCTGACAGAATAACAAATCTACAGGTGGTCGGGCATCTAGGAAATAGCGACCACAATATTGTACAGTTTCACCTGTCTTTCACTAGGGGGACTTGTCAGGGAGTCACAAAAACACTGAACTTTAGGAAGGTAAAGTCTGACCAGCTTAGAGATGCCCTTAATCTGGTAGACTGGGACAATATCCTCAGAAATAAGAATACAGATATTAAATGGAAAATGTTTAAGAACATCCTAAATAGGCAGTGTAAGCGGTTTATACCTTGTGGGAATAAAAGGACTAGAAATAGGAAAAACCCAATGTGGCTAAACAAAGAAGTAAGACAGGCAATTAACAGTAAAAAGAAAGCATTTGCACTACTAAAGCAGGATGGCACCATTGAAGCTCTAAAAAACTATAGGGAGAAAAATACTTTATCTAAAAAACTAATTAAAGCTGCCAAAAAGGAAACAGAGAAGCACATTGCTAAGGAGAGTAAAACTAATCCCAAACTGTTCTTCAACTATATCAATAGTAAAAGAATAAAAACTGAAAATGTAGGCCCCTTAAAAAATAGTGAGGAAAGAATGGTTGTAGATGACGAGGAAAAAGCTAACATATTAAACACCTTCTTCTCCACGGTATTCACGGTGGAAAATGAAATGCTAGGTGAAATCCCAAGAAACAATGAAAACCCTATATTAAGGGTCACCAATCTAACCCAAGAAGAGGTGCGAAACCGGCTAAATAAGATTAAAATAGATAAATCTCCGGGTCCGGATGGCATACACCCACGAGTACTAAGAGAACTAAGTAATGTAATAGATAAACCATTATTTCTTATTTTTAGGGACTCTATAGCGACGGGGTCTGTTCCGCAGGACTGGCGCATAGCAAATGTGGTGCCAATATTCAAAAAGGGCTCTAAAAGTGAACCTGGAAATTATAGGCCAGTAAGTCTAACCTCTATTGTTGGTAAAATATTTGAAGGGTTTCTGAGGGATGTTATTCTGGATTATCTCAATGAGAATAACTGTTTAACTCCATATCAGCATGGGTTTATGAGAAATCGCTCCTGTCAAACCAATCTAATCAGTTTTTATGAAGAGGTAAGCTATAGGCTGGACCACGGTGAGTCATTGGACGTGGTATATCTCGATTTTTCCAAAGCGTTTGATACCGTGCCGCACAAGAGGTTGGTACACAAAATGAGAATGCTTGGTCTGGGGGAAAATGTGTGTAAATGGGTTAGTAACTGGCTTAGTGATAGAAAGCAGAGGGTGGTTATAAATGGTATAGTCTCTAACTGGGTCGCTGTGACCAGTGGGGTACCGCAGGGGTCAGTATTGGGACCTGTTCTCTTCAACATATTCATTAATGATCTGGTAGAAGGTTTACACAGTAAAATATCGATATTTGCAGATGATACAAAACTATGTAAAGCAGTTAATACAAGAGAAGATAGTATTCTGCTACAGATGGATCTGGATAAGTTGGAAACTTGGGCTGAAAGGTGGCAGATGAGGTTTAACAATGATAAATGTAAGGTTATACACATGGGAAGAAGGAATCAATATCACCATTACACACTGAATGGGAAACCACTGGGTAAATCTGACAGGGAGAAGGACTTGGGGATCCTAGTTAATGATAAACTTACCTGGAGCAGCCAGTGCCAGGCAGCAGCTGCCAAGGCAAACAGGATCATGGGGTGCATTAAAAGAGGTCTGGATACACATGATGAGAGCATTATACTGCCTCTGTACAAATCCCTAGTTAGACCGCACATGGAGTACTTTGTCCAGTTCTGGGCACCGGTGCTCAGGAAGGATATAATGGAACTAGAGAGAGTACAAAGGAGGGCAACAAAATTAATAAAGGGGATGGGAGAACTACAATACCCAGATAGATTAGCGAAATTAGGATTATTTAGTCTAGAAAAAAGACGACTGAGGGGCGATCTAATAACCATGTATAAGTATATAAGGGGACAATACAAATATCTCGCTGAGGATCTGTTTATACCAAGGAAGGTGACGGGCACAAGGGGGCATTCTTTGCGTCTGGAGGAGAGAAGGTTTTTCCACCAACATAGAAGAGGATTCTTTACTGTTAGGGCAGTGAGAATCTGGAATTGCTTGCCTGAGGAGGTGGTGATGGCGAACTCAGTCGAGGGGTTCAAGAGAGGCCTGGATGTCTTCCTGGAGCAGAACAATATTGTATCATACAATTATTAGGTTCTGTAGAAGGATGTAGATCTGGGGATTTATTATAATAATAATAATAATAATAATTTTTATTTATATAGCGCCAACATATTCCGCAGCGCTTTACAAATTATAGAGGGGACTTGTACAGACAATAGACATTACAGCATAACAGAAATACAGTTCAAAACAGATACCAGGAGGAATGAGGGCCCTGCTCGCAAGCTTACAAACTATGAGGAAAAGGGGAGACACGAGAGGTGGATGGTATTATGATGGAATATAGGCTGAACTGGATGGACAAATGTCTTTTTTCGGCCTTACTAACTATGTTACTATGTTACTATGTTACTATGACACCAGAGACCGCAGAGAACACAAGTCACCCAGTACCATCAGTAATCACCAGAGGGAGCCCAAAAACAGAACTCACAACAGTACCCCCCCTTGAGGAGGGGTCACCGAACCCTCACGAGAACCACCAGGGCGACCAGGATGAGCCCTATGAAAAGCACGGACCAAATCGGCAGCATGAACATCAGAGGCAATCACCCAAGAATTATCCTCCTGACCATAACCCTTCCACTTGACCAAATACTGGAGTTTCCGTCTGGAAACACGAGAATCCAAGATCTTCTCCACAACATACTCCAATTCACCCTCCACCAGCACCGGAGCAGGAGGCTCAAGCGAAGGAACGACAGGTACCTCATACTTCCGCAACAACGACCGATGGAACACATTATGAATAGCAAACGATGCCGGGAGATCCAAACGAAACGACACAGGGTTAAGAATTTCCAAGATCCTATAGGGACCGATGAACCGAGGCTTGAACTTAGGAGAAGAGACCTTCATAGGAACAAAACGAGAAGACAACCACACCAAGTCCCCAACAAGAAGTCGAGGACCCACGCGGCGACGGCGATTAGCAAACTGCTGAGCCCTCTCCTGGGACAACTTCAAATTGTCCACCACATGACTCCAAATCCGATGCAACCTATCCACCACCATGTCCACTCCAGGACAATCAGAAGACTCCACCTGACCAGAGGAAAAACGAGGATGAAACCCCGAATTACAAAAGAAAGGAGAAACCAAGGTAGCAGAACTAGCCCGATTATTAAGGGCAAACTCGGCAAGCGGCAAAAAGGAAACCCAGTCATCTTGATCAGCAGAAACAAAACACCTTAAATAAGTTTCTAAAGTTTGATTAGTTCGTTCCGTCTGGCCATTCGTCTGGGGATGGAATGCAGACGAAAAGGACAAATCAATGCCCATCTTAGCACAGAACGTCCGCCAAAATCTAGACACAAACTGGGATCCCCTGTCAGAAACGATGTTCTCCGGAATGCCATGCAAACGGACCACGTTTTGAAAAAACAGAGGGACCAACTCAGAGGAGGAAGGTAACTTAGGCAAGGGGACCAGATGAACCATCTTAGAAAAGCGGTCACACACAACCCATATGACGGACATTTTTTGAGAGACAGGAAGATCCGAAATAAAGTCCATGGAAATGTGCGTCCAAGGCCTCTTCGGGATAGGCAAAGGTAACAACAATCCACTGGCCCGAGAACAGCAAGGCTTAGCCCGAGCGCAAACTCCACAAGACTGCACGAAAGAACGCACATCCCTCGACAAGGAAGGCCACCAAAAAGACCTGGCCACCAAGTCTCTAGTACCAAATATTCCAGGATGACCTGCCAACACAGAAGAATGGACCTCGGAGATGACTCTACTGGTCCAATTATCCGGAACAAACAGTCTTTCCGGCGGACAACGATCAGGTTTATCCGCCTGAAACTCCTGCAAAGCACGTCGCAAGTCTGGGGAGACAGCCGACAAAATCACCCCATCCCTAAGGATACCAGTGGGCTCAGAATTTCCAGGGGAGTCAGGCACAAAACTCCTAGAAAGAGCATCCGCCTTCACATTCTTTGAACCTGGCAGGTATGAAACCACAAAATTGAAACGGGAGAAAAACAGTGACCAACAAGCCTGTCTAGGATTCAGACGCTTGGCAGACTCAAGGTACATCAGATTTTTGTGATCAGTCAAGACCACCACACGATGTCTAGCACCCTCAAGCCAATGACGCCACTCCTCAAATGCCCACTTCATGGCCAAAAGCTCCCGATTACCAACATCATAATTCCGTTCAGCGGGCGAAAATTTTCTAGAAAAGAACGCACATGGCTTCATCACTGAGCCATCGGAGCTTCTCTGTGACAAAACCGCCCCCGCTCCGATCTCGGAAGCATCAACCTCAACCTGAAAAGGAAGCGACGTATCTGGCTGACGCAACACAGGAGCAGAAGAAAACCGGCGCTTAAGTTCCTGAAAGGCCTCCACAGCCGCAGGAGACCAATCAGTAACATCAGCACCCTTTTTAGTCAAATCCGTCAAAGGCTTAACAACACTAGAAAAATTAGCTATGAAGCGACGATAAAAATTAGCAAAGCCCAAGAACTTCTGTAGACTCTTAAGAGATGTAGGCTGCGTCCAGTCACAAATAGCCTGAACCTTGACGGGATCCATCTCAATAGTAGTAGGGGAAAAAATATACCCCAAAAAAGAAATCTTCTGGACTCCAAAGAGACATTTAGAACCCTTTACAAACAAAGAATTGGCCCGCAGGACCTGAAACACCTTCCTGACCTGCTGAACATGAGACTCCCAGTCATCAGAAAAAACCAAAACATCATGCAAATACACGATAATAAATTTATCCAGATATTCACGAAAAATATCGTGCATAAAAGACTGGAAGACAGAAGGAGCATTAGAAAGTCCAAAAGGCATCACCAAATACTCGAAATGGCCCTCAGGCGTATTAAATGCGGTTTTCCACTCATCACCGTGCCTTATCCGCACAAGATTATACGCACCCCGAAGATCAATCTTAGTGAACCATTTAGCCCCCTTAATGCGAGCGAACAAATCAGTCAACAATGGCAAAGGATACTGATATTTGACTGTAATCTTATTCAAAAGACGATAATCTATGCAAGGCCTCAAGGAACCATCTTTTTTGGCCACAAAAGAAAAACCTGCTCCCAAAGGGGACGAAGATGGACGAATATGTCCCTTTTCAAGGACTCCTTAACATAATTCCGCATAGCAGTATGCTCTGGCACTGACAGATTGAACAAACGACCTTTAGGGAATTTACTGCCAGGAATCACATCTATAGCACAATCGCAATCCCTGTGAGGAGGAAGCGAACTGAGCTTAGGCTCCTCAAAAACCTCCCGATAATCAGACAAAAATACCGGAACTTCAGAAGGAGTAGATGAAGCGATAGAAATCGGAGATGCATCATCATGAACCCCCTGACATCCCCAGCTTAACACAGACATTGTTTTCCAGTCCAGGACTGGGTTATGAGTTTGTAACCATGGCAGACCAAGCACTAAGACATCATGTAAATTATACAGTACCAGGAAGCGAATCACCTCCTGATGAACGGGAGTCATACGCATGGTCACTTGTGTCCAGTATTGAGGTTTATTCATAGCCAAAGGTGTAGAGTCAATTCCTTTCAAAGGAATAGGGACTTCCAGAGGCTCCAGACTAAACCCACAGCGATTGGCAAATGACCAATCCATAAGACTCAGGGCAGAGCCTGAATCCACATAGGCATCGACGGAAATGGATGATAATGAACAAATCAGCGTCACAGACAGAATGAACTTAGACTGTAAAGTACCAATGGCTACAGACTTATCAACCTTTTTTGTGCGTTTAGAGCATGCTGATATAACATGAGCTGAATCACCACAATAAAAACACAATCCATTTTTCCGCCTATAATTTTGCCGTTCACTTCTGGACTGAATTCTATCACATTGCATTATCTCAGGTGCCTGTTCAGAAGACACCGCCAAATGGTGCACAGGTTTGCGCTCCCGTAAACGCCGATCAATCTGAATAGCCATAGTCATGGACTCATTCAGACCTGTAGGCGCCGGGAACCCCACCATAACATCTTTAATAGCCTCAGAAAGGCCATCTCTGAATTTTGCAGCCAGAGCGCAATCATTCCACTGAGTAAGCACCGACCATTTCCGAAATTCCTGACAATATATTTCTGCTTCATCTTGCCCCTGAGAGACAGCCTGAATCTCTAGGTTAGGTTCCTCATAGAGCAAACCCAATGCCAGAAAAAACGCATCCACATTGAGCAACGCAGGATCCCCTGGTGCCAATGCAAATGCCCAATTCTGAGGGTCACCCCGCAGGAAAGATATAACAATCTTGACCCGCTGAGCAGGGTCTCCAGAGGAGCGAGATTTCAAGGAAAGAAACAACTTGCAATTGTTCCTAAAATTCAGAAAACTAGATCTATCTCCAGAAAAAAACTCTGGGACAGGAATTCTAGGTTCAGACATAGGCGTATGTACAACAAAATCTTGTATATTTTGAACCTTAGCAGCAAGATTATTCAGGCTGGAAGCCAAACTCTGGACGTCCATGATAAACAGCTGAGGTCAGAGCCATTCAAGGATTAAGAGGAGGAAAAAAGCAGTCAAGCTGCAATTAAGGCTAGGCAGCAAACACTGAGGAGAGGGAAAAAAAAAAAAAAAAACTTCCTCAGACTACTTTTCCTCCTACTTCAGCCAAAACGATGACCAATTTTTTCGGGCCGGCTATACTGTCATGATCCCAATGGCAGGGGATCACAAAAGGACAAGCAGAAAAACAAAACAAGCTCTAGGGTGATGGAACCTGAGCTGACCGCGATCCTGAACCTAAACACACAACTAGCAGTAGCCGGGGAACGTGCCTACGATGATTCCTAGACGTCTCGCGCCAGCCGAAGGATTAACTTCCCCTATAAGAAGAAACACAGACCTCACTTGCCTCCAGAGAAACACCCCACAGAAATAGCAGCCCCCCACATGTAATAACGGTGAAATGAGAGGAAAGCACATACGTAGTTATGAAAATAGAATCAGCAAAAATGAGGCCCGCTAAAGCTAGATAGCAGAGGATACAAAAGTGAACTGCGCGGTCAGCGAAAAACCCTTCAAAAAACCATCCTGAAATTGCTTGAACTCATGTGCCAACTCATGGAACATGAGGAGTAATTTCAGCCCACTAGAGCAACCAGCAGCAAGGAATCACATATCTGCAAGCTGGACTAAGACAAAAATTAAGCAAAACGTGGAACAGGAAAATCAAAACTTAGCTTGTCCTGAAGATAACAGACGCAGGGAGCAGAGGTAAAAAGACACGCTGAATACATTGATAGCCGGCGAGGAAATGACAAAAAAGCCAGGTTAAATAGGAAACTCCCATAACCTGATGGAACAGGTGGACACCAGAGACCGCAGAGAACACAAGTCACGCAGTACCATCAGTAACCACCAGAGGGAGCCCAAAAACAGAACTCACAACAGTTCGGCACCCCTATCCACCCATCTTTCTTACGCAAGGTTTTAAATACAAGCTTTGCCTGATTTTCCCGTTCACTTCCACAGTTCAGATGAGGTTTGTCTGGCACATGGAGAGGTAGAACGTTAGTGGTGAGGACTAGAGTTGAGCGACCTTGACCTTTTTAGAGTCGAGCCGGGTTTTGCGAAACCCGACTATGTCCAAAGTCGGGTCGAGTGAAATCGGCCGATTATGACGTAAAGTCGGGATCGACCGAAACACGAAACCCAATGCAAGTCAATGGGGCAGCATAGTCGGCAGTGAGTGGGGGCCAGGAAAACACCTAGAGTGCCCATTTTAATGTCAAAACCATCCATTCTTCTTAATGAAGCTTGTCAAGCGTAATTTACCTTATAATAATTGGAAGGCATTTGAAATTGGGGGTCATTTGGCTAAAGTTGTGGGGGGTAGGGCTGGTTCAAGTAATTAGTGGGCCCAGGAAATCTGGACCACGTCACGGCAGTGGAGCAGGGAGAGGTAAGTATTTCAACTTTGCAAGTGCTGTGAACCTGAGCAAGCAGGGGGGGCCCACTCGTTGGCATTGGCACTGGCACAGGGCCCCTCAAAGTACAGCGGTGTGTTTGCACGGCGGGGGCGCCTCCCACCGGCAGCAACACTTTTGCGTACTATGAGAGGCCCTGTGCCAGTGACGTCGCCAACTAGTATTCCTCCCCCCACCTGATGAAGGAACCTGCACTTTCATCTGCACCTTCCTCTTTGTCCCCGTGTAAGGTGGTATGGTATGCGGGAAGAGCAACCTGACTTTCAGCAGGGTCACAATGTTGTTGTGTAGCGTGCACGGGGAATGTTGCGTTATGGGTCAATGTACCAGCAGACTCATCTATCACTGGCTGGGCAATGGGCACGATGAAGTGGAAACACAGATATAGGCCCAAAGAAGAAAGTGGGCTAAATGCAGTTCAAAATTGGTAACACAGGAATAACCAGGGGGCATTGCAGTGGAGGACAACTGGAATGAGAGGCTGACACAGAGAGTAGGGCCAAATCAGTAAGTAGTCGAAATGCAGTTCAAAATTGGCAACCGTAGTAAACAGGCGGCACAGCTTTGTTCAGTGGAGGAGAACAGCAAGGAGTGGCAGACACCGATAGTAGGCCCCAAACCAACTAGTACGCCAAATGCAGTTGTTCCATTTAACCACAATTTAATGAGAGCCTGAAGATAGAAGCTCAGGAAAGGCAACCTGGGGAACACCTTGGAGTGTAACACACCATCTCTCTCCACCCCATACCCATTTTGTATGGCCTAATGCAGTGTACTTTTCTACAACTACTAAACGAGAGTCGGAAGACCGAAGCAATGGCAAGGAAACCTGGGGAACACCTTAGAGTGTAACACACCCTCTCTCTACACCCCATACCCAATTTGAAGGTCTAATGCAGTGTAGTTTCCAAGAACTACTAAACGAGAGCCGGAAGATCGAAGCTCAGGAAAGGCAACCTGGGGAACACCTTGGAGTGTAACACACCCTCTCGCTACACCCCATACCCAATTTGAAGGCCTAATGCAGCGTAGTTTCCAACAACTACTAAACGAGAGCCGGAAGATCGAAGCTCAGGAAAGGCAACCTGGGGAACACCTTGGAGTGTAACAAACCCTCTCTCTACACCCCATACCCAATTTGTAGGCCTAATGCAGCGTAGTTTCCGACAACTACTAAACGAGAGCATGAAGATCGAAGCTCAGGAAAGGCAACCTGGGGAACACCTTGGAGTGTAACACACCCTCTCTCTACACCCCATACCCAATTTGTAGGCCTAATGCAGCGTAGTTTCCGACAACTACTAAACGAGAGCCGGAATATCGAAGCTCAGGAAAGGCAACCTGGGGAACACCTTGGAGTGTAACACACCCTCTCTCTACACCCCATACCCAATTTGAAGGCCTAATGCAGTGTAGTTTCCAAGAACTACTAAACGAGAGCCGGAAGATCGAAGCTCAGGAAAGGCAACCTGGGGAACACCTTGGAGTGGAACACACCATCTCTCTACACCCCATACCCAATTTGAAGGCCTAATGCAGCGTAGTTTCCAACAACTACTAAACGAGAGCCGGTAGATCGAAGCTCAGGAAAGGCAACCTGGGGAACACCTTGGAGTGTAACACAACGTCTCTCTACACCACGGAAGGGATGATTCTTAGGAAGGAAGGCTGTTGGAAATAAGCATTGCGCGTCCGAGGGTGATTAGATTTTTATTAGGTATATACTCACCCTCGGACGCGCCCTGCTTCTTTATTTGGAATGAATGTTTATTTGCAATGTGGTGTTGACTTTCTCTATTATTTTGGTAATTAATGATTTTATTATTTTCATTATTTTGCATCTTCTCGGCAATAATATAAAGAAGACGCGACAGGACAACACTCGGTGGATGCCATATGTGTGTTTTCAATTTAAAAAAACTTTCAGTTAACTACTTGCAGGAGAAAGTAATTGTAGCTGGTGGCCATTTTTAGTACTGTACCAGATTTTAGTTGTGTGTTTGTTTTTAATGTTAAAATGTCTGCATTTGATATCTCACCAGTATTTTCTTTTTTATAAGCAAAATACTTATTTTTATATTTTCTGATGTTGGTTCCAGGGGTACACGGCCAGCAGTGCCCTGGTCAGTGTAGTAGTAGTTGAAAGAATGGACCGCAGACAGGCATCGAAGGCCTAAAATAAAAACACATGGCTGTAGGCAATTTTAAATTGGTTCCAGGGGTACACGGACAGCAGTGGTGTGGTCAGTGGAGGCCTAGTGGAAGGAGTGACCGCAGACAGGCATCGAAGGCCTAAAATAATAACACATGGCTGTAGGCAATTTTAAATTGGTTCCAGGGGTACACGGGCAGCAGTGACCTGGTCAGTGTAGTAGTAGTTGAAAGAATGGACCGCAGACAGGCATCGAAGGCCTAAAATAAAAAAATTGGGCTGGCTGTAGGCAATTTTAAATTGGTTCCAGGGGTACACGGACAGCAGTGGTGTGGTCAGTGGAGGCCTAGTGGAAGGAGTGACCGCAGACAGGCATCGAAGGCCTAAAATAATAACACATGGCTGTAGGCAATTTTAAATTGGTTCCAGGGGTACACGGACAGCAGTGGTGTGGTCAGTGGAGGCCTAGTGGAAGGAGTGACCGCAGACAGGCATCGAAGGCCTAAAATAATAACACATGGCTGTAGGCAATTTTAAATTGGTTCCAGGGGTACACGGGCAGCAGTGACCTGGTCAGTGTAGTAGTAGTTGAAAGAATGGACCGCAGACAGGCATCGAAGGCCTAAAATAAAAAAATTGGGCTGGCTGTAGGCAATTTTAAATTGGTTCCAGGGGTACACGGGCAGCAGTGACCTGGTCAGTGTAGTAGTAGTTGAAAGAATGGACCGCAGACAGGCATCGAAGGCCTAAAATAAAAAAATTGGGCTGGCTGTAGGCAATTTTAAATTGGTTCCAGGGGTACACGGGCAGCAGTGACCTGGTCAGTGTAGTAGTAGTTGAAAGAATGGACCGCAGACAGGCATCGAAGGCCTAAAATAAAAAAATTGGGCTGGCTGTAGGCAATTTTAAATTGGTTCCAGGGGTACACGGGCAGCAGTGACCTGGTCAGTGTAGTAGTAGTTGAAAGAATGGACCGCAGACAGGCATCGAAGGCCTAAAATAAAAAAATTGGGCTGGCTGTAGGCAATTTTAAATTGGTTCCAGGGGTACACGGGCAGCAGTGGTGTGGTCAGTGGAGGCCTAGTGGAAGGAGTGACCGCAGACAGGCATCGAAGGCCTAAAATAATAACACATGGCTGTAGGCAATTTTAAATTGGTTCCAGGGGTACACGGGCAGCAGTGACCTGGTCAGTGTAGTAGTAGTTGAAAGAATGGACCGCAGACAGGCATCGAAGGCCTAAAATAAAAAAATTGGGCTGGCTGTAGGCAATTTTAAATTGGTTCCAGGGGTACACGGACAGCAGTGGTGTGGTCAGTGGAGGCCTAGTGGAAGGAGTGACCGCAGACAGGCATCGAAGGCCTAAAATAATAACACATGGCTGTAGGCAATTTTAAATTGGTTCCAGGGGTACACGGACAGCAGTGGTGTGGTCAGTGGAGGCCTAGTGGAAGGAGTGACCGCAGACAGGCTTCCAAGGCCTAACATAACAAACTTGGGCTGGCTGTAGGCACTTTTAAATTGGTTCCAGGGGTACACGGGCAGCAGTGGTCTGGTCAGTGGAAGTCTAGTGGAAGGAGTGACCGCAGACAGGCTTCCAAGGCCTAACATAACAAACTTGGGCTGGCTGTAGGCACTTTTAAATTGGTTCCAGGGGTACACGGGCAGCAGTGACCTGGTCAGTGTAGTAGTAGTTGAAAGAATGGACCGCAGACAGGCTTCGAAGGCCTAACATAACAAACTTGGGCTGGCTGTAGGCACTTTTAAATTGGTTCCAGGGGTACACGGGCAGCAGTGGTCTGGTCAGTGGAAGTCTAGTGGAAGGAGTGACCGCAGACAGGCTTCCAAGGCCTAACATAACAAACTTGGGCTGGCTGTAGGCACTTTTAAATTGGTTCCAGGGGTACACGGGCAGCAGTGGTCTGGTCAGTGGAAGTCTAGTGGAAGGAGTGACCGCAGACAGGCTTCCAAGGCCTAACATAACAAACTTGGGCTGGCTGTAGGCACTTTTAAATTGGTTCCAGGGGTACACGGGCAGCAGTGGTCTGGTCAGTGGAAGTCTAGTGGAAGGAGTGACCGCAGACAGGCTTCGAAGGCCTAACATAACAAAATTGGGCTGGCTGTAGGCACTTTAAATTGGTTCCAGGGGTACATGGGCAGCAGTGTATGGTCAGTGGAAGTCTAGTGGAAGGAGTGACGGCAGACAGTCTTCGAAGGCCTAACATAACAAAATTGGGCTGACTGTAGGCACTTTTAAATTGGTTCCAGGGTAACACGGCCAGCAGTGGCCTGGTCAGTGTAGTAGTTGTAGAAAGAAGGGACCGCAGACAGGCTTCGAAGGCCTAACATAACAAAAATGTCAAAACAATGGTATTGTCAGTGCCAGGCATTGAAGGATGTCAGCGCCTAGACTACACATTGGTGAAGCTGTGAGAGATAATTTTGCTAGTGGTAGAGCACTGTTTGAGCTGGGGGGGGAACTGTCTTGTGGCCGGCGTTACAGGCACAGGGCCCCTCATATTACAACGGTGTGTCTGACGTTGGGTGCGCACCACCACCGCCAGAGACACTTTATTGTACTATGAGGGACCCAGTGGCAGTGCCGTCGACCAAAAGCGGCCACACCCACCTCTTCAGACAAACAGCACTCTCAAGGGTCCAAGCGCAAAGTGGCGATAGCACGGCCCCGTGTGGGGAGTTTGGCCATTTCGTGAGGTGTAAACATGTCGTATGCTGGACAATCAGGTGAAGAAAATTACGAGATTGGAAAAGTCATTCAGAATAGTCCACAGGCAAGACCTTTTCATAGGAAAGCTAGGTGTCAGCCGGGCAGGGTGGGGCAAAAGATTTTGAAATCCAGTTGTGGTTCATTTTAATGAAGGTTAGATCATCTACATTTTGGGTAGCCAGACGAGTCCTTTTTTCTGTTAGTATTGAACCTGCAGCACTGAATACTCTTTCTGATAGGACACTAGCTGCCGGGCAAGCAAGCTCCTGCAATGCATATTCTGCCAATTCTGGCCAGGTGTCTAATTTGGATGCCCAGTAATCAAATGGGAATGACGGTTGAGGGAGAACGTCGATAAGGGATGAAAAATAGTTTGTAACCATACTGGACAAATGTTGTCTCCTGTCACTTTGAATTGATGCTGCAGTACCTGTCCTGTCTGCGGTCATAGAAAAATCACTCCACAACCTGGTCAGAAAACCCCTCTGGCCAACGCCACTTCTGATTTCTGCCCCTCTAACACCTCTGGTCTGCTGGCCCCTGGAGCTCGTGTGAGAACGATCACGGGCGCTGTGTGCAGGGAATGCCAGAAGCAAACGGTCAACAAGAGTTGATTGTTTTGTTGCTAATATTAGTTCCAAGTTCTCATGTGGCATAATATTTTGCAATTTGCCTTTATAGCGAGGATCAAGGAGGCAGGCCAACCAGTAATCGTCATCGTTCATCATTTTTGTAATGCGTGTGTCCCTTTTGAGGATACGCAAGGCATAATCCGCCATGTGGGCCAAAGTTCCCGTTGTCAAATCTGCGGTTGTGCTTGGTTGAGGGGCAGTTGCAGGCAAATCTACGTCACTTGTGTCCCTCAAAAAACCAGAACCCGGCCTTGCCACGCCACCAATTTCCCGTGCCCCCGGGAAAGCTTCCTCATTAAAAATATACTCATCCCCATCATCCTCCTCATCCTCCACCTCCTCTTCGCCCGGTACCTCGTCATGTACACTGCCCTGACCAGACAATCGCTGACTGTCATCAAGGCTTTCCTCTTCCTCTGGTGCAGACGCCTGATCCTTTATGTGCGTCAAACTTTGCATCAGCAGACGCATTAGGGGGATGCTCATGCTTATTATGGCGTTGTCTGCACTAACCAGCCGTGTGCATTCCTCAAAACACTGAAGGACTTGACACATGTCTTGAATCTTCGACCACTGCACACCTGACAACTCCATGTCTGCCATCCTACTGCCTGCCCGTGTATGTGTATCCTCCCACAAAAACATAACAGCCCGCCTCTGTTCGCACAGTCTCTGAAGCATGTGCAGTGTTGAGTTCCACCTTGTTGCAACGTCTATGATTAGGCGATGCTGGGGAAGGTTCAAAGAACGCTGATAGGTCTGCATACGGCTGGAGTGTACAGGCGAACGGCGGATATGTGCGCAAAGTCCACGCACTTTGAGGAGCAGGTCGGATAACCCCGGATAACTTTTCAGGAAGCACTGCACCACCAGGTTTAAGGTGTGAGCCAGGCAAGGAATGTGTTTCAGTTGGGAAAGGGAGATGGCAGCCATGAAATTCCTTCCGTTATCACTCACTACCTTGCCTGCCTCAAGATCTACAGTGCCCAGCCACGACTGCGTTTCTTGCTGCAAGAACTCGGACAGAACTTCCGCGGTGTGTCTATTGTCGCCCAAACACTTCATAGCCAATACAGCCTGCTGACGTATGCCAGTAGCTGCCCCATAATGGGAGACCTGGTGTGCAACAGTGGCAGGTGCGGATGGAGTGTTTGTGCGACTGCGGTCTGTGGACGAGCTCTTGCTTCTGCAGGAGGACGAGGAGGAGGAGGAGGAGGAGGAGGGGGTGCGAACGGCTACAGACAACTGTTTACTAGACCGTGGGCTAGGCAGAACTGTCCCAAACTTGCTGTCCCCTGTGGACCCTGAATCCACCACATTTACCCAGTGTGCCGTGATGGACACGTAACGTCCCTGGCCATGCCTACTGGTCCATGCATCTGTTGTCAGGTGCACCTTTGTGCTCACAGATTGCCTGAGTGCATGGACGATGCGCTCTTTAACATGCTGGTGGAGGGCTGGGATGGCTTTTCTGGAAAAAAAAGTGTCGACTGGGTAGCTCGTAGCGTGGTACAGCGTAGTCCATCAGGTCTTTGAAAGCTTCGCTTTCAACTAACCGGTAGGGCATCATCTCTAACGAGATTAGTCTAGCTATGTGGGCGTTCAAACCCTGTGTACGCGGATGCGAGGCTAAGTATTTCCTTTTTCTAACCATAGTCTCATGTAGGGTGAGCTGGACTGGAGAGCTGGAGATCGTGGAACTAGCGGGGGTGCCGGTGGACATGGCAGACTGAGAGACGGTGGGAGATGGTATTGTTGCCGCCGGTGCCCTAGATGCAGTGTTTCCTACTACGAAACTGGTGATTCCCTGACCCTGACTGCTTTGGCCTGGCAAAGATACCTGCACAGATACAGCAGGTGGTGCGCTAAATGGTGGTCCTACACTGCCGGAAGGGATGTTGCGTTGATGACTAGCTTCATTGGCCGAGGGTGCAACAACCTTAAGGGACGTTTGGTAGTTAGTCCAAGCTTTCAAATGCATGGTGGTTAAATGTCTATGCATGCAACTAGTATTGAGACTTTTCAGATTCTGACCTCTGCTTAAGGAAGTAGAACATTTTTGACAGATGACTTTGCGCTGATCAATTGGATGTTGTTTAAAAAAATGCCAGACTGCACTCTTTCTAGCATCGGATACCTTTTCAGGCATTGCAGACTGAGCTTTAACCGGATGGCCACGCTGTCCTCCACCAGGTTTTGGCTTTGCCACGCGTTTTGGGCAAGATACGGGCCCGGCAGATGGAACCTGTGGCGATGTTGATGCCTGCTGCGGCCCCTCCTCCTCCTCTGCTTCAGAACTGCTGCCGCCTGCACCCTGTTCCCCCAATGGCTGCCAATCGGGGTCAAGAACTGGGTCATCTAATAACTCTTCTTGTACCTCCTGCGCAACTTCGTCTGTGTCACCGTGTCGTTCGGTGGTATAGCGTTCGTGATGGGGCAACATAGTCTCATCAGGGTCTGATTCTTGATCAGCACCCTGCGAGGGCAATGTTGTGGTCTGAGTCAAAGGACCAGCATAGTAGTCTGGCTGTGGCTGTGCGTCAGTGCACTCCATGTCAGATTCAATTTGTAATGGGCATGGACTGTTAACTGCTTCACTTTCTAAGCCAGGGACGGTATGTGTAAAGAGCTCCATGGAGTAACCCGTTGTGTCGCCTGCTGCATTCTTCTCTGTTGTTGTTTTTGCTGAAGAGGACAAGGAAGTGACTTGTCCCTGACCGTGAACATCCACTAACGACGCGCTGCTTTTACTTTTACCAGTTTCACGAGATGAGGCAAAAGAGCTAGAGGCTGAGTCAGCAAGATAAGCCAAAACTTGCTCTTGCTGCTCCGGCTTTAAAAGCGGTTTTCCTAATCCCAGAAAAGGGAGCGTTCGAGGCCTTGTGTAGCCGGACGACGAACCTGGCTCCACAGCTCCAGACTTAGGTGCAATATTTTTTCCCCCACGACCACCTGATGCTCCACCACTACCACTACCCTCATTACCAGCTGACAATGAACGCCCCCGGCCACGACCTCTTCCACTAGACTTCCTCATTGTTTTAAAAACGTAACCAAACTAACGTTATTTGTTGCAGTCACACAACTTACACGGTGAGCTATAACTTCAGTATGATTTAGCTACCCCTTTACAGGTTGGTGAGACCACAGCGAAAATCAGGCCCAATGTTACACACTCTTTTTTTGGTGGCTGCAAATTAGAGAGATGCCCCACACGCAGGACTGTCACTGAAGCACAAATGTTAATATTAATGTCACACTATTATTTTTTTTTTATTTTTATTTTTTTCAGGAACACTTTAGAAACCCCCCAAAAAAAAAAAAAAAGATTTTTGCAGGGAGAATTTAGAAAACAAATGTAACAAACTATATGCTTTCTATGGGCCACTGAGTGAGAGATGACGCACACAGGAATCAGGAGTGGCACACAAGCCCAGAGGCCAATATTTTTCTACCAATGATTGATGGAGTTATTTTCTCTGGTAGATTTTGGAACCCAAATCAAGGAAAAAAAATGTAGGCTTTCTATGGACCACAATTGGAGAGAGAGAGAGAGAGAGAGAGAGATGGCACACCCAGGAGTCAAGACTGGCACACAAGCAGAAAGGCCAATATTAATCTCCCACTGTTTTTTTTGTTTTTTTTTTTTTTTCAGGGAGACTTTAGAAAAAAAAATAATAAAAAAAATATGATTTTATCAGGAAGAATTTAGAAACCAAATAAAATAAAATGATTTTTTCAGGGAGAATTTATAAAACAAATAAAAACAAAAATAGGCGTTCTATGGCCCACTGACTGAGAGATGACGCACACAGGAGTCAGGAGTGGCACACAAACCCAGAGGCCAATATTTTTCTACCAATGATTGATGTAGTTATTTTCTCTGGTAGATTTTAGAACCCAAATCAAGGAAAAAAAATATAGGCTTTCTATGGACCACAATTGGAGAGAGAGAGAGAGAGAGAGAGAGAGAGAGAGATGGCACACCCAGGAGTCAAGACTGGCACACAAGCAGAAAGGCCAATATTAATCTCCCACTGTTTTTTTTGGTTGTTTTTTTTTTTTTTTTTCAGGGAGACTTTAGAAAAAAAAATAATAAAAAAAATATGATTTTATCAGGAAGAATTTAGAAACCAAATAAAATAAAATGATTTTTTCAGGGAGAATTTATAAAACAAATAAAACCAAAAATAGGCGTTCTATGGCCCACTGACTGAGAGATGACGCACCCAGGAGTCAAGACTGGCACACAAGCAGAAAGGCCAATATTAATCTCCCACTGTTTTTTTTTTTTTTTTTCAGGGAGACTTTAGAAAAAAAAATAATAAAAAAAATGTGATTTTATCAGGAAGAATTTAGAAACCAAATAAAATAAAATGATTTTTTCAGGGAGAATTTAGAAAACAAATAAAACCAAAAATAGGCGTTCTATGGCCCACTGACTGAGAGATGACGCACCCAGGAGTCAAGACTGGCACACAAGCAGAAAGGCCAATATTAATCTCCCACTGTTTTTTTTTTTTTTTTTCAGGGAGACTTTAGAAAAAAAAATAATAAAAAAAATGTGATTTTATCAGGAAGAATTTAGAAACCAAATAAAATAAAATGATTTTTTCAGGGAGAATTTAGAAAACAAATAAAACCAAAAATAGGCGTTCTATGGCCCACTGACTGAGAGATGACGCACCCAGGAGTCAAGACTGGCACACAAGCAGAAAGGCCAATATTAATCTCCCACTGTTTTTTTTTTTTTTTTTTCAGGGAGACTTTAGAAAAAAAAATAATAAAAAAAATGTGATTTTATCAGGAAGAATTTAGAAACCAAATAAAATAAAATGATTTTTTCAGGGAGAATTTAGAAAACAAATAAAACCAAAAATAGGCGTTCTATGGCCCACTGACTGAGAGATGACGCACCCAGGAGTCAAGACTGGCACACAAGCAGAAAGGCCAATATTAATCTCCCACTGTTTTTTTTTTTTTTTTTCAGGGAGACTTTAAAAAAAAAAATAATAAAAAAAATGTGATTTTATCAGGAAGAATTTAGAAACCAAATAAAATAAAATGATTTTTTCAGGGAGAATTTAGAAAACAAATAAAACCAAAAATAGGCGTTCTATGGCCCACTGACTGAGAGATGACGCACCCAGGAGTCAAGACTGGCACACAAGCAGAAAGGCCAATATTAATCTCCCACTGTTTTTTTTTTTTTTTTTCAGGGAGACTTTAGAAAAAAAAATAATAAAAAAAATATGATTTTATCAGGAAGAATTTAGAAACCAAATAAAATAAAATGATTTTTTCAGGGAGAATTTATAAAACAAATAAAAACAAAAATAGGCGTTCTATGGCCCACTGACTGAGAGATGACGCACACAGGAGTCAGGAGTGGCACACAAACCCAGAGTCCAATATTTTTCTACCAATGATTGATGTAGTTATTTTCTCTGGTAGATTTTAGAACCCAAATCAAGGAAAAAAAATATAGGCTTTCTATGGACCACAATTGGAGAGAGAGAGAGAGAGAGAGAGAGAGATGGCACACCCAGGAGTCAAGACTGGCACACAAGCAGAAAGGCCAATATTAATCTCCCACTGTTTTTTTGTTTTTTTTTCAGGGAGACTTTAGAAAAAAAAATAATAAAAAAAAAAAGATTTTATCAGGAAGAATTTAGAAACCAAATAAAATAAAATGATTTTTTCAGGGAGAATTTATAAAACAAATAAAACCAAAAATAGGCGTTCTATGGCCCACTGACTGAGAGAGAGAGAGAGAGAGAGAGATGGAACGCTTAGTACTGGCACACAAGCCCAAAGGGCAATATTAATCTCCCTTTTTTTTTCCAGGGAGAATTTCTAAAACCCAAAAAAAAAATAAAATAGGCTTTCTATGGCCCACTATTTGTGAGAGAGATGGGACGCTCAGGACTGGCACAGATGGCACGCTCAGGACTGGCACAGAAGCCCAGAGGCCAATATTAATCTCCCTTTTTTTCTGGGAGAATTTATAAAACCAAAAAAAATTTAAATAGGCTTTCTATGGCCCACTATTTGTGAGAGAGATGGCACGCTCAGGACTGGCACAGATGGCACGCTCACAACTGGCACACAAGCCCAGAGGCCAATATTAATCTCCCTTTTTTCAGGGAAAATTTATAAAACAAAAAAAAAAAATAAATAGGCTTTCTATGGCCCACTATTTGTGAGAGAGATGGCACGCTCAGGGCTGGCACAGATGGCACGCTCAGGACTGGCACACAAGCCCAGAGGCCAATATTAATCTCCCTTTTTTTCAGGGAGAAATTATAAAACCCCCAAAAAAAATAAAATAGGCTTTCTATGGCCCACTATTTGTGAGAGAGATGGGACGCTCAGGACTGGCACAGATGGCACGCTCAGGACTGGCACAGAAGCCCAGAGGCCAATATTAATCTCCCTTTTTTTCTGGGAGAATTTATAAAACCAAAAAAAAATTTAAATAGGCTTTCTATGGCCCACTATTTGTGAGAGAGATGGCACGCTCAGGACTGGCACAGATGGCACGCTCACAACTGGCACACAAGCCCAGAGGCCAATATTAATCTCCCTTTTTTCAGGGAAAATTTATAAAACAAAAAAAAAATTAAATAGGCTTTCTATGGCCCACTATTTGTGAGAGAGATGGCACGCTCAGGGCTGGCACAGATGGCACGCTCAGGACTGGCACACAAGCCCAGAGGCCAATATTAATCTCCCTTTTTTTCAGGGAGAATTTATAAAACCAAAAAAAAAAATAAATAGGCTTTCTATGGCCCACTATTTGTGAGAGAGATGGCACGCTCAGGGCTGGCACAGATGGCACGCTCAGGACTGGCACACAAGCCCAGAGGCCAATATTAATCTCCCTTTTTTTCAGGGAGAATTTATAAAACCCCAAAAAAAATAAAATAGGCTTTCTATGGCCCACTATTTGTGAGAGAGATGGCACACTCAGGACTGGCACACAAGCCCAAAGGCCAATATTAATCTCCCACTGTATTTTTATCAGGGAGAATTTATACACCCCACAAAAAAAAATACAGAAAAATGAAAAGGCTTTCTATGGCCCACTATGTGAGAGAGATGGCACACACAGGGATGGCACTCTAGCAGAAATGCCAAATTGCCAATCTTAATCTCCCACCAAAAAAAAAAAAAAAAAAAAAACAGGGAATGTCCTACAATTACTATCTCCCTGCCTGCAGTAATCTCAGCCAGGTATGGCAGGCAGCTACTATCTCCCTGCCTGCAGTAATCTCAGCCAGGTATGGCAGGCAGCAATAAGGAGTGGACTGATGCACAAATGAAATAAAAAGTGTGGACAAACAAAAAAGATAGCTGTGCAGAAAGGAAGGAACAAGAGGATTTGTGCTTTGAAAAAAGCAGTTGGTTTGCACAGCGGCGTACACACAGCAATGCAGCTATCAGGGAGCCTTCTAGGGCAGCCCAATGAGCTACAGCGCTGAGGGGAAAAAAAAAAAAAAAAAAACTTCCACTGTCCCTGCACACCGAGGGTGGTGTTGGACAGTGCAAATCGCTGCAGCACAAGCGGTTTTGTGGTTAATGGACCCTGCCTAACGCTATCCCTGCTTCTGACAAAGCGGCAGCAACCTCTCCCTAAGCTCAGATCAGCAGCAGTAAGATGGCGGTCGGCGGGAACGCCTCTTTATAGCCCCTGTGACGTCGCAGACAGCAAGCCAATCACTGCAATGCCCTTCTCTAAGATGGTGGGGACCAGGACCTATGTCATCACGCTGCCCACACTCTGCGTTTACCTTCATTGGCTGAGAAATGGCGCTTTTCGCGTCATTGAAACGCGACTTTGGCGCGAAAGTCGCGTACCGCATGGCCGACCCCGCACAGGGGTCGGATCGGGTTTCATGAAACCCCGACTTAGCCAAAAGTCGGCGACTTTTGAAAATGTTCGACCCGTTTCGCTCAACCCTAGTGAGGACCATCCATATTTAGGCACACTGAGACGTGGTTGGATGGCTTTTGCTATCAAAGCTATGTGGACAGAGAGTTGTTTGAGAATTCTTTTATTTTGTTGTGGGCCTGCTTCAAAAAAATGTCAGAAACATCACTTCTTGTTCATTTCAATTGTAAAACCACTTTGCTTGTCATAGGTTCTGTCTTTTGAACCTATTTTTCATACTTAGGTTTTGAAAACAAGAATGTGCATGTCACATTTTTGAAACCCCTCGTGATGGAATCCAATGGAAATTCTGAACTGTCCAATCAGATGACTGAAGAAAAAAAACTAAGCTTCAGAGAACAAAACTCTTTCAAAATTATTCAACACTACTTCAAGTAACACTTTAGGAAATTAAACCCCCCAATGAAAATTAAAAAATGAGATTTTCCTAGTTTCCACAAGAAAATATGTTGTCTGTTTTTGTTTTGCTTTTGCCAGATGTCTAGTGGAAAACACCTTGAAATGTCCCAAAACTTTTGCACCACTCATAATTGATGAAAACTTTTGTGACCTTTTAAGCAAATTTACGCTACTCCCGGGCAGCTCCAGCCACTTTTAGTAAAACGAATGATGCTGTGGTGGTACAGGGCATGACCAGGTTTGATGAGTTGGCCCTCTGTGTACAAGTGTTCAATTTCCTTACAGCACCCTTAAAGGGTTTTTGCTCCCCATGTCGCTTCTGGAAAAAGCCAGAGTTTAGCCTTGGTTGTTGTGGCGGCTCTGGTGCCAGTGTCTTTTTAATAATATCTCTATCAAGAGAGCTGGCGACTTTTGTGCGAAAGTCACCCGAAGAATGAACATGATACTACTTTTAACCAATACAGGATTTCCGAACTCTGAAGTCGTTAAAAGAATTAACAAAAGATTAGTCAGATGCACAATGATGCATGCTTATTTTCATTATTTTGAGGGATTTTTTTTACTTTATAAGGTGGTTTTCCTGGTAGAAACCGTCTGAAAAAGTTACTATCTGCACATACCTTTCCCGAGAAGTCTAGGTATTGAGAAATTTTTTTAGAAAATACTCAATCTGACAGTGTCCTCCAGATTTTCTCATCTCTTGAGGTACGGGACATTAAGTGTGTCCATGATACAACTCATGACATGATAGTTGGTTTTGTAAAACAGGGGTCTTAGTACAAAGCTTACATATTACAGACACAATACAGCAGAGAACACTTTGACAGAAACCTTTGCACATTGATTGTAGCCTTAAAAGCATTTTAGGCAGAGATCCCAGAAATAATTGGACGTTTCAGTGTGTATTTTTCTTATAATCATTTAGATCAATCTGAATTTTGAAGCCATTGAAACACGCTTTGATTCCACATATTGTACATGTTTCGTCAATTATTAGGATTATAGGTGGTTTCGGAGAATTCTTTATCTTGTTGCATTCTTGACATACTGAAAATACTTGATGAAGCTACGGTAATTCTGTTTCTACTCAAAAACACAAGAAAATTATTTTTTTTAGAAGGTCATTAAGTCTAAGGATAGGCCTTTGTCCTTTAGTGAGGTAGAGTGAAGAACCACTTCTTGGGGGCTCCAAGATTTAAACCATCTTAACAATAGTTTTGATGATCCTTGGAGGACTTTTACTCCACAGATCCTACCCAACAAGCCCATTTGGAGCTGGCAATTCTTTCATAAGCTGATTTTTTCTGATGATGATGGGATGTTCTATCATTATCAAAGCCTTGAGATCTATTCACACATACAAGGAATGAGAAACCAGTGTAGAAGGAGTTTATATAGGACATTTGTAGCTCAAGAGGGTGGATAGTTAGTTTATGTCTCACTAATTCTAGATTAATGAATAGGGTAAGAATATAAGGTATCTAATATGGGCTCACTCGATGGGGTGGATTATCTAAGCTGTATTGCAATGTGAACAAACCAAAAGCAATGGAGCTCTGAACAGGACTTTTCAGTCGTCACGTAGTCTTCAAGGACCAGGACAAATAGCTATGCAGAAGGTAGAAAAGTGCAGAAGAACCAGGAAACACAGAGCCAGGAGCATAGACATAAACAGGAACTGTAGATATACAGTTGGGAAAAAAAGTATTCAGTCAGCCACCAACTGTGCAAGTTATCACACTTAAAACGATGAGAGAGGCCTGTAAAAGACGTCATAGGTAAACCACAACTATGAGAGTCACAATGAGAAACAAATCCAGAAATTCACCATATCTGATTTGGCAAGATTTATTTTACAAATTATGGTTGAAAATAAGTATATGGTCATTAACAAAAGTTCATCTCAATATTTTGTTTTACACCTTTTTTTTTGGCAATGAGAGGTCAAACGTTTTCTGTAAGTCTTCACAAGGCTGGCACACACTGTTGGTGGTATGTTGGCCCTGTCCTCCATGTAGATCTCCTCTAGAGCAGTGATATTTTGGGCCTGTCGCTGGGCAACACAGACTTTCAACTCCCTCCAAAGTTTTTCTATGTGTTTGAGATCTGGAGATTGGGTAGGCAACTCCAGGGCCTTCATATGCTTCTTATGAATCCACTCCTTTGTGGCCCTGGCGGTGTGCTTGGGATCATTATCATGCTGAAAGGCCCATCCACGTTTCATGTTCAATGCCCTTGCTGATGGAAGGAGTTTTGCATTCAAAATCTCATGATACATGACCCCATTCATTCTTTCATGTAAACGGATCAGTCATCCAGGTCTCTTTGCAGAGAAACAGCCCCAAAGCATGATGTTGCCACCCCATGCTTCACAGTAGGTATGGTGTTCTTTGGATTCAACTCAGCATTCTGTCTCCTCCAAACACGACAAATTTTGTTTCTACCAAACAGTTCTACTTTGGTTTCATCAGACCATATGACATTCTCCCAATACTCTTCTGGATAATCCAAATGCTCTCTAGCAAACTTCAGATGGGCCCGGACATGTACTGGCTTAAGCAGGGGACTTGCAGGATCTGAGTCCCTGGTGGCGTAGTGTGTTACTGATGGTAGCCTTTGTTACGGTGGTCCTAGCTCTATGCAGGTCATTCACTAGGTCCCCTCGTGTGGTTCTGGGATTTTTGCTCACCGTTCTTGTGATCATTTTGACCCTACAGGGTGAGATCTTGCGTGGAGCCCCAGATCAAGGGAGATTATCAGTGGTCTTGTATGTCTTCCATTTTCTTATTATTGCTCCCACAGTTGATTTCATTACACAAAGCTGCTTGCCTATTGCAGATTCAGTCTTCCCAGCCTGGTGCAGAGCTAGAATTTAGTTTCTGGTGTCCTTCGACAGCTCTTTGGTCTTCACGATAGTGGAGTTTGTAGTGTGACTGTTTGAGGTTGTGGACAGGTGTCTTTTATACTGATAACAAGTTAAAACAGGTGCCATTACTGCAGGTAATGAGTGGAAGACAGAGAAGCCTCTTAAAGAAGAAGATACAAGTCTGTGAGAGCCAGAAATCTTGCATGTTTTTAGGTAACCAAATACTTATTTTCTACCATAATTTGCAAAATAAATCTTGCCAAATCAGACAAGGAGATTTTCTGGATTTGTTTTCTTATTTTGACTCTCATAGTTGTGGTCTATCTATGATGTCAATTACAAGCCTCTCTCCTCTTTTTAAGTGGGCGAGAACTTTCACAATTGGTGATTGACTAAATACTTTTTTCTCCACTGTATAGTAAGTCCAGGACTTAGAGCAATTAAATGGTTAGAGACAGTGGTGTATGCTATTAACTTGCTATTAGCAGAAAGTTGGTCTTTGGCAGGGATGTGCGGCACCCCAGGGTCCTGGTCGTCACAGTGGTATTGCTTTCCTCTCAGGGAGAGTGATGCTACGTTTGGAGGCCAGACAGGATAACTGCATCCAGGTATCACAAACATGCAACACACATTCACACTCCAGGCCACTAGGGGGAGCTTCTGCTCCTATTTATTAGGTCACTCCCTATATATATATATATATATATATATATATATATATAACCGGTAGTCTGTAGAGAAAGTTAGTCAGTTCCAGACAGAAGTTAGTTCCTGATAGAGCTCCAGACAGGAGTTCTGGAGGGACTTCCAGACGGTAATCTGAGGAGGACAGAGGGTCCAAGGAGCTGTGCATGCCCTCAGAGCTGCAGCTCCCAGAAAGAGACATTGAAAGGCAGAATTGTATCGCAGCGAGCGTGAAGGAAGTCGAAGCAAAGGAGAGGATACCAGAAGGGGACCAACCTCGCTCAGGCTGCCTACTTCTGAGGTGCAAAATCCCGGTAGCTGGAAAACTGAGGGAGTAAGGACCTCTACGCCTTATTTCAGAGACCGGCAGGACAGCTAATTGCAGGTTACCTGTCCGCACCTACACCCAGGAGGCACGGTGACACCTACAGAGCCGGGTTATCTAAGAGACCCTATAAACAGGCTCAGGTCATCAGTCATACGGGTTTTGTCCTATCCTATACGTGGGACAGAGTGAGCGAAACATCGCATCTGTGAGACTCTTATGTGAAGCCATAGGCAGTAAGGGACTGCACCACTTTATCCCTTTAAAGACCTTTCCCTTTTATACGGACATCCCAGGGCCATGGACCGGGTCAGCCACCGTGACATCCCACTGTGAACCGAAGGATCTGGTACCGAGTACCCCACGGGCTTTTTGGGGGGTGATCCAGATGTAGGCAGCAGTGATGAATAGGCAAACTGAATACTTGCTTGTAAAAAAAATACACACAGTTGCAGCAGCATTGTAGTGTGAACAGCAACAGAAAGGTTTGTTATGCAAATGGATAGTCTGCAAACTAATGGTTAGCCACATGCAGCAGTGATGAAAAGGAAAACTGAATACTTACTTGTACAGAAAATATACACTGTTGCACCAGTGCTGTAGTGTGGAGAATTGGAGAAAAGTTTGTTATGCTTACAGCAGAAGAAGGGTTAACTGAAAATCTGAGTGAGGACGTTAATGCAGATAGTTGATTGTGTTGGAGTTTGCTGAAGAATTGATTGCCAGCTGAGAAAACTGGATGGAGAGGCAAACTCCAGAACCTGATAACTTAATGCAAAGCTCACTCAATACTCAGACAACAGATAGCTATCTTAGTTATCCTTAGAAGGCCCTAGGTGATGATTTTACAAGAGCATTTCAGACTAAGAAAGCTGGCATGGACCACAGCAAAGAACGGCAGCCATCAGTGAAGGTAGTGGGGCCTAGCCCTGGAGATGAGACAGGTGAGTACCAGACACAGAGACGGTGCACCAAAGTGCATGCGCCCAACAGGTTTATCATGACCAATAGACAAAAGTAAGAATGCAAATGAAAGAAATATGAAATAGTCATCCGGGGATTAGAAAATGTGGTAGCTAGATTTAATATGCAGGTCGTCAGTAATCAAGTTCTAGACAGCCCCTTTAATTATCGATACTTCTGTAATGTGGCTTCAGGATTCAGTGTGCTTCCAGTTTATCTTGTGTGTTGATACCATGATTAGAGTTTAGAAGAAAGGGAATCAAACCAATTAGTTGAATTAGTTGGAGGTATGGATTGTATGGGCAGCAGTAAGTAAAAAGTCTCAGAAGAGACCAGGACCAGTTTGCCAAAGAGATGATCAGACAGTTTTGAGGTCATCAATATGAGTTAGAGAAATGCAGGTATGAGGTACGGCGGTGAAATTAAATGTATTTAGTAGAGAAAAGGTATAACAATGGAGGCTAAGCTGGATATCCTGTACCACAGGAAGAAATTTAGGAGAGAAGTCAGACTAGCCAAGGATTCAGCAATGGTGGACTGGGAGAAGTGGTTATGCGATACTGAAGAGAGTTCTTTAGAACAAGCATATATGATACGACTAACAAGCTGGTAGGACAAACGGTATAACAAGCATTAAGATAAATGTGTTACCATTTTAACCCCTTTACCCCCCAAAGTGGTTTGCACGTTAATGACCAGGCACATTTTTACAATTCTAACCAGTGCCTATTTATCAGATAATAACTTTGTAACACTTCAATGGATCCCACTGATTCTGAGATTGTTCTTTCATGAAATATTGTACTTCATGATAGTAGTAAAATGGTAAAAATGTTTTCGATATGACTTGCGCTTATTTGTGAAAAAAACAGAAGTTTGGCAAAAATTTGGAAAATTTTGCAATTTTCAAGATTTTAATTCTTATGCCCTTAAATCATAGAGATGACAACATAACAAAATAGTTAATAAATAACATTTACCACATGTCTACTTTACATCAGCACAATTTTTGAAACAAATTTTTTTTTTGTTAGGAAATTATAAGTGTTAAAATTTGACCAGTGATTTCTCATTTTCCCAAAACAAAATTTGCTAAACCATTTTTTAGGGACCACCTCCATTTGAAGTAACATTGAGGGGTCTATATAATAGAAAATACCCCAAAATGATACCATTCTAAAAACTGCACCCCTCAAGGTTCTAAAAACCATACTCAAGAAGTTTATTAACCCTTTAGGTGCTTCACAGGAACTTTTGAGAATGTGGGAATAGAAGAACATTAAACTTTTGTTCACAAAAAAATTTACTTTAGATCCAATTTTTTTCACAAGGGTAACAGGGAAAAATGGACCTCGATATTTGTTGTGCAATACCTCCTGAGCATGCTGATACACCATATGTGGGGGAAAACCACTGTTGGGGCACATGGCAGAGCTTGTAATGGAAGGAGCCCCATTTGACGTTTTCAATGCAAAACTCGCTGGAATTGACAGTGGATGCCATTTTGCATTTCGAGAGCCCCTGATGTGCCTAAATTGTGGAAATCCCCCTTATATGACCCCATTTTGGAAACTAGACCTCTCAAGGAATGTATTTAAAAGTGTGGTGAGCACCTTGAACCTCCAGGTGCATCACAGAAGTTTACAATATTGAGCCATGAAACTAAAAAAAATCACATTTTCACCACAAATAATTTTTTAGCCACAAAATTTGCATTTTCATAAGGGTAACAAGAGAAATTGCACTTTACAATTTCTTGGGTAATTTCTTGTGAGTACGTTGATCCCTCATATGTGGGAGAAAACTACTGCTTGGATGCATGACAGGGCTCGGAAGGGAAGGAGCGTAATTTGACTTTTGAATGTAAAATTTGCTGGAATCATTAGCGGACGCCATGTCCCATTTGGAGAGCCCCTGATGTGCCTAAATAGTGTAAACTCCCCACGAGTGACCCAATTTTGGAAACTAGACCTATCAAGGAATGTATTTAGATGTGTGGTGAGGACATTGAACCCCAGGTGCTTCACAGAAGTTTATAATGTTGAGCCATGAAAATAAAAAAAATCACATTTTCCCCACAAACAAATGTTATTTTAGCCTCAATTTTTTTATATTTTCGCAAGGGTAACAGGACAAATTGCACTATGCAGTTTATGTTGAAATTTCTCTTGAATAATTGATACCTCATATATGGGGGAATACTACTTTTGAGGCACAGTACAAAGCTCAGAAGGGACAAAGCACCATATTGGAGTTCAGATTTTGCTGGAATGGTTTGAGGATGCCATATCACATTGGCAGAGCCCCTGAGCTGCTGAAACAACAGAAACCCCCAATATGTGAATTCAAACAACTATACTCTCCAATAAATTCATCTAGGGGTGCAGTGATCATATTGACACCACTTATGCCTCACAGAGTTTTATAATATTAAGCGATGAAGAAAGAATAAATTACATTTTTACCACTAAAATGTTGTTTTAGCCCCAAGTTTTTAATTTTTATAAGGACTAATATGAACATTTTTGCAACAAACTGAGGTCCATTTTTTCCTGAGTGCGCCAATACCCTACATGTAATCGCTAAATATTTTTCAGGCACAGCGCAAAGCTCAGAAGGAAAGGAGTGCTATACTATAGTGCAGATTTTACTATTATGGCTTCCAGGTGCCATGACCCACTGGGAGAGCTCCTGAGTTGCCATAACAGCAGAACCTACCATATTACAAATTACGCCTCTCAACAAGTTCATCTAGGGTTGCAGTGATCATATTGACACCACAGGTATGTCAGAGAGTTTTATTCCATTGGGCATTAAAGAAAAAATAATTACATTTTTAACTCTAAACGTTTGTTTTAGCCCCTGATTTTGCATTTTCAAACAAGAAGTGGGTAAAAATGGCACCGTATTTTGTCCCACAATTTCTACTGAACGTGGCAACACCCCATAAGTGGATGTACAATACTGCTTAGACATACAGAGAGAGACTCAGGAGGAACGGAGCATTGTTGCATCCTGGAGCGCAGATTTTCCTAGAATAGTTTGCGGACTATATATACAGAGTCCCTAGGTGCTAGAAAAGCAGAATCCCTCCCTCAAGTGACCCCATTTTGGAAGTTATGCCCCTTTGGGAATTTATCTACAGGTGTAGTGATGATTTTGACTCCATGGGTGTTTTCCAGAAACAAGCAGCAATGAATGTTGTCAAGTGAAAACTGCAAACTGCTGTTGTAGTGACCAGTACCTTATAGTGACTAGAACATTATAGACAGGTAATGCTTCTGGAGACATGCACCTGTAAGTTAGGCAGGTCCTATCACTTCAAAAATGCCAACGATGTGGACTCTATATGTGGTTTAGGTACACTGTGGGGATCAGAAGGGAAGGGTGTATTGGATTTGAGAGCATAGAAATTGCTGAATTTCTTTTGAGGAGCGAGGAGCCATTTTGCTTTTCCAAAGCCTTTGTGTTACCAGTAACATGGAAGCCCTTATATTTCCATTAAAGGGAACCTGTCACCCCCAAAATCGAAGGTGAGCTAAGCCCACCAGCATCAGGGGCTTATCTACAGCATTCTGGAATGCTGTAGATAAGCCCCTGATGTAACCTGAAAGGTGAGAAAAAGAAGTTAGATTATACTCTCCCAGGGGCGGTCCCGCTGCGGTCAGGTCCGATAGGCGTCACTGTCCGGTCCGGGGCCTCCCATCTTCTTACGATGACGTCCTCTTCTTGTCTTCATGCTGTGGCTCCGGTGCAGGCGTACTTTGTCTGCCCTGTTGAGGGCAGAGCACAGTACTGCAGTGCGCAGGTGCCGTGAAAGGTCTGAGAGGCCTGGCGCCTGTGCACTGTACTACTTTGCTCTGCCCTCAACAGGGCAGACAAAGTACGCCTGTATCAGAGCCGCAGCATGAATACAAGAAGAGGATGTCATCATAAAAAGATGGGAGGCCCCCGGACCGGACTGCGACACCCATCGCACCGGGACCGCCCCTGGGTGAGTATAATCTAACCTCTTTTTCTCATGTTTCAGGATACATTGGGGGCTTATCTACAGCATTCCATAATGCTGTAGATAAGCCCCTGATGCTTCGATTTTGGGGGTGACAGGTTCCCTTTAACAGATGAAGGACCTGAATGGGGACTTGCTTTTTTTCTGGACTGAATTGAAACTTTTGTTGGGGAAATTTTACATAATGTTTGGGATCACATTTATCTGGCACTCTACGATGAGCACTTACATCGGGATTTCCATCTATGATCTCTGGGTTATGTGATTAAGATGAAATCCCCAAAGGATCCATTCACAATAATGAGGCAGCAGAGTTACTCTGGATTCCGTTTGGCCTTTGTTGAGTGGTGTCCTTCTTTTCAGAAGTGCACAAAATTGTAGGCGATGGCACTTTTATGCAATCCTAAAAAGACGGACACCGCCAGATCACAGGTCCTATGGCGTCCACAGTTCCTTCATCTGCCTCATTATAGGGAATCTTCCGAAGGGGGTTCCGTCTGAATCATGTATTTCAGAGATTTACATGGAAACACCGAGGTGAACGCTCAGTGCAGAGCACAGGATAAATGTGCGCCGAGCCTCAATGCAATCTTTGGGAGGCAGATTGAAAAAATCAACAGCAGGTGAAGAATTGATTTTATTTCTTTTTACACTGTTCCTTGTGTGGTATAAGGGATTAGACGACCTTATTCTTCGAGTGGTGCGATTACAGCGATACCAGATTTATATCAGTTTTTATGTTTGGCTGCTGCCACACATTAAAAAGCGCTTTTTATTGCAAAAACTAGCATCACCATATTTTGAGGGCTATAATTTTTTCCATATTTTGGTTTACAGAGTCATGTGAGGGTTTGTTTTTTGTGGGACAAGTTGGCATTTTTATTGGTACCATTTTCAGACACATGGCATTTTTTGATTGTTTTCTATTACAATTTTTGGGAGGCAGAATGAACAAAAAAACAGCAATTCACGATTTTTATTTTTATGTAGTTTCATGTATGGTAAAATTAATTAGGCAGTTTTATTTTTCGGGTCAGTACAATTACAGTGATACCACATTCATATCTTTTTTTATGGTGTTCACTAAAGGGGTTATCTAGTGGAACAGTTTTATAGGTGGGGTCATTCCAGATGCGACATTACCAAATATGTGTACTGTGCACTCAAAATCACTGGCATGTATCCATACGTCCCAGGTCAATAAGTATCAGGTCACAGAGATGTCTGGATAAGTCTCGGGAGGGAAAAGGGTTAAATATAGTTCTTTGTATGGCTGCCTACCATCTATGACAGTCCCACCACAAGTACGGGAGCATATAATGGAGAATACATAATAATTGTCATCCATAAAGCTGAACCGAGACCATAACCTCAAAATCTTATGTTGTCCTTTGAACATAATATATAATAAGTATAAAATCAAGAAAAGTATGTGGACATAGGCAAAAAATAAATACAAAAATAATGAGCTGCTTTGGTTGGATTTGAACCCACGGTCCCAGTGCTGCAAGGCAATGGTGCTAATCTCTGAACCAACATCCCTTCCATACTTATTATAGCTCCAGACATTACTTGTCCTTCACCCTATAGCAATTACATACTTGCAAAATTGATCCAATTAGTAAGTAACCACGATGAGGAGGTTAACCACAGGATAAAAGAAGGTGAAAATTCCCCTCATCACATAGACATGAGACTACAAGGTGGAATCAGGTGAAGAACACAGCTTACGGTGACTAATTCCACATGTCTTATTTAACGTCTACAGAAGCCTTCCAATGATACATTCCTTGTTTTACACAGCTCAATACTCCTGCTGTTTCATTTATAGCCCTTGTTACTCTACTCTAAAAAACATCCCTTAAAAAAATTTGCAAAGTTGTCTGTCTAGCACCTTTCACGATCACTAAATTATTTCGTAAAGTTGTGGCTTATGTCTGTATCCGATTTCCCACTGAGGAGACCACCATCTTTTCCAGCGTTGGCTGTGAGAAGCCTTGTTTCATCATCGAACTTGGTCATGTCTTCTTTACAAAACTCTTCCTTACTTCAAACATTTTGTTGGCCCACACAAAGCTCTGAGGTTCGATCTAAGCCATAAGTCTTGACCAGAAACCTTGACTTGAAAACAATTTCATTGTTACATCACCTCGGCTCTTGAAATTACTTCATAATTTTGTGTCATCTGGTTTTTTTTTTAAGTTTAAAGCTTTAGGGTTTGGCTCCAAAACGTACTCATTCGCTCCATCCAAAAGCTCCTTGTACCTCACTAACATCCTCAGACTCTGATGTCAGCCAATTCCGATATTATGATTATTGTAAAAAAAAAAAAAAGTCAGACTCCACGCCGTGGGCATTAGTACTGCCGGCCGCTCACAGGAAATTACATGATTCTGGCATCTAAATTCTATATTTGCACTTTTAAAAATAGACCTCCTTCCACCTCCAAAGTTCAGCAGATGCCATCTGAGTCTACTGCTTCTCTTAATGAAGAGTACAGATGTCCACTGCTTCCAATGCCGGCTATGCTGATGTCTCACCCGAGTATCAAGAAAAACATAACTATTTAGTATGTAATGCAATATGTTTGTTCGCAGGGCCACAAAAGTCATATTTTATATTTGCTTTTATAAAGTCTGTTGTTTTTCCATTACCGAAGCCACAGTGAACTTGAGAACTTTGGATTACATGTTCCTTAGCGAAGGAATGAAAGTGTTGAGTTTCTTCCGATCTTTTTTTTGTGTTAGATAGATATTTTAAACAGTTTAATATTTGGAAAAGGAGAGGATCCGCTCTGGGTGAAGTCACCGACTGGATCGCACTTCTGCACTTTAGAGGAATTAGTATTTTTGAAGAGTCAACTCAACTTCACGCAAATAGAACACTGACCTAAAATCTAGGGGGTTTCAAGATTAAAACCACATGAGTGCGTTCAGCTAATAAAAGCAAAGCATGTGGCCACAGGATGGGTGTGGAATCAAAGCTCAGCTCCAAGTACATCAATAGAGATGGAGACACAACCATAGACAGGTGTGCTGCAGCCATGTTTTTCTAATGTCTTTAACCCCTTAGTGACAGAACCAATTTGCTGCTTAATGACCAAGCCAATTTTTACAATTCTGACCACCGTCACTTTGTGGTTATAACTCTGGAACGCTTCAACGGATCCCACTCATTCCGAGAATGTTTTTTCATGACATATTGTACATCATTTTAGTGGTAAAATTTCTTCAATATGACTTGCATTTATTTATGAAAAAAATGGAAATATGGCAAAATTTTGAAAATTTTGCAATTTTCAAACTTTGAATTTTTATGCCCTTAAATCAGAGAGTGGTGTCACACAAAATTCTGAATAAATAACATTTCCCACATGTCTACTTTACATCAGCACAATTTTGGAAACAAAATTTCTTTTTGTTAGGATGTTATAAGGGTTAAAAGTTGACTTTGGGGGGGGGGGTCAATATTACAGAAAATACCCAAAAGTGACATCATCCTAAAAACTGCACCCCTCAAGGTGCACAAAAACCACATTCAAGAAGTTTATTAACCCTTCAGGTGCTTCACGAAAACTAAAGCCAAGTGGAAGGAAAAAACAAACATTCTACTTTTTTCACAAAAAAATTTACTTTGGAACTTTTTTTTTATTTTCACAATGGTATCAGGAGAAAATGGACCACAAAATGTGTTGTGCAATTCCTCCTGAGGGCTCAGGAGGGAGGGAGCACCATTTGACTTTTTGAATGCAAAATTGGCTGGAATCAATGATGGCGCCATATCGTGTTTGGAGACCCCCTGATATACCTAAACAATGGAAACCCCTCAATTCGAACTCCAACCCTAACCCCAACAAACCCCTAACCATAATCCCAACCCTAGCAACAACCCTAACCCCAACACACCCCTAACCCTAATCTCAACCCTAACCACAATCCTAACCACAACACACCCCTAACCCTAATCCCAACCCTAACCACAACACACCCATAACCCTAAACCCAACCCTAACCATAACCCTAACCCCAAAGTTAACTCTAACACAACCCTAGCCCTGATCCCAATCCTAACCCTAAACTTAACCCTAGCCCTAACCCTAACTTTATCCCAACTCAATTTAGCCCAACTCTTACCCTAATGGAAAAATGGAAATAAACAAAAAAATTTATTTCATTATTTTTCCCTATCTAAGGGATAAAATGGGGTTTTATTTACTATTTTCTTTTATTTTGATCACTGTGATAGTGTCTATCACAGTGATCAGAATGAACCAACAGAAAAAAATTCCTATTATTGCCAGGTCCCGGCTGGCAGATCTCGATGGGCGCACTGCGCATGTGCCCACCATTTTCTCACAGAGGTAGATGTTGGAGGATATCACGGGGGAATTCTTGAACTCCAAAGGTTCAGGGGGTGAATGGGGGACCCTAATTCTCTCTCCTCTGATGTGCGATCACATCAGAGGAGAAATTAAATGGAAAATGGGACTTTTTTTTCGCGGTTGCCATTATACCATTAATAACAGCGATCGCAACATCGGGGTCGGTAAAAACTGACCCGAATCATGTTCTCTGGGGTCTCGACTACCCCCGGTAGCCGAGACCTCTAAGAAACTCAGACTCTTGGAGGCGCTATACACATTTTAACGGGGCTGTGGTTTAAATACCCTTAATTGCCACCGTGAAAAGGCATATCGGTTGTCATTAAGGGGATAAAAGAAACATGCTTTTAACCTGCAGATTTAGGGTCAATCTGCAAGTCAACAGCATTCTAAAGCCTAGACTGAATCAAATAGCCTCAAAATTACGGAGGACTATGATCAACCACAGAATCTGTAAAGTAGCAACAAAAGTCCCCCAACACAGCGTAAAGAAGCAATAATGTCTCTATTGAAAATACAAATTTTAAAATGTTTTAAGGAGATAAGAGCAAACTGAAAAAACAGGATGGAAAGAAACATACATTGGATGGAACATGTATGATGACAATATCCTGGGTATGAATTTACCACGTGTATTACATCCAAGATGGAGTATAATCCCTCAAGGGCAATCAGGGACAGTGTCATGCATATCAAAGATCAAGGGAACTAATTAGAGTAGCAAAAGTAAAAACCACAGATAGAAATAAATACCCAGAGTTCAGTTCCATCCAATGTACCCCTTGACGCGCGTTTCGATGGCAAAGTCTTTCTCAGAAGGGGTGCATACTAAAGCCATACAGCCGCCACAATAAAGTCCCCGCTACTGGAAGAAAATTAAATTTATCCCTCCCAGAAATCTCTGCTTGAAGTCATAAAGGCGTGGCCGATGCAGCTTCAGTCACCACTCGGTACACTGTGAGTGGTGGATGTGACCAATCCCTAGCACTAACTGACAGCCAACTCAGCAGTGCATCTGGACAGTACAGTGCATCAGTACAGAGCCGGCTCATCAGTTCCAGGGGCATTTGTTGCTCAGTGTGAACTGAACGGTGACTGAAACCATGTCGGCCACATCTCTATGACTGAAAGCTGGAGGCTGCCAGGAAGAATGAAGTTAATTTCCTCCTGGCAGTCGGGCTGTCAGTGCAGTTGCCGCATGGCTTTAGAACAAGAAAGACTAGCCCTATATGTGCAGGTTGATAGATTTTACCATTCTATATACTTGATAATAGAACAAAAATCCAAGTGCATTGAAATTGCACAGAAAAAAACACAATTCCGCAAAATCAAGGTCTCAATGAGGGCCAGGTACAGTCTGGTCTTTGTAGAAGTACCGTCATAACAGAAATGGCGAATGTGGAGACAAGACGGTCAGTGGGTGCTCTCATCTGCTGGTCTGACTGTCTTTGGAAAGACGACATGGACCCACTGAATGCCCGTACTCCGTTCCGATGGGCATATTGCTACTCAGACAACACAGAGTGGGGGTAACACAAAAAAAATTGAAAAAAAAGGGCAAAGGTCAAGCCAGTAATAAATAGACACCAGGGTTATTTTTTAATAAACCACTAAACAGCAGGGATTTCCTACATTGCTTATGATAGTACAAAGTTCTTATAAATTCATGAGATGTCAAAAATATTGAAATTAGGTTAGGAGACCCCCGGACATTCTGAACATTGTGGTTCATGCTCAGACCAGTAGTTTTACTGTCTCCTGTCTGCTCTCCATGTCCTGCGTGCCTCACCCATTTACTCCAACGATGACCGTGGCCCGTGTGCCCACTCGAACCTTGGACTTAGAGGATGCACCTTACCTAGCAAGCCCTTTTTTTGTGACAAGTTGCACTAGTACAACTATTTAAAAGAGAAGGTAGAAGGTGGTGGTCCGGCAGCCATGGATAGCTGATGAGGCTGCTGGATCAAGGTTCTGCTATTCTTTTCGCTCAACTTTAATATAAGATAATATAATACATATAAGAAATTGTTGAGTTTAGGTCAAAGGACCTATAACCAGTCCAGACATGGACTGTGAACATCAGACGTGTGAAACCAACCCAAGACAATATTCCTTACTTTTTCTTATGAATCTCTGGTCCTTCTACATCAACACTGGTTATTGGTTAGCTTTAGCATGAGATCTCTAATCAGTATCATAAAGTTACGTGGAACTTCCTGGATCGGCAATTTTTCCTGAGTCTGCTCTCAGTGGTTTCCTACGCTTTTGCTTTTAATGTCTTGGCTTCTATAGCCACGTAATATTATGTGACTCCACAGTCTGATGGCTTCCGCATGACCCTACTTTGCCCGGAATGGACTGCCATAACACTCAACCAAAGTATATTGAGGAAGGGGACTAAAGAAGAAATTGAATTGCAGTGAAATAATCATACATATGGCAAGCTGCAGACTTCTCATACTTTTGTGAATAAGTTAATGGATTTCAATCTATATTCTGAAATGTTTTTGAACTTTCAGAAAAAATTGCGAAAACATTTTTGTTTCAGTGTTTCCATCTATAATCCAGTGAAATTCGAATATACCTAGAATGCTAGAGAACATTTCTGTGCTCTAGAATATATCAATAATGGTGGTCTCTAAGGGCTTGTAAAATGTATGAGACCCCACTTGCCATATCATATGTGCTACCTGTGCACTGGAGCCCATCTGGCAAAAGGGGTCATGAAAAGAATGATAACGCTCCCTACTGTCCAGAAGATAATATAGGAAGGTCTATGGTAATAGTCTACCCATGGCTCACAAAAAAAAGTGAGAAACATTGGCGCCCATTTGCTGTCCTGAACAGGAGCCCCACGTTATGTTCTGTAATGTGAGACAGATAATTTATTTTTCTTATTTTTATGTTTCTTTTTTGCCCTGGCAGTCTCTACACCAAATTCATCAAAATGGCGTAAAATATCTGAAAAATTAAATGACAACATGTGGGTTTAAAGGGAATCTGTCAGCAGGTTTTTGCCATTTAATGAGACCACCATAATGTAGGGGAAAGAAACTGATTCCAGGGATGTGTCACTTGCTCTGCAGCTTGCTTTAGTTTCAATACAATCAGTGTTTTATCAGCAAGAAATTATCACTGCAGGACTAGGTTGCTCGTTTAAGACAGTCCAGCTGTGTAACCCCGCCCCCACCACTGATTGGCAGCTTGCTGACAATGGACTGCGTACTTGCCAATCAGGAGTGTGGGCAGGGTTTTACACAGCTCAGCATTCTGACATCTATAGAGGAGAAAACAGGGATTTTGTCAAAACTGCACCAGGCAGCCCAGTAAGTGACGCATCACTGGAATCAGGCTCTCTGCCCACACTGCCCACACAAGCAAAAACCATAGCAAAAACAGATTCCTTTAAAAAAAAAAGCACAAAAAAAATGCAAAACACATAATAAATTAGGAGAAAAAAACAGAAAAAAGGGTAAAAATTCACTCCAAGAAAAACAGGCAGGAATTAAATAATGAATTGGCTCCATGGAGTTTTCGTTAGACGCTGTATGAACCCAATAGAAAAAAAATGTCATGTTGCATTTCATGCCGCATAATAAAGAGGAACTATATGGCGGCCTATGGGGCTTCGCAACTTCCATGTTTGCTGCTGTTCCATAAAGATGAATTCTAATGTCTATGAACGTAGTTGGAATTAATAATTAACATGTGTGAAAATATAATGAGCCCTGGTGTAATACAACATTATATAAAGTCGTGAGGGCTTATGTATAATTATGTTTAAAAAAAATTACTCAAAGAAAAAAAATTTGGATTCTAGAAAGCTGAAAATGAATCTTACAGAAAGACAGAAAAATAAAATAGTGAAAGATATAAATAGAGGGATTAAAGTTGATTTGTGTAACGATTTCATAATCCTCTCTCAATGAAAACAATGAATCATAACTTAATTTCCTTCCAAAGGATCACAATTAAATCTAGTGAGCCAAGGGGTGGTTTCCAGCGTGTAGGAAATGAACTCTTACGTTCCAGCGCATTCACTTCACACTAAATTTGTCTTGCTCCTCGCTCCCTAGTAAACAGTAGTCAGGAAGCAGGATATATAAAAAAAATCGTTTCACCGGGAGATGTAGGTGTTAGAGTACGGAAGTTACATAATGCAAGCTTGAATATCCTTCGAATAAATCTCTGCTGCGGACTCTATTAAAATATACCAATTAATCCATAATTTTTTTTTTGTAGAGTTGACCTGCGTAAATGTTATTCTTATATTGAATAAAGCTGTGATTTATGAACACGAGGCTTCTTAGACACATTCATCTTGAAGGAACTTACTCTGAGGAGGGCAGGAGAACTTTCATTTAGAATTTATTACGATGTGCACAAAACTCCAAGAAAGTAAGAAAGTGTGATATGTCAAAAATGACCCTGGGTTGATGAGGATTTCTCAATAGAAAGTCTAGCACAATCCTTAAAAGATTTACACTCTGACTCCTTTAGGGCTCTTCTAGTTTAGCGTGAAAAAGTTTGGAGAATCCAGCGTTAGGGGAACTGGAAGTGTTAAGACTTGAGATCGAGTGGGTAAGACGTGGCGGGCCAATGAGGTGATGTACCCTATTTGTCAGGATTCCCGTGGGTTTTTAACCCACGGTCTGAAGTTCCTAGTAGATGAGGTTGGGTTATGTTGTAGTCGATGGGACAAAGTCAGCGTTTGTGATGTTCTTTGTTTGATTGGATTGACTCATCCTTCACCCCAGTGGTCTCTATATCGACATCCGTCTACTTTGCAGTCGTACGTGATTTTTTTCTTCTGCTTCCATTTGGCTTTTTTCCCCCTTGATTTTAGGTCTCTGATTCCTCCTCTGGATTGTCTCCTTGTTTGTCTGACTACATCTGCTCCTTCAACCTTATTTTGACTTTGCCTTGTCCAACCATGTCTGCTCTGGTTCTCTGAATCCAATCCTTAGTTTGTCCTCTTGACTACGCCATGTTGCCATAGTTGGGTTATGTGCAGACAGCCTTTTGGGGAGGCATTAAAAAAAACTCTAGTTTTTCAACCAGAAACTGTTTCCAGAAACTTTCCTTTACTGGGAGTTTTTGAAGACGTTTATCTTTTCTTAAAGAGGTTGACTGGGACCTAACTGAATTTAGTATGGTCCTCAATCTATTTTCTATAAAAAATGAAGCACTTTTTTAGTATTCCTGAATTAAAAAATCTCTACTCTTCCCTCTTTAATCTAACTTCCTGTGTTTTCTTTTTTTAGATCCGATGATATTTTGTTTGAGCTTCCCAGCATAAACTAGGGATTCTGAAACAGGACATCATCAGGGAGCCAGACCTGCAGTCACTACTTCAACTGCTGTCCCCTCCCTGAAACTGATCTTCATAAGGAAAGACCCTTTCAAGAGTAGGGCTATTCTCTGCTATATTGATCATACACTGATTGTCAATACCGACGTATGCTCAGTGTGCTGTCCCTGCTCACGTCTGAGTTACTCTCATTTTGTACTGACTCCCTCATGGACATGCGCACAAAATCTGGAATGGCAGCGTGTTGGACACAGCGCATATTCGTTGCTTCCAAAGCTTTTATTACATTTTTTGGGGATGAAAAATGAAAAAAACAACAACTGAAATGCTGGAAATCACTAAAAATCGGTTTGCATATTTATATTTTTTCTAGATACTGCTCAGTATCTAGAAACTGTATCGGAATTATTACCTTGTGATGTGTAATGCTGAAAGTGCTGTCAGAGACACCATGCTGTAGTGGTTGACTATAACGACAGCACAATTTTTCCTTGTAAAAAAATGATGGATCCCCCAAATAATGCCTGTGTTCGTCAGTGGGATCCCTTTGGTGCCATCGGTATCTATTGTACAACAAATCCAACATTGCATCTTTGCCTTCCTTATGAACAGAGATCTTGGTCTTAGAGGGATCATCTAGGTCTTAGATATTGATGGTCACTCCTTAAAACAGGTTATCAATATTAGATCAGTAGGGAGCCGATATCCAACACCTAATACAAGCTATTGTTAGGTCCTACAACAGTCAGATGTACACAGTGTACAGAACCAAAACATCTCAGATCTGTAGACTACATAGTGGCTTTTCTCAAGTACTGCAACTTTCCGGCGTCCTACAGCACTCAAGAATGACCACTACACTGTGTAGGGCACTGAAGAGTTTCCATACAATGTGAACTTCTTAAGAATAGGTCATCAATATCTCTGTCCTAGACAACTGTGAACTTTGGATGGACATGGGATGTGGCAAAAATTGATCCTAAGTGCTGGGTGTCGAATACCACCTCATCTGATATTGATGACCCATTCTAGTCAAAGAGTCAAACACCATATAGCTTGGGAGGGGATTGCAACCCAATGCTCGAACTGGCTGTCAGCTCTCCTGACAGGAGCGTGACAGCATGCATTTCTATGCGGCTGTCACGCTTGGGTTGGGGAGCCACCAGTCAATCCAAGCATTGCATTGTAATTAGTGATGAGCGAATATGCTTGAATAAAATGTTATCCGAGTGTCTTCAGCATGCTCAAAAAATATGTTCGAGACCCCGCGGCTGCATGTCTCACGGCTGTTCGACAGCCACAACACATGTAGGGATTGCCTGTTTGTTGTTGCGGCTGTCAAACAGCTGCGAAACATGCAGCCGCGGAGACTCAACCATATTATACGAGCACGCCGAAGTCACTCAGTTAGCACAGGAGCTTGCTCGAATAACACCTTATCTGAGCACGTTCATTCATCACTAGTTGTGGTCCCCATCCAAGTTATACAGCCGTCTGACTCTTACGTTAGGTTTGGTCACCAATGTCTTTGTTCTGGACCACACCCTTAATGAAATTACCTCATATGGTAAAAGCTATAATTTTGCCTTGAAAAAGATGAACAAATCCCAAAATTTTATGATAGCATGATGTAAAAATGTTTCATATGCCAAGAAGAAAGTGCTCATGTAGGTACTTGTAGTGATAGGTAGATTGGTAGATAGCCCAAGAAAAAATGGGAATTTATGAGACCCAATGGACACACCGGTCTAGAAAAAGTCTTGAAATATGATAAAATTTGCAAACTTCAATATTACAAAAATAAAATAACTGAAATACATTTTTTTCTGAACGTTAGATGGACGCTAGTAAAACCGAGAAGGCTTCTAAAATTCTACTGTTTGTGATTATAAAACCAACAGTTATCATTTGATTTGACATCTGTCCTCTCTGTAATCTCCGACACGTGATTTATGCCAGAACTGAACTATCAAAGTTTTATATGGAAAACATGATTTATGTCAGAGCTTATAAATCATCACATTCCCTGGTCACTCTAAACCACTTACATCAGCCAATGTTGCAATACAGAGCCCGCACTACAGGCCTTCCAAAGCAAGAAGACTTTGACTCGGCAAGGGACCTCAAAATGGCTTTAAAATTAAATATCAGTCTATAGAGTTTATTTGATGAAATGATGGTATCTTTTTCAATTTTTATTAAAAGAGTTGTACATTATTGAAAAAATATGAGTAATTCTAAATTAGCGCCACCTCTGTTGACAGGTTTTGTGTGGTACTGCAGCTCAGCTTAGTGTCTATTTTCTCTTGTCTTGACTGATAAAGGTGAAATAGGCGGAACTTTTCTGCTTGTTTTGTTACTATTTTGGTATTTTAATCTTATGGATTGAATGAAAAAAGATGAAGATTTAACCTTCCTCTGGTGTCTTGGATCCCTGGACAGCGCTTAGCTACAATGCGCACAACCCTTGGATAGGTGGCACTATTTGTGGAGAACAGCACATAAGCTTTCCTAACCCTGGACAATCCATTTAAAATGGACCTGTCAATGGATATTTTCTCCAATTGTTCCTGTTGCTTCGATAATTCTTTAACAGTTTTCTTTTTCTTCTGTACCTCTTTGTTTCAACGCCATACCCCCTCTTAGATGTAAATTTTCCCTTCAACCAACTAGGTGTATACCTGGTTGTATTTTGATTGGTCAGTGTCAGAGAAGAAGGATCAAACACCCCAAAGAAGTTTTGTGTTGTACAGTTATGGTCGAAAGTGTTGGCACCCTTGAAATTGTTCCAGAAAATTAAGGGTTTTTTTTCCTAGAAAATTATTGTATATATATATCAGTTTTGTTATAAACATGTTTATTTCCTTTGTGTGTATTGGAACAACACAAAAAAAACTGAGAAAAAGGGCAAATTGTACATAATTTCACACAAAACCCTAAAACTGGGTCGGCAAAATTGATGACAACTTTCCAAAGTTGTTTTTATAATCCATTGCCCTGTTGCTATTCTCCCTGGACATGGATGGCAGAGAAAAAATTATGAAAGGTTGTAACGCAGGCTATCTGGATGGTGGATAAACAGCCCCAATCAAGTTCTACATAAATTCAAGCTAACCTACAGGCTCAATGTGCATCAGTGTCAGCACGGACTATCTGTCGACATTTGAATGAAGTGAAACGCAATGGCAGGAGACCCTGGAGGACCCTACTGCTGACACAGAGACATAAAAAGGCTGGACTGCAGTTTGCCAAAATGTACATGTGTAAGCCACAATCCTTCTGGGATAGAGGCTTGTGGACAGATGAGACTAAAAGAAAGCTTTTTGGTAAAGCACATCATTCTACTGTTTACCAAAAATAGATTGAGGCCATACAAAAGAACATAGTACCTACAGTCAAATTGTCATGGTTCCACCCCTCAGTGTGTTTGGGATGCAGTTCTGACAGCTCAGCTTTCCAATCCGGTACAGGGGTGTGCTGAACTATCAGTGTGTTGATTGACAGCTCGACTATCCAATCTGAGACTGGGAGGCATCGGCTGTCTCCAAGTGTTCATTATACCAGGTGATTGCTATGCTACTTAACAGAACTTTTTCTCCAGACCTCTGCAAGATGTACATTTAACAAGTGAGGTTTGTGCTTCTTGTGCCTTGAGTTCTGTATGCTTGATCTTTTGTTTCCTGACCTTGGACTTCGTTCTGACTATCCAACTTTTAAACCCCTTCTGCTCTGATCCATTATCCTCCTGGTATTCTGACCTTGGAATGTTACCTGATCATGCTTTTGTCTCTTCCTTCTGTTTATGACAAGCTCTCCTGGCTTCTAACCTTGGACTCCTCAACCATTCTGACTCACGGCATGGCCGTGAGAAGTGACTAGCGTCACATAAATATGGTGATGGTTCAAAGATGTATTGGGGTTGTTTTGCTGTATCTGGGCATCATGAAATCTGAAGATTACCTAAGGATTTTAGGTCGCAATGTAGGGCCCAGTGTCGTAAAGCTGAGTTTGAGTCCTGGGTCATACATGTGTCTTACAGCACGACAATGACCCCAAATAAACTTCAAGGAACACCCAGAAATGGTTGGAAACAAAGCACTGGAGAGTTCTGAAGTGGCCAGCAATGAGTCCAGATCTAAATCCCATTGAACACCTGTAGAGAGATCTTAAAATTGTTATTTGGAGAAGGCGTCATTCAAATATAAGAGACCTGTGGCAGTTTGCAAAAGAATAGTTGTCCAAAATTCCAGTTGAGAAGTGTACGAAGCTTGCTGATAGTTATAGGAAGCGATTGATTGCATTTACAATGACATGTAAGAGTTTGGGCACCCCTGGTGAAAATTACTGTTATTGTGAACAATTAAGCAAGTTGAAGATGAAATGATCTCTAAAAGGCTGAAATGCTGAAAGATAAAGATGACACATGTGCTTTGTATTTTAAGCAAGCTAAAAAAAAAAATTAATTTAAAAAACTGCAAATGGGAATTGGGCTGATGCAAAAGGTTGGGAACCCTTGGAGATTTGTGTGCTCAGATAACTTTGACCAGATTTTAGATCTTAATTAGCCTGAGGCTTGTTTACTACTTAGGAAAAGCCAGGTGATGTAAAATTTCCAGCTTTAGAAAAACCCAGCCTCCTCTAACCTTGTGCCAAAAAAAAACACAGCAATGGGTTCTTCTGTTGCCTAACAATCTGAAAATGAAAATGGTGGCAGCCCACAAAGCAGGAGAATGCTATAAGAAGATAGCAAAGCATTTTCAAGTTGCTCTTTCCTCAGTTCAAAATGTAAATAAAAATCGTCATTTAACAGAAACAGTGGGGGTCACGATAAGGTCTGGAAGACCAAACAAATTTCAGTGAGAGCTGCTAAAGAGGCAAATCAGAACCCCCGCTTGACTGCAAAAGACCTTCAGGAAGACTTAGCAGACTCTGGAGTTGTGATACATTGTTCTACTGTTCAGAGACACCTGCACAAATATGGCTTTCATGGAATAGTCATCAGAAGAAAACCTCTCTTGCATCCTCACTATAAAATTCAGCATCAGAAGTAAAAGAACATAAAAACAAGCTTGATGCATTTTGGAAACAAGTCCTGTTGACCCATGATGTTAAGAACATCTCGTTAACCATTAGACATGGGGGTGGATCAATCATGCTTTGGGGTTGTGTTGCAGCCAATGTCACGGAGAACATTTCACAAGTAGAGGGAAGAATAGATTAAATGAATTTTCAACAAATTCTTGATGTAAACATAACACCATCTGTAAAAAAAAGCTGAAGTAAAAAAAGGGGATAGCTTCTACAAATGGATAATGATCCTAAACACAAGTCAAAATCCACAATAGATAACCTCAAAAGGGGCCCTCACAGTCCCCAGAACATTATTGAAAATCTATGGCTAGACCTCAGAATAGCAGTGCATGCAAGACGATCCAGGAATCTCACAGAACTGGAAGAATTTTCCAAGGAAGAATAGATAAAAATCCCTCAAGCAAGACTTGAAAGCCTCTTGTCTGGATGCAAAAAGCATTTACAAGTTCTGATACATTCAAAAGGAGGTGCTACTAGGCACTAACCATGCATGGTGCCCATACTTTTGCATCAGCCCATTTTCCTTTTTGTAATTTTTAAAATGTAAATGATGACAATTTATATATTTTTTATATTAATATATACAGTGGAGCTAATGTACCCAAGAGTTTCAGCACCAAATAAAAAGACAATAGTCACCCAATTGTCAATAATAATCAAATGTAATGGAAAAAAAAGGAAATTTGCGCTCAAAACATCTTGTAGGTCATGCAGGTCCTGCTCTTGCAACTAGTTTAAAGGGAACCTGTCACCTGAATTTGGCGGGACAGGTTTGCGGTCATATGGGCGGGGTTTTCAGGTGGTTGATTCACCCTTTCCTTACCCGCTGGCTGCATGCTGGACGGAATATTGGGTTGAAGTTCATGCTGTGTCCTCCGAAGTACACGCCTGCGCAAGGCAATCTTGCGCCTTGCGCAGGTGTGTACTTCGGAGGACACAGCATGAACTTCAACCCAATATTGCAGCCAGCATGCAGCCAGCGGGTAAGGAAAGGGTGAATCAAACACCCGAAAACCCCGCCCATATGACCGCAAACCTGTCCCGCCAAATTCAGGTGACAGGTTCCCTTTAACATGACCATGTAGCATGGCCAGCCTACCGGTGAAGATTCATTGCGGACCGCCTTTAGGATATTTATAGGAGCAGCCGTCAACGATCGGGACAGCACTCCCACCTATCGGTTTTGGGTTTGAGACTGCTGTCTCACCGAAGAACGCCACCAACAAGAGTGCTCATCTACATCACGGAGGGGCTCTTTTCCTCATTATCTGCAAAGGTATTCCTCCCAGGGGAAACTTCCTTACGTGACTATTCTTCTAGTTATAATGAATATATCCCACTGCAAGTTGGGTAGTCAGCATATTTTATTCATTTACTTTTTTCAGAACTTTATTGAACTTTTTAAATCAGTAACCATTATTGTTTCATCTGGACTAATTGGGACTAACTATTGTTTACTTGGACTAATACTCGATCATTTTTTATTGAACAATGGTACTAATACATTCATTCCTATTTATTCAACATTTATTGTCTTATTGATGAGTTTTTATTAATATTTCAATTATTACTATCCCATTTTACCTACAAGATGTTTTGAGCATATATATTTTTGCCTAAAATACAAAGGAAGTGTGTCATCTGTAACTTTAGGCCTTTTAGAGATCATTTCGTCTTCAATGCGCTTAACTATGCGCTTAACTTTTCACAATAACAGTAATTTTAATTAGCAGTCAGCCATGGGCCTTGCATGAGGTATAAGGGTCTGACCAAGTATTTAGAGCTATGAATTGAAGTTTCAATTAAGACTTGGTGGTTAAGGGAGCGGTGTAAGTTTTCTTTGCTGGGAGCCCTGATACCTCATGCAACAGCTCAATTTTTTCCCCAGTCATACTCAGGTGGCACAAACATCAGTTTCATAGAGAACTTTTGGTAGAAAAATGTAAGGATAGTAACACAGGTAGTTGAGTGAAAGCAAGTGCAGGTCTGCCAGTCTGGGAGCCCTACTACTACAGGCAACACACATGAAGGAGTACAGACAGTGTAAAATGGCTCTGACAACCCTTCCACTACAGGTAACCCACCAAATGGAAACATGACTTGGAGTCTCCACATTTCCAAAAATGATTGGCACACACAACTAAAATGGCATCAACTTCCACAGAGTAGAAACAGTAAAATAGGCCTCTGACACACCTTCCACAACAGGCAGCCTACCAGATGGAGACCCAACTTGGAACCTCCACATTTCCAAAAAATGTTTGTAACATCAGCAGCAGTAGCAACAGCAGGCACAGGAGCCAGGACAAAGGTGGCACAGACTGCAATAGCGCGAGATCAAAGCATAATATTAAAAACAACAGCATCGCCTAGCCTGCCCAGTCTGTGACTGGGGTGCGAAAGTCATTGGAGATCCATTATTTGTTCATTTTGATTAAAGTTAGGCTGTTAACACTTTCAGGGGATAGCAGGATGTGCTTACCTGTCAAGACACCACCAGCAGTACAGAAGGCACTTTCTGGGGAATGGTGGCTGCAGGGCATGACAAAACCTCCAATGTGTGACAGGCGAACTCAGGCTACCCTTCCATTTTTGAAGACCAAAATGCAATTTCCTCCTGGTGGTATTGATATTGAGCTTGTGATACTCCTGCACCATCCTCTCCAGTAGTTCACAAGGTGTCAGACTTGTACTCTGTTCTGCTGGTGCAATGGCTACTCTAAAAATGTGTGAAATGACTCACAGAAATTGCTTATGCCTCTAACACTGGTGTTGCTGCTAATGTTTTTGCGGTGATGCCTTGGTGTTCCTGGTATTGGAAGTCTAGAACTGCGACGCACAATGCGTGCCTCGCTGCTGTCTTGGGAAAAAACACTCTTAAGATTGTCTACAAGTGTGTTTCGATACTCCAGCATGCGCGTGTCCCTTTCCAGGGGAGAAGCATCTGGCAAAATTTATTCTTGTTCCGTAGATCTAACAGAGTGGCAATCCAGTAGTCAGCACTGTTTCTAACCCTAAGAATACAGGCATCATGTTGAAGATAGTGCAGCAAGAAGGTGCTGATGTGTCGGGCGCTTACATGAGGTCCAAGTCCATGGCGTGTTGGTAGCGGGGTAACATTCAAGCTTGCTTCCTCCATCATTTCCCTCTACAGCCATGGACAAAAGAGAAGGGATCATTATACTCTCTTCATCATCTGTATGTTGCGTGTCCATCAACTCTTACTTATAGTCCTCTTACATTTGTTCCTTGGCTCCTGCACCTTCACTAACAGTTCGTCTAGTACCATAAGCCACCCACAATCGCTGTAATCAACCCTCCCATGGTACCTGCCTGTGCAACAACAGACTGGAACTTAGAGATATTGTTATGCATTCCGCATCCTTCTCTGCTTCCACGTCTTCCTCTGGGACCACCACCTCCTCCCGAAGATTGTTCAATATGTGCTGCAGCATGTAGATGATCAGAATAGTGATGCTAATGATGACATCATCAGCTAACCATCTTAGTAGCCATGTTGAAACTCTGCAGAAGGGTGTAGAGGTCCTTCATCTGTGACCACACCGCAAGCATGATTTGCACCATGTCCATACAGCGTTGGCCCAAGCTGTGCAAAAGGACATAATGCACCAGGGCTCATCGCTGCTGCCTGAGTCACTGCAACATGTGCAGAGTGGAATTCTACCATGTTGACACATCACAAATCAAACAGTTAAATGGTAGGCCGAAAGACCTCTGCAACGAAGCAAGTAGATAACCTGCGGGGTGCGATTGTCAGAAGTGAGCACACTGTGACCGTGCTTTCTGCAGCAGCGCATCCAGGCAGGGATAGTGGCAGAGAATTTGCTTTGCCACCAGGTTGAAGAAGTAAGCCATGCAAGGCAAGTGTGTGAGGTTGCCCCTCAGTGGAGACAGCTATTGCTCTAACTTGGCTTGGATAGCTGTCCACAACTCTTGAGCTGTATGACTGTGATCTCCAAGGCATATAAATTTGAACACGGCCTGATTACGGTGAGTCCTGATTGAGCAGTACAGAGGCGAGGGGATCCTCTCTGCACTGTTGGAATTCATGTCTCATTAGAGGTTGAGGGCGCAGGTGGAGGCCCTAGAGGAGGTGGAGGAGCCTGAAGCAGTGGAGGAAGTGATAGATACAGTGGTTTGTCTCTCAAACCTTGGGGATTCCAAGACTTGTGGAGCAGCCCCTTGATCGACTGCCTTCACAGCCACCAGTCACCCCGTGCCCAGTCAGCAACATGTAATGCCCCTGCACATGTTTTCTTGTCCAGGTGTCAGGGGTGAAATGCACCGTTGCACGCAGATTTTTTCAGGGAATGGGTGATGTTGTCGGCGACACGCTGGTGTAGCACAGGCACAGCTTTCTTAGCGAATTAATGGCAACTGGGCAACTGGTACTGGGGGACTGCAATGGCCATCAACTTTCAGAAACCATCTGTATATACCAGGGGAAAATGCAGCATTTCTGTGGCCAACAGATTGTAGATGGTGGAGTTCAAGCTCTTAGCTTTGGCATGTGTAGAAGAAAACATTCTTTTATGTGACCACAACTGCAGGACCGAAGGCTTGCTGCTGTGCTGGGAGAGGGTGGAGTAGGGTCAGCATGACAAACTGCTGGACTGTAAGTGAGGTGCAGGCGGAGATGTTATGGTGTATTGAGAAAGATATGGTGTGCTCGGTGAAACAAAAACAGCAGGAATCTCCACTTCCATAACAACTGACAGGCTCTCATTCACCCTAGCTGTAGGGGGTAAACAAGTGGAGTTTCTGCAGCCAGAGACCTGTTTGAGAACACTTGCCATGGTAACGGAGGAGGGAGCAGCAGAAGTGGTTGATGGGATGGCTGGTGGTTGGCGAGGCCCACTAGTCCGCATTTTAGCACAGTGTGATTCCCAGACTAAGGCATGCTGATCACGCATGTGCTGATTCATGCATGTAGTAGTCAAATTATTGCAATTTTTGCCTGTACTGAGTCGTTTTTTGCAAAGTTGCCAGATAACATGGTTTCGGTCATCCTTTGCAGTCTCTAAAAAGCCCAGGCTAGGCAGACTTGCAGCCAGTGCTGACCACAGCCACAGTTGTGGCTGAGGATGCAGTGCTTGTTCTCATTCCAACACTCCATGTCTGTGCAGGAAGATGCAATGTAACCTCCTCATCTTCCTCCTCCTCCACATCCTCTGCTCAGCTACTCAGCTGCGTGCTTCTGGGTTCACAACAAGTAGGGTCTACAACCTCCTCATCATCCTCTCTGTTCTCCTACTCCTTAGCCCAAGAGACACCCTCCTCCTCTTCCTGTCCTGACAGCACAGTACAGTCCACATGCCACTTTGGTATTTGAGTCTTATAAGTATCACCTCCATCTCATGGGGGTTAACGTCTGGTGACAAGTGTCTTGATTCTGCTAGGACTCTACTTTGTGGCCACCCTGCTGGATTCCCTCTACAAGCACAATGTGCCATCCTTATTTTCATCACTAGAGCATGATCTGAAAATGCGGGAATACAATCGAACCCAGGAAAATGCACCAGTGACGGCATCCTCACCTGTCAGCAGGGGCTCAGTGGAAGCACTAGGCAGATGAGGATGAAGTAGCCAATGCAGCTGAGGCACCAGCACAACCTCAGAAGTGAGAGTTAGCATGGCAGAAATGTGGAAAACCTTACTCAGCATTTTGCAACATCTAGCACCACCATCTGATAAAGTCTGTATTAGCAGGAGGCAGCGTTTAGGTAATGCCTGTGTAGCAACTCATTGTGGATTAATAGGTTAGACACTAAAAAATCGCAACTGAGTCTGCTGGGTCCTGTACAGGCTAGATATCCTGACACCACAGTCCCTGCAGGTACAGAAATAGCCCTAACCAAAGAACTATTAGATAGCAACTTAGACCTAAACTCCTAAATGGCCAAAGAGTTGCTTCACGTTCCTCCTAAAGAAGCATAAGACAGAGAAGAGTGTGAATTAACTATAAGAGAAGTGTGCTGAACAAAGGAAAGATTTCAGAATTAGTAAAGTAATTAACAAAATGCTAAGCAAAGAATAATGCAATTACTCTTAACAAATATAGAGCCAACTTATTAAAGTTAAACAGAAGAGAGGTGCCAAGTATAACAAGCAAACAACAAGGTGAAAATCCTTAGCTCAAAGCTCACAGACTGGCTTCCAACATCAATACAATGTCAGAATATCTAATTGAATCTATCACCAGCAGGAAACACCCTCTGGGGGACAGAATATAAAGCTGCATCCAAAAGGTGGTAGGTAGGGTTGAGCGACTTTTACTTTTATAGGATCGGGTCGGGTTTCACGAAACCCGACTTTTTCAAAAGTCGGGTCGAGTGAATTCGGCCAATCCTATAAAAAAGTCGGGGTCGGCCGAAACACGAAACCCAATGCAGTGCATTGGGTTTCCAATGGTTCCCAGGGTCTGAAGGAGCGGAAACTCTCCTTCAGGCCCTGGGATCCATATTTAAGTGTAAAATAAAAAATTAAAATAAAAAATATTGCTATACTCACCCTCTGACGCGCCCTGGTACTAACCGGCAGCCTTCCTTCCTTAGAATCAGCCTTCCAAGACCTTGCGGTGACGTCGCGGCTTGTGATTGGCCGCGCGGCCGCCCATGTGACTGCTCGCGCGACCAATCACAAGCCGCGACGTCACCGCGACGTCACCGAAGGTCCTTCAAGCGCTGATTCTTAGGAAGGAAGGTTGCCGGAAAGAAGCAGGGCGCGTCCGAGGGTGAGTATATTCCTATTAGGTATATTAGTATATTCCTATTAGGTATATACTCACCCTCGGACGCGCCCTGCTTCTTTCCGGCAGCCTTCCTTCCTAAGAATCAGCGCTTGAAGGACCTTCGGTGACATCGCGGCTTGTGATTGGTCGCGCGAGCGGTCACATGGGCGGTCGCGCGACCAATCACAAGCCGCGACGTCATCTAAGGCCCTTCATGCGCTGATTCTAAGGAAGGAAGGCTGCCGGTTAGTACCAGGGCGCGTCAGAGGGTGAGTATAGCAATATTTCTTATTTTAATTCTTTATTTTACACTTAAATATGGATTCCGATACCGATTTCCGATATTGCAAACATATCGGAACTTGGTATCGGAATTCCGATACCAGATTCAGAAGATCGCCGACCTCATGGCCGACCCCACACAGGGGTCGGGTCGGGTTTCATGAAACTCGACTTTGCCAAAAGTCGGCGACTTCTGAAAATGGCCGACCCGTTTCGCTCAACCCTAGTGGTAGGTGGACAATTGAAAACACCTGTCTTAAGCTAGACACACAGCATCCAGAAAACAGAACCCAACCACCGAGAGAAAAGGTGCATCTCCTGTGACTCAGCAGAAAGAGAAACCAACAAAAAAACACAAGCTCAAGGGATCAAATCCATGAGCATAACAGTTTAAATAAATGGTGGAAGAGTATGTGTCCTCACATGCTAAATAATGTGTCTGGTCCATTTAACTTCTGAGTCTCCAAATTGGACACATGGCCTAAGCTTACCCTTTACGCCTTGGAGGTGCTGGCCTGTCTTGCAGAAAGTGTACTGTGGGAAAGTGTGTTTAGAGTAAGGGTACCGTCACACTATACGATTTACCTATGATCACGACCAGCGATATGACCTGGCCGTGATCGTAGGTAAATCGTAGTGTGGTCGCTGGGGAGCTGTCACACAGACAGCTCTCCAGCGACCAACGATGCCGAGGTCCCCGGGTAACCAGGGTAAACATCGGGTTACTAAGCGCAGGACCGCACTTAGTAACCCGATGTTTACCCTGGTTACCAGCGTAAAAAAAAACAAACAGCACATACTTACATTCTGGTGTCCGTCAGGTCCCTTGCCGTCTCTGCTTCCCGCACTCTGTGACTGCCGACCGTAAAGTGAAAGTGAAAGCACACGTCACCGCTGTGCTCTGCTTTCACTTTACGGCCGGCAGTCACAGTGCGGGAAGCAGACGGCAAGGGAACTGACGGACACCAGAATGTAAGTATGTGCTGTTTTTTTTTTTTTAGTTTTACGCTTGTAACCAGGGTAAACATCGGGTTACTAAGCGCGGCCCTGCGCTTAGTAACCTGATGTTTACCCTGGTTACAAGCGAACGCATCCCTAGATCGCATCGCTAGATCGGTGTCACACACACCGATCTAGCGATGACAGCGGGAGATCCAGCGACGAAAGAAAGTTCTAAACGATCTGCTACGACGTACGATTCTCAGCAGGATCCCTGATCGCTGCTGCGTGTCAGACACAGCGATATCGTAGCGATATCGCTGGAACGTCACGAATCGTACCGTCGTAGCGATCGAAATGGCACTGTGTGACGGTACCCTAACAGGAGGTATGATTGTGGACGGGTGTAGGTGCTTGTCCACAGCCAGCGTGGGAAAGCTCGCATTCATTAAAATGAACCAAGCGTGGATCCCACAGGAAGTACTCCCACAGAGATGGGTGCAGAGTACACACACAGTTTTTTTGGCACAGTACTCCCACAGACATGGGGACAAAGTATAACTATTTTTAGGTCCACAACTCGTACAGACACAGCAGCAGAGGATACCGTAATTATTTTTAAGGCACACAACTCGTACATACATAGCTGCTGAGTACACAGAGGGTTTTTTGGCACAGTACTCCCACTTGCAGGGTTGCAGAGTACACACAGAGGCTTAAAGGCACAGTACACTCACATGCAGAGTTGCAGAGTACACACAGAGTCTTAAAGTTTGTTTTTTACACCCAGCCACAACAGTAGAGTAAAATTATTTTTTTAGACACAGCTCATACAGATACAGCAGTAGAGTAGAATTATCTGGGGGTAGAAGATCACTGCATATTGTGAATCACAGATTTTCAATTTAGGCTGGTTTCACACTTGCGTTTTAAAACGCATGCGTTTAAAAAAAACGCATGGTGAAAAAACGCATGTAAATGCGTGCAAACGCCGCGTTTTTTTGACGCATGCGTTTTTGCGTGTGGTGAAAATAACGCGGTGTTTTAACGCGTTTACATGCGTTTTTCATGCATTTTTGAAACGCATGCAGATAAATGTGTGACAGCTGCCAATCATCAAAATAAAGTAAAGAGCCCACTATAAACAGAAAGAGCTAGGGTTAGGGTTAGGGGTAGGGATCCTAACCCTAACCCTAAAGGGATCCTACCAATAACCCTACCCCTAACCCTAACCCTACCCCTACCCCTAACCCTAACCCTACCCTTAAAGGGATTAGGGTTAGGGTTAGGGTTAGGTGTAGGGTTAGGGGTAGGGGTAGGGTTAGGGGTAGGGTTAGGGTTAGGGGTAGGGTTAGGGGTAGGGTTAGGGTTAGGGGTAGGATCCCTTTATCAATGTTATGGTGTGGGGTGGTTTATCAGTGTGTTTTTTGTTTTTTTTAATAAAAACGCATGTGTTTTTAACGCATGCAAACGCATGTGGTTAAAAACGCATGCGTTTCCATAGACAGCAATGCATTTTTTTGCCGCAAAAAAACCGCAGCTAAAATTACTACATGTTGCATTTCTGCAACACAACGCATGCATAAAAAAGACGCATGCGGTGGCAAAACGTGGCAAAGCGCATGCAAAAAAACGCATGCGTTTTTAATGTTAAGAATAGGGGAAAAAAACGCATGCTTTATTTGCGTTTTTTCCTGCAAAAACGGAAATGTGAAACCAGCCTGAGCCTGTGTGTTTGGAACCTATATTACATCAATTTGATTTATTTTGATGCTGAAGAGGTTAACAACCCTTTCTATGTTGGTCAGAAATATGCAACTCCATTTCAGCTGCTTCTGATCTGGTCACTTCTTCCTAAAAAAAAAACTGGCCAGACCCTCTCTGTCTTGCCAGTGAAAGTTCTCCTTTCTTGAACTTAGGAGACGCTATGCTGAATGGGAGTTCGTTGTTGCTATTATAGCTTTTTTTTATTATAGCTCTTCTTGTGCGGTGTGCTTAAACTAAGTGTTCTGGAGAGAAGTTGTAGAAGTGTTCTGTTGTATGTATGTACAGTATTTATCTCCTGGTCCCTATTACCCATTTAGTTTATTCCTCCCTGTCCTCATCCACCTCCCTATTGTTGATTGGTGCTTTTGTATGATAGAGAGTTTCTGTTATCCCTGTTTTGTCTTGTGTGTCTTGTTCACATTACATTTCTGTTCTAGTGTTAGAATTTGTTTTGTTTTTGACCATCCGCCATCTTGTTGTGGTTTTCTGGCTGCTGGTCTTTTTCCCCTGTTGCTGGGTTGTCTTGGTCAGGTGAATGTATCACCCTTTATTACCCAGCACCTGCCTCCCAGTCCTTGCAGGACAACAGTGTTAATCCACTAGAGTTCTGGCTAGGTGCTTTGATAGCTTTCTGTGTTTGCTATTGTGCAGTTCTGGGACCTCTGGTTCTGCTATTCTTAGTTTCTGTTTTCAGTTGGTTTCTGCAGCCTTCTCTGTGTTTTCTATTAGGAGGTGACCTGTTTTTATGCCCAGTCCTTAGATCTTTTAGGGACCTCCTTCCCCCATCTACAGGTCTTCGCTTGAGATTAACCTAGGATCATCGGTGGGTCTATTCGCAAGGAATGGGTCGCCCACTCCATCATAGGGTTTAGCCTAGTCTCAGTGCAGGGTCAGTTTTCCCCCCTTCTATAGTAGTTCTGTGTTGCTGTTCCATAACAGTTTGTCCAGCCACACATATGAAAAAAAGAATAAATCCTCTCCCGGATCCTTTCAGTATGTGCAGCTTTCAAGAACTTGCTCATTGCTTGCAAGGGTTAACTTTGGAAATAGCCAACCTGCAACAGCACGTGAGTAATTAATCTGGAGCACGCTCTGAGGAACCTAAGGTAGGTTTACCTGAGTTTTTTCTGGTAAACGGCAGGAATTTTTTACGTTTAAAAATGCATGTTTACTATATTTTTGGCTTAGACCCAAATCTTCAGGAAGTGAATTACAGTGTGTGGGGATTATTATGTCTTTATTGCGAAGTGAACACCAAATCTGGGCATTTTCATTATATCCCGATGATCCTAGTTTGACATCAATAGAAGCATTTTTTTCTGCTATGGGGTTGTTATATGATGATCCTGATCGGGTCACATCAGCTGAGGCAGAGCTCAGACGGCTTAAACAGGGTTCTGTTGATACTGAGAGTTATTGCACCCAGTTCAGATGATGGTCCGCAGAGGTCAGGTGGAATGACCCAGTGCTCAAGAGTCAGTTTTTAGCAGGTTTGAGTGAAAGAGTTAAAGATTTGCTCATTGCATTTCCTGCACCTGATACTTTGGAAACTGCTATGCAGTTAGCTATCCATGTGGATAGTCCCTCAGGTAAGCCTCGTCAACAGTGGGGAACCGATGCAACTTGGGGCGATGTCCTCTCATTTCCAGGAGAGGGAGAAGAGGTTTTTTGAAGGGCTATGCTTGTATTGTGGTAAGGCTGACCATTTTATTAAGCAATGTGAGGTTCGCATAAGGAAAGAAAAAAAAGGCCAGTAGGAGTAAGGGTATGTGCACACGTAGTTGGACCCTCTGCGGATTTTTCCGCACCTGTTTTGAGAAGTCCGCAGGTAAAAAGCACTGCATTTTACCTGCGGATTTACTGTGGATTTTATGTGGTTTTTGTGCAGATTCCACCTGCGGTTTTACACCTCTGGAATCCTATAATGGAGCAGATGTAAACCGCTGCAGAATCCGCACACAGAATGAACATACTGCGGAATAAACAACGCTATGTTTCTGCACCTTTTTTTCCCACAGCATGTGAACTGCGGAGTTTGTTTTTCATAGGTTTACATGATACTGTAAACTCATGGAAAATAGTTGCGAATCCGCAGAGTCAAAACCGCTCCGGATCCGCAATAAAATCCGCAACGTGTGCACATACCCCAACACTCCAGTTTGTATTGCGTTTTTACGGTCCGCAGGAGTTTTTTTTCTGGAAATACCACATATCATGGCCATTCCCTTGATCTTCAGGTAATGATGGACTGTGGTTCTGCACTTAATTTGATTGATCAATAATTCCTAGACAAATATAAGTTTGATTCTGAACCATTGTTATCTCCTATTCCTGTTGTGGCTATTGATAACACTCCTCTGGAACATGGGTGTATTTCTTGAAAGGTTACTGTGTTCCCTCTTATTGTGAATATGGAACATCAGGAGTGTAGAGACTTGTTTGTCCTTGCTAAATTACCTTGACCAGTCGTCCTGGGTTTACCCTGGTTACAAATGCATAATCCTTTGCTGGACTGGTCGTCTAGTACTATAAGGTCCTGGGGTCGGGGGTGTTATGGTAATTGTTGTAATGTTCACATTGCTTCTGATGTGAAGAGGGAGGTGCCTGAAGCCATTCAGGATTTCTGGAGGGTATTTTTGGAGGTTGAGTCGCAAGCTTTACCACCCCATAGAGATTACGACTGTGCTATTGAGTTCGCCCCAGGTGCCACACTTCCTAAGAGTCGTTTATTTAATTTGACGATTCCCGAGAGGGAGGCCTTAAAGGAATACCTACTGACTAATTTAGCTGCAGGTCATATAAGACCCTCTATGTCCCCTGTGGCTGTAGGATTCTTTTTTGTCAAAAAGAAGGTTGGGGGCCTTAGGCCATGTCTGGATTTTCGGGAGAATAATAATGTCATGACCAGTTCTGAGTTTATGTTCAGCTGTCTTGTTTCTGGACTGGTCATGTGGGAGTTAATCCCCTCTGCCTCACTTTGAAGCTGGCTGAGCTATTTAAGTCCTCTGCAGCCTGTGGGCCAGTGTCAGCGTTCATGTTGCACGGCTTGAGCACCTGACCTGTCCACTTGTACTAGTGTTCCTTTTTGCCTCTGACTGCCTGTACCCATTTATGACTTGTTCTGACCTCTGGCTTGTATCCCGACTTCGTCTTGCATCTCACGTTTTGGTTACCACGTTCCCGGTAGGCTCTGACTTTTTGTTTGTCCCCGACCATTCTTCTGACTCCCCCTGTGTACCGCGCTGCTATCTCTGTGTATGATCTTGGCTTGCCTGACTTCTCTTTCATTACCTGTGACACCTGTGTTGTAGTTCAGTATTGCTGCTCTGTGTGTACAACCTCTTTTCCTGAACCAGCACCCCCTGGTGGAGGTTGCACTATACTGCACTGCTGTTGCCGCTTATTCCGGATTTGTTTAACCAACTAACAGGAGCGAAGTGGTTCTCTAAGACTGACCTTCGTGGGGCATATAATTTGCTGCGGGTGAAGGAGGGTGATGATTGGAAGACAGCCTTTAATACCCCGGAAGGTCATTTTGAGTGTCTGGGGATGCCTTTTGGCCTTACTCATGTGCCTGCGTTTTTTCAAAATGTCATTAATGACATTTTGAGGTCGTTGATCGGTAGGAGTGTTATTGTTTATTTGGATGATATTTTGATCTATTCACCTGATCTGGAGTCTTATTGGCAGAGAGTCCGCGAATTTCCACAGATTTTTGAGTGAAAACACACTCTTTGCTAATTTGGAGAAGTGCGAGTTTGCGGTACAGAAAATGGTTTTTGTGGGTGACCTTGTCTCCAGTGATGGGTTTGAGATGGACCCGGTGAAGGTTCAGGTCTGAATGTTTGAATGTTTGAAGTCGGTTCAGAGATTTTTAGGGTTTGCTAATTATTACAGAAAATTCATAAAGAATTTTTCTGTGATCGTTAAACCTATAACTGATCTCACCAAGAAGGGTTCTAATACTGTCCAATGGTCCTCTGAGGCTGTTAAGGCTTATGAGCATCTCAAGGAGAGGTTTAGCTCTACTCCTGTTTTGATCCAGACAGATGAGACCAAGCCATTTCTGGTGGAGGTTGATGCCTCTTCAGTAGGGGTGGGGGCAGTTCTGTCCCAGGAGGGAGAGGAAGGGGTGTATCTTTGTGCTTTATTTTCTAAAAAAATTTCAGAGACTGAGCTCAACTATGATGTTGGGAACAGCGAGTTGCTGGCTATTAAACTCGCGTTTGAGCATTGGCGACATTTTTTTGGAGGGGGCTAGACATCCGATACAGGTTTTTACTGATCATAATAATAATAATAATAATCTTTATTTATATAGCGCCAACATATTCCACAGCGCTTTACAGTTTAACAGTTTCAAACACAAAAGTCATAAGTAACAACATTAACAATACAATAATTAAAGCGAAATAAGACGACCCTGCCCGTGAGAGCTTACAATCTACAATGAGGTGGGGGAGATACAGAGCACAGGTGTGTATTTACAATGATGTATTTACAATGATGGTCCAGCCATCTTCAGGGGGTGGGGAATAGATGGAGATAGTGAATGGGCTACACACACACAAACATAAAATGACTTTGATAAGTGAACGTGATAGGCCGCTCTGAACAAATGTGTTTTGAGCGAGCGCCTAAAACTATGCAAATTGTGGATGGCCCTAATATCTTGGGGTAGAGCATTCCATTGGATTGGCGCAGCACGGGAGAAATCTTGGAGTCGGGAGTGGGAGGTACGGATTAGTGCAGAGGTTAGTCGAAAGTAATTTGCAGAGCGCAGTGGTCTGATATATCTGGATGCTGCTAAATGTTTGAATGCCCGTCAAGCTAGGTGGGCACTGTTTTTTGCCCGGTGTCTAAATTAATTCTCCAAGACGAGGGGATGTCTAATCTCACCGCTGCCGAGTTGACAACCTGAACCACTTTGAAGGGTCCTACAAACTTAGGCCCCAGTTTTTTATAAGGTATCTTCAAACGCAGATTTCTAGAGGACAACCAGACCATGTCCCCAACTGCAAACAACGCCCCCCTTCTTTTCTTGTCAAAATACTTCTTTGACCTCCTATTTGCCTCTTTCAGATTATGGCGTACATTGGTCCAAACCGTGTTCAAATTTCCAGAAAAACTCTTTTCCTGAGGCACCGCTGCCTCAATCTTTGAAAATGGACTGAAAGATGGATGCCTCCCTATACAGCAAAAAAAAAGAGAACACCCATCCGAGGAAGACACATGATTATTAAGATCAAACTCAGCTAGTGGTAGATATTCCGACCACATCTCCTGATTGTCTCCTACAAAACATCTTAAAAACTGCTCGACATCCTGGTTTTTCCTCTTGGTCTGTTCATTGGACTCCGGGTGAGAATGACAAATGAACCTTTAATCTGTCACAAAAAGCACGCCAAAAGCGAGCCACAAACTGTGGTCCCCTATCGAAAACAATGTCCGTGGGAACTCTATGGAGCCTGACAATGTCTTTCACAAATGCCTTAGCTAGAGTCTTGGCGCAGGGTAATTTATTGAAGGGGACCAGGTGACACATCTTAATAAACTGGTCCACAAAGACTCAGATGACAGAAAAACCCTCAGAGACTGGCAGATTGGTGATAAAATCCATAGCAAGATATGACCATGGCGAACTAGAAACCTACAAAGGGCATAGCAACCCTGCAGCCGGGGCATGTGAGGCCTTTGACCTAGCGCATACAGTACACTGATGCACCCACTTGATGATTTCTCTTTGCCACCCTGGCCACCAGAAACTTCGACCGATAGACTTTCTAGTTTCTGAAATCCTTGGATGACCCGCCAACCGAAACTCATGACATTCAGCAAACACAGCTCTCCGCAAGGCTCTAGGCACAAATAATTTACCATACTGAGTGTTAGTTGGTGCAGCATTCTGGGCCTCTATGATGCTACTCTCCAACTCAGAACCCAATGGTGCCACCACCACTCCTTTCTGCAAAATACATTCCTCCTTCTCAGTATTAACTGCTGGAGAGAAACTACGAGACAAAGCATCTGCGTTAACATTCTTTGTCCCAGGAATATATGTTACCAGATAAGGAGGCGATGCCGACTGTTCCTCCAGTTGATGAGGACGGCGAGTTTGAGATCTCACGCATTTTAGATTTCAGGTCGCACAGAGGAAGGTTGCAGTATCTCGTGTCCTGGAAGGGTTTCAGTCCCGAGGATAATTCCTGGGTGAAAGCTGAGGACATCTCGGCCTCAAGGCTGATTAAGGCTTTTCACAGGAGATTTCTGAATAAGGTTCGGCCAAGAGGATCCGGAGGATCCTCGTAAAAGGGGAGGTACTGTTAGAATCTATTTTGATTTTGACCATCCACTATCTTGTTGTGGTTTTCTGGCTGCTGGTCTTTTCCCCCTGGTGCTGGGTTTTCTTAGGTCAGGTGATTGTATCACCCTTTATTACCCAGCACCTGCCTCCCAGTCCTTGCTGGACAACAGTGTTAATCCGCTAGAGTTCTGACTAGGTGCTTTGATAGCTTTCTGTGTATGTTATTGTGCAGTTCTGGGACCTCTGGTACTGCCATCCTTAGTTTCTGTTTTCAGTTGGTTTCTGCAGCCTTCTCTGTGTTTTCTATTAGGAGGTGACCTGTTTTTATACCCAGTCCTTAGATCTTTTAGGGACCTCCTTCCCCCCATCTATGGGTCTTCACTTGAGATTAACATAGGATCGTCGGTGGGTCTATTCGCAAGAAATGGGTCACCCACTCCACCGTAGGGTATCAGCCTAGTCTCAGTGCAGGGTCAGTTTTCCCCCTTTCTATCCTAGTTCTGTGTTGCAGTTCTGTAACACCCAGGCTCCATGGGGTGGGTGAGAGGACAGACCAGAGATTAACAGGAGCATAGTGAGGTTGGAGACTGGGGCCTCTCTACCTTCAAGAGTACGTCTGGGACAGGGATAGTTAGGATCCCAGTTCCAGGGAAAGTTTAAGGCCCTTCTCCCCTAAGACCATCACAGCATGACAAATAGCCCCTCAGTTTATTCCCCTCATCTGCACAGACCCTCAGGTTATTCTACCCATCTGCACAGACTCTCAGTTTATTCCCCCATCTGCACATCCCCACAATTGATTCCCCCATCTGCACAGACTCTCAGTTTATTTAACCATCTGCACAGTCCCTCAGTTTATTCCTCCAGTCTGCAAAGCCCATTTATTCTATATGCACGGCCCCTCATTCCCCTTCTTTGCATAGCCCCTCAGTTAATTCCCTCATCTCCACAGCCCATCAGATTTTTCCCCCATCTGCACAGCCTGTCAGTTTATTCCCCCATCTGCACAGCCCCTCTGTTTTTTCACCCCATTTGCACAGCCCTCATTTTATTCCCCCATCTGCACAGCCCCCCACTTGTTCTCCCCTTTGCATAGCCCTTCATTACGCTCCCCCATCTGCACAGCCCCTCATTTTATTCACACCATCTGCACGGCCCATCATTTATTCCGCCAATCTGCACAGCCCGTCAGTTCATTACACCATCTACCGAGACCTTCAGTTTATTCCCCCATCAGCACAGCACCTCACCTCATTTTATTCCCCCATCAGCACAGACCCTCACCCAACTTTATTCCCCCATCAGCACAGCCCCTCATCTCAACTTATTCCCTCGCATCAGCACAGCTCATCCCTTCATTTTAATTCCCCTATCTGCATAGCCCCTAATTTTATTCACCCCACCAACATAGTCCCTCCATTCATTTTATTCCCCCATCAGCACAGACACTCCCCTCATTTTGTCCATTCCTCCCATGTACACAGCCCCTTTCCTCATTTTATGTCCTCCTGCACAGTAGTATAAAAATTAAAAAAAAGAAGCTCATACTCACCTAATCCAGGCTTCCATCCACAGTCTCCTCTGTACAGCAGCGGGCACTGAATGGCGTGATGATATCACTGCTCCGCGCCATCACACATTTCCTGCATGCGCCTTTTCCAACAAGGTACAGGCCGTAAGTGACCTGAGTCTCTAAGTAGATGCTGGCATAGAAGGAGAGATTGACAGCTCCTCTGCTCCCGTCTCGGGCAGCGCACACAGCAATTGCATTCATGTCTGATAGACGCAAATGCAATTGAGTGCAGGGAGGGAGCAACAGATGGGGCGCAGGACAGAGAGGGGTAAGCGGTGACAGTGACTGACATTGCTCACCTCAGTGCCTGCACCCCAGCTGTCACTGTGCTGAATGTCTGTGGCCACAGGAAGATGTCAGGAGACTGCAGACATTCAGCATTCTTTTTTTTTCAAGGTGCCCCTCCCCTCGGGTAGGTAGGAGATAGCGCCCTAGGCAAGTGCCTACTCTGCCTACCCGTCGTCCCAGCCCTGCCGGACACTAAGTGTCCGATATGAACCCTTTACAGTTCAGGTTCGCTCATCCCTAAAAAGGACTTCATGTAATACTTAATATCTCCTGTAATAGCACTGTAGGTAAATTAAGCACTTGCAGTTTGAGGCCCCTACTGATAAATCACTGGTCATAGCAGCAGAGCACTCTGTGATCATTTTATCACTAGAAAGCTGTCTGAAGTTCACTTCCCTTTAAAGTAAAGGTCCTCATGGTATCAAATAACTACAGTACCATCTCGTATGTCACTGTATGTTCAGCACCTGCAATTTTTGTTGCATTAATTTTTGTAACTCTCTTTTTTCTATTACTCATTGGATCTGTACAAGAAAACCAATAAATACCTGTGAGATAGTGTAAGATGTCTCGAATGGATGTCTTACAATATGGGAAAGAACTATGGACAGAATAGGAACAATCTGAGAAGTAATGAAGCAAAGAAGTTAGAAGCTTCATCTATGTACTGGGACATTTCTATGACACGTTGTATATCTGATAGCTAGACCCATGACTGCCATCCATAAAGCTGTCATGTCATCTGTTCCTGGAGTGAGAGCATCGGACAAGGTCTATTAAATGTGATCCTGCAGCAGCTGAATGTACAGCCAAATGGAAAATTACATTAAAATAGATGATTAATAGCGGAAATGTGCAGCGTCAAACTAAAAATATTCATCATGTTTCCCCATATATCCCCTGCTAAAATAATCCTGACAAAGAGGCTTACGATGTGATGAGAATATGGCTGACTATATCTCTACCCTCACCTACTGTATTCTCACCCATCCCTTGTAGATTGTGAGCCTTCGCGGGCAGGGTCCTCTCTCCTACTGTACCAGTTATGACTTGTATTGTTTAAGATTATTGTACTTGTTTTCATTATGTATACCCCTCCTTACATGTAAAGCGCCATGGAACAAATGGCGCTATAACAATAAATAATAATAATGACTATAAAGGAACAGTATGAAATGTATGAAAATGATAGGGCTGACTATAGATGGTCAGATGATTGGATCATGACATCATTGGATGGGCCTCTGTTGATGCGCCATTCCAGTCACTGGAACCAATCATGGACCTGAGTGGTCAAGCGACCAAAAATAAGATGTCATTGCTTCCTGTCCTGCTGGCGACCACCAGATCAACCTGTGTGTGCTGGGGCAGGTGAGTATACAGTACCAGTCAAAAGTTGGGACACAAAAGTTCATGCCATTGTTTTCCTTGTTCTCAATGGAATGTGCCCATTGTAGATTCAGACAAAAGGCAGTAAAAGCTCGAAGAGTCACATATGGAAACAAGAAGTATGAAATATGGATGAAACAATCCAGAAAATGTGTTACACCTTGTACTATGATGACGGCTTTACATCCCCTTGGTATTATCTAAAGCTACTTTAACAGGTCATCACCTGGAATGGATTTCCCACAGTCTTGAATGAGTTACAATGCTGGCAACAAGCTGGGAAAATCTGTTATACTACTGGCTAATTCTGACTTGGACCTTGTGACAAAGCAAGCTCTGCCACATTTCTGAGTCAACTTAGGCTACGTTCACACTAGCGTTCGGCTAGTGTGCGTCGCGCTAGCGTCGGGCGACGCAGCGGCGACGCACGCGTCATGCGCCCCTATGTTTAACATGGGGGACGCATGCGTATTTGCTTGTTGCGTTTTCCGACACGTGCGTCTTTTTTGATGCTAGCGTCGGACCAAGAAAACGCAACAAGTTGCATTTTTCTTGCGTCCGATTTTCGTCAAAAAACGACGCACGCGTCGAAAAACGCAGCGTTTTTGCGTGCGTTTGCACGCGTTTTTTGGTGCGTTGTGCGTCGCGTCGCCGACGCAGCGGCGCACAACGCTAGTGTGAACGTAGCCTTAGCTCTGCTCCACCGGCTCTTTATCACTGCGTCTCCTCTGCTTCCTTATGAATTACAAATCTTTTGCAGCAATTGCTCTGCTTCATCTGATGCTGTGATTCCCGTTTCTTTGTCCTGTTGGTGTTCCGCCACAACAGCTCCTGTTGTCCTACACAGATTTCCCTGCTGCACCAACGTGATGTGTTCATAATAACTTTTTGTTCAGACCAAACGACATCAAGGACTCCTCAGACCGGATCCTATAAATGTTCATACCTAATTCTATGTAATAATCAGCGGCTCTGTACAAGGTAGTTTGCTTTTAGTCTGTATTTCCTTTTTTAAGCCAGACAACTCCCTTAATGATTATTTGCCTCCAAACGGCTTTAATCGGCCTGCATAAGAGCCCTTTAAAACAGTGCCAAGCGAAATCTGTCCAAATACACTAAAAGAATCTTAATACTTAGGATTGACCTGACAAGTTGGTTAGACTCTGTTTACACTATGATAGTTCCATTTACCCAATTCTGTTGGATTAATAATAGGTCCCAGGTGGTGTAAAAAGAAAAAGAAAATATGGCATTGCAGCCCCTTTCTACCACTGTTTTCCTCACTTTCTCTTCCAACGAAGGACATCAAGTGAACTCAAACACCTGAAGAAGCATCCAAGATGGAAGAAACAGTCTTCAAACTCTTTCTTTCAAGTTGGATGGAACGTGACAACACTACAGGCAATCAGGGGGCACTTACCTGTCATCTGACGCCCCCTTTAAGAAAAGTAAGAGGCCATTTGGAGACACAGGAAGGAGCAGAGGGCATCCTGTTGGTGATATATTTTTATTTTTCATTACCATGGGCCTAATTTTATTATAAAATGTAGTAATGGACAAGGACTTTTAATTTTCACAAAATAAATAAACAATGTATACAGTTGTGTGAGAAAGTGTTTGCCACCTTCCTGATTTCCTATTCTTTTGCACGTTTGTCACACTTGAATGATTCAGATCACCAAACAAATGTAAATATTAGCAAGACATAACACAAGCAATCACAAAATGCAGTTTATAAATGAAGGTCTTTATTACTAGGGGAAAAAGAAATCCAAACCTACAAGGCCCTGTGTGAAAAAGTGATTGCCCCCTTCCTGATTTCCTATTCTTTTGCACGTTTGTCACACTTAAATTATTCAGATCACCAAACAAATTTAACTATTAGACAAAGATAACACAAGTAAACATAAAATACAGTTTTTAAATGAAGATCTTTATCATTAAGGCAAAAAGAAATCCAAACCTACAGGGTCCTGTGAGAAAACATGATTGCCCCTAAACCTAATAATTGGTCGGGATACCATTAGCAGCAACAACTGCAATCAAGCATTTTTGATTACTGGCAATGAGTCTCTTGAGGAATTTTGACCCACTCGTCTTTGCAGAATTGTTTTAATTCAGCTACATTGGAGGGTTTCCGAGCATGAATCACCTTTTTAAGGTCATGCCACAGCATCTCAATCAGATTAAGGTCAGGACTTTGATTAGGCCAATCCAAAGTCTTAATTTTGTTTTTGTTAAGCCATTCTGAGTTGCACTTGCTGGTGCGTTTTGGATCATTGTCCTGCTGCATAACCCAAGTACGCATCAGCTTGAGGTCACGAACAGATGGCCGAACACTATTCTTCAGGATTTTTTTGCTAGACAGCAGAATTCTTGGTTCCATTTATCACAGAAAGTCTTCTAAGTCAAAACAGCCCCAGACCATAACACTGCCACCACCATATTTAACTGTTGGTATGGCGTTCCTTTTCTGAAATGCTGTTACTTCTACGCCAGATGTAATGGGACATAAACCTTCCAAAAAGTTTAACTTTTGTCTCGTCAATCCACAGAGTATTCTCCCAAAAGTCTTGGGGATCATCAAGATGTTTGATGATGGTAGAGCCATGAACACTGACTTTAACTGAGGCAAACGAGGCTTGCAATTCTTTGGATGCTGTTGTAGGTAATTTTGTGACCTCTTGGATGAGTCGCCGCCACACTCCTGGGGAAATTTTGGTCAGCTGGGCACTCCTGGGAAGGTTCACCACTGTTCCATGTTTTCGCTATTTGTGGATAACGGCTCTCACTGTTGTTCGCTGGAGTCCCAAAGCTTTAAAAATGGTTTTACCGCCTTCTCCAGACTGATAGGTCTCAATTACTTTGTTTCTCATTTGTTCCAGAATTTCTTTGGATCATTACATGATGTTTAGTTTTTGAGGGTCTTTTGGTCTACTTTGCTTTCTCAGGCAGGTCCTGTTTTTTACTTGAGAACAGGTTTTTCAGTAAACAGGCCTGGTGTGGCTAGGGAATTTGAACTCAACTTCCCAAAGGTGTGATAAACCACAGTTCATTTATGTTTTAAATGGGGGGCAATCACTTTTTCATACAGACCTCTGTAGGTTTGGATTTCTTTTCGCTTAATAAAAAAGACCTTCATTTATAAACTGCATTTTGTGATTACTTTTGTTATTGCTTTCTAATATTTAGATTTGTTTGGTGATCTGAAACATTTAAGCGTGACAAACATGCAAAAGAATAGGAAATCAGGAAGGGGGCAAACGCTTTTTCACACCACTGTATATATAATTGTTTGGGTTTTTTTTAGGAGAAGGAGCTGGTGTCTTAACATTTTTGGAAATCAGATGCATTTCACATACATGTAGAAAAAGGCTTTGAGATGTCTTCTATCACTCCAGGGTTAAATTCTCATCTTTGCGCAACTTCACACAACATTTAACTAGCTCCTACTGATGAGCCTGGAGGTTTATAATAAAAACTAATTAGAGTCAGATAATAGGAGCGGCCTGATGTGCTCACATACATAATTAGACAAAATCCTGAAATCACAATCCACTTATTGTAATTTATGTGGTTGGAAAAATAATTATCTCATTTACAGCATAAAGTAAACAGAGGAATGTTACATGGCCCGAAAAAAAAGAAAGAAAAGTGAAAAGACCCTATTAGCAGCGGCAGAGGAAAGAAGCGGAAAATGTGAGTAAAGCCCTTGTGGGATTTTATTTTTGTCATCAGTTTGGAAGTGTCTGAGGGGAAAGTTCTGACATCCTCTTATATCCGCTACTGATTCCATCCAAGCAAAATACAAAGCAACCAGTGTATGCGACAATATGAGAACTTACCACTAAAGGAGAATAAGTGGATATTTCCAAAGTCCATCGAATAGGGTTAAATCATTGTTCCAACCACAAATCAAAAACTTCACTAAACCCTTCGCTTTCATTTTACTGCTGTAATTGTAGTAAGTGCCCCCTTCTACATGCCACCCTATTTCAAGAAATCTTCCCCATATTGTACAACCAAGAAAGGAGAGGTGGCTGCGCATGCGCAGTTCTCTGTATTCACTTCAATAGCAGTTCCAAAAGTGGTCAAGCATTGTTGCTTGGCTATTTTAGCAACTCCCATAAAAGTGAATCGACAGAACAGTATACAGCCAACTCTCCATTCTCTTCTATAAGAGTTCTGAAATTAGCCGATCGAGGGAGCTCTCATAGAAGTACACTGCTCAAAAAAATACTCAATAATACAGCGCTAAGCTACAGTTCAGGATGCAATTGTTTTCTAGGGCTTATTTTCTAAGCCGCTTGCAGAACAGTAAACTTGATCTGGTAATATCGGTGTCCAGGACAGTACAGTTACAGTGACTCAACATTTCATAATTTTTTTCCCCATATTTTACAGCTTTAAAAAATGTAGAAATTAAATATGGCATATACTCGAGTATAAGACGACCTGAATATAATATAATTTTATCATAAAAAAATAGGAAAACTTATTGACTTTAGTATAAGCCTGTCCCCTCATCCTTATCCTGGTATGCATGGCTCCCTCATCCCTATCCTGGTATGCATGGCTCCCTCATCCCTATCCTGGTATACAATGTCGCCTCATCCCTATCCTGGTATGCATGGCTCCCTTATTCCACAGCCAGAAGCTGTGGTATGACTGGAACGCCTGATAAGTGATAACAGGTGTTTGAAGTGAGTCACAAGGTGTGGGTCCTAGTCCCAATGACCCAGAACAAGCTTCAGACCCGTTATTTGACAATCATGGACTTGAGTCAGGCTTACTGGCAAATTCCTAAGTCCAAAGAGTACAGTTTTACATTACAGGAGCAATTCGCCTTCATTACCCCATTCGGGCTTACAAATGGCTTGCCATGCCCTTTGGCATGAGAAATGCTCTTGCCACTTTCCAATGATTGTCCAACCAACTGCTTCAGGGACAAGATGGGTTTGCTGTCTCTTATCTGGACGACACTGCCGTATTCAGCCCTAACTGGGAGGAACACTTGGGGCAACTGGAGCAGGTGCTCAGGTGGATCCAGAGTGCTGGTTTTACTATAAAGCTAGAATAATGTCACATAGGCATGACAGAGATGCAGTACCTCAGTGACCGATTTGGTTTGCGGAACTTTGAAGCAAGAGCCCGAGAAGGTCGATGCTATCATACTCCTGGCCTACATAGATGTCATGCTCAGCAAGGTAAACGGGGAAGGAGAAGAGCATCCATTAATGTTACTCAGCCGCAAGCTCTTACTCCGGGAAGTGGCCTACGCTACTGTGCAGAAGGAGTGTCTCACCATAGTGGGGGCCATGCAGTGACTGACCACAACCCTCTTAGCTGGCTGCACTGGGTGGCCGGCGATACTGCTAAGCTACTGCGGTGGAGCTTGGCTCTACAGCAGTATGATTTTACTATTCAGCACAAGAAGGGTAGCGAATATGGCAGCGCTGACAGGCTATCCTGTCAGGGGGATGCCAAGGAGATGGGCTTTGGGACAATCTGTAAATCGGTGTTCCATGCCATCTTGAAAACGGGTATGTGTCATAGAAATAATTGCAAATCTATAACCCATCTCATAGTTATCATAAGGAATACTGAAGCAAGGCTAGCACTCTATTAAGTTTAATGTGAATCATAAATGGGGCTGAGACCCATTACATACCTCTCCTGTGAACAGATAATTAAAGCTGGTTATCTGCTAGATCACATGCGTTCCATTTGTCAACTTTCAGAAGATTGGCAGGGACGTGACAGATAAATGGCCCTTGCCTACATAACTCCACAGAACTGCAAACAGATGGATGTGAGCTCTTGGGTTCCATTCCACACTCCTGTATGAATATTGAGGTTTTTATGAACAGCATAGACATGACAGATATGAGCTACATATTTTCGGAGTCATGATGAAGTGTCAAACGTAACCCATTGTCCTACATCACTGGGCGGTGGCGGTAACACTTTCAAATTAATATCGGAGAGATGGATGATGCTATCCATGCAATGTTTCCGTTCTATAGAAAGGTAAAATAGTGATAAGAAACATGACGGTAATATCTCCTGCCTGGGACCTCCAGAGGTGATGATATCGTGGAATTTGGGAAACCCATAATTTGTTTCAGACTAGTGTTCACCACTGCTCGATACTCGATCGAGCATTGCGTTGCTCGGGTACTCTCGTTACTCGATGGAGTATCGAAGGTATCGAGTGCCATCCTGTTTGGCACCTGTTAGATAGCCAAAAAACATGTGGTGAGTGTCTGACATACATGCTAATGCTGTAGCCATGTTGAATTCTGAAATTGGCCAGCTGCATCGTGTCATGGGGTCGTAAACAAGACCCGGTGACACGATGCTCAGCACACTGTCCTCAGGAAGCAGTTCAGGGAGAGTTGTTATAGGAGGGAGAGCGTCATTTAGAGCAGGTGTATAGTCAGGGTTTATGGCCTTAGAGTCCTTCTATAGGTGTACTGCTGCTGCAACCTAAAAACAACAGTCCTTTTCAGGGCTAAATATATATTCCTTTCTGTAGTAAAACCGCTGTTACCTGCATTCAGTGGAGGGATAGTTTTGGATTAGAGGCATCAAGGTAATGTTTTATATTGCTATTGTAGTACTTACCGTATATACTCGAGTATAAGCCGACCCGAGTATAAGCCGACCCCCCTAATTTTGCCACAAAAAACTGGGAAAACTTATTGACTCGAGTATAAGCCTAGGGTGGAAAATGCAGCAGCTACTCGTAAATTTCAAAAATAAAAATATATGCTCCATACCGTTCATTATTGCCCCATAGATGCTCCATATACAACTGTGCCACATATATGCTCTGCACCGTTCATTATTGCCCCATAGATGCTCCATATACAACTGTGCCACATATATGCTCTGCACCGTTCATTATGGCCTCATAGATGCTCCATATACAACTGTGCCACATATATGCTCTGCACCGTTCATTATGGCCTCATAGATGCTCCATATACAACTGTGCCACATATATGCTCTGCACCGTTCATTATTGCCCCATAGATGCTCCATATACAACTGTGCCACATATATGCTCTGCACCGTTCATTATTGCCCCATAGATGCTCCATATACAACTGTGCCACATATAATGCTCTGCACCGTTCATTATGGCCTCATAGATGCTCCTTATAAAGCTGTGGCACATATAATGCTCTGCACCGTTCATTATGGCCTCATAGATGCTCCATATAAAGCTGTGCCACATATATATTGCTCTGCACCGTTGATTATGGCCCCATAGATGCTGCTTATAAAGCTGTGCCCCATATACGGTATATTGCTCTGCACCGTTCATTATTTCCCCATAGATGCTCCTTATAATGCTGTGCCATATATAATGCTCTGCACCGTTCTTTATGGCCCCATAGATGTGCCATATAAAGCTGTGCCATATGTAATGCTCTGCACCTGTCACGCTCACGCCCTGACTGGTGGGCGTGAGCTCGGGGGTTTTGTGGCCCCACTGTGCCACAAACCAGACTACCCTGGAAGGGGCGTAACTATGACAGCTGCCTGGGTTTTCACTGGAGCCTCTGATGGTGAGGACAGGCTTGTGCAGCAGGCAGCTGCCAGGTGCTACTCCAGGGTGGTGTCTGGCTGTGGCTGCTGATCCCACTTGGGAGACAGGAACACCAGGATTGGTGCGGGCATTAGGCAGGACTGGCAGAAGAGCACGGCTGGAACACAGACGAGTAGGCTGGCACGGCTGAGACAGGGCTGGCAGAGACACGGCAGAGAACACAGGGCTGGCAGAGACACGGCAGGAAACAGGACTGGCTAGGACAGCAGGAACACAGGACTGGAAGGCAGGGCAGGAACGGCAGGACTGGCAGGAACACAGGATTGGGAGGCACAGGACTGGAAGGCAGGGCAGGAACGGCAGGACTGGCAGGAACACAGGATACACAGGACGGGTTGATGTGGTGTATGAATCAGGCTGCACTCAGATGACACTCGAGTGCAGTCCTATTGTGAGTGTGAAGAAGGAACAGGTAGGGACCTGTACACACAGAAGATGCAGGTACGGAAACAAACCAGAAAGAAAGGAGAATGAAGGAACAGGTAGGGACCTGTTCACACAGGAGGACCAAGTAACAAGTAGAAGGTGGAACTAAGAGAAGAGAAGGAGAAGGCAGAGCCAAGGACGGAACCGCAAGAGGCGGAGCCAAGGGCGGAGACGCTGGAGGCGGAGCCAAGAGCGGAGACGCTGGAGGCGGAGCCAAGAGCGGAAACGCTGGAGGCGGAGCCAAGAGCAGAGATGGAGCCAAGTGCAGAAACACAGGAGGTGGAGCCAGATAGAACCGCAAAGAGCGGAGCCACAGAGCAAAGCCAGAGAGTGCGAAGCAAGGTCTGAGTGCAGAGCCGCAAGAGTGCGGAGTTAAGCAGACAGAAAACACAAGGAAAGAAAGCAGGGAAGGAAGCCACAGACAAGGAGACCGAGAAAAGACAAAGTACAGACAAGGCAATGGAACAAGACACAGGGACAAAGACACAGGGACCAGGATATTCTGCCTCCTGGAGGGCGGACTACAAGAACAAGGCAAAAGCACAGAGAAAAGCCTCCAGAGAGGGAGTAACTGAGAGCAAGGCCAGGCAAACTCAGCAGCTAAACACTAACTGAGCTAACACATTGCACAGGCCCAGAGCACAGGGTGGAGCTGCACTATATACAGGAGGCCTCTTGGTAATTGGTCAGGAACTGATTAGACAGATGCACCTGATTCCTATAAGAACCAGAGAGTTCAGGCGCCGGCCCCCTATACACATAGCCATGAGGCATGCAGAGAGCAGAGACACAGAACAAGGAGCTGGCAAGAAACAGAAACCACATCATGGCCTGGAGCAGTGGGTAAGATTGTGTGAGAGATGTGAGGCCATGCCGTGATGCCAGCAGAGTTGTTACAGCACCGTTCATTATGGCCCCATAGATGCTCCTTATAATGCTGTGCCATATATGCTCTGCACCATTCTTTATGGCCCCATAGATGCTCCTTATATAATGCTGTGCCATATATAATGCTGCTGGTGCTGCCATAAAAAAAAAAAATCACATACTCACCTCTCTTCTCAGGACGCCGGCGCTTTCAATAATTACCTGCTCCTCTGCGGCTCCGTCCCCAGCACTGACGCTCAGCAGAGGGCGCGCACTGACTACGTCACAGCGCCCTCTAACCTGAGCGTCATTGCTAGAGGACGCTGCAGATGGAGCCGCACCGGAGCGAGGAGCAGGTAAATATCGTGCAGCGCTGCGCTCCCCGTATACTTACCTGCTGCGGTGCGGTCCCTGCAGTCCCTGCTTCCCCGACGCTGCAGCTTCTTCCTGTATTGAGCGGTCACAGTTACCGATCATTTACAGTAATGAATATGCGGCTCCTCCCCTATGGGAGGTGGAGCTGCCTATTCATTTCTGTAATGAGTGGTGCCATGTGACCGCTCAATACAGGAAGAATCTGCAGCGCCGGAGAAGCCAGGGACTGCAGGGACCGTGCCGCAGCAGGTAAGTATAACTACACAGCCCCCGCTCCCCCTCACCTGCCGACCCCCGGGTATATGACTCGAGTATAAGCCGAGAGGGGGACTCTCAGCCCAAAAAAGTGGGCTGAAAATCTCAGCTTATACTCGAGTATATACGGTATATACCACTGCTGCATCGTTCGAAGAAAAGTCCTTTTCAGGGCTAAATATTTTCCTTTCCGAAGCAAAACTGCTGTCACCTGCTATCAGTGGACGGATAGTTTTGGATTAGAGACATCAAGGCTGGGTTTAATATTGCTATTGAAATTAAAAGAAAAATCGTTTTCAGGGCTAAATATTTTATTTTCCCTATTTATACCGGAAAGTTTGCAGGCATATACAGCTAATTTAAAATGTACAAGGAGTGCAGTAAGGTATGTGGAAGTGGACATGCTGCTGATGGTGCATGCAGAGGCTGAAGCAAACACGCTCATCTATGAGACCTATATTCCAGTCTCACTTTTGCAGGCGTAGTGGGACACCACTCTTGAAGCCAGAACAGTGTGAACCGGTGGATTTTTGGAGGGCATGTAACACTGCCAGTATGTTTCCCAGCATTAGCTTGTCTTCCACATGGCCCAGTCGCTCTCGCCAAAAATCTGGACCACATAATCTTTACCCTAATACTCTTTTCTCCCACCATGGCGAGTCCCAGGAGACAAGTGACCCCACACTCGGACACTCAGAGGAGCTTTATTGCTTCTGGCCTCTTGACCTGCATGTTTCAAGAGGGACATGAGGAGCTTGTGTGTAGTTATGTCTAAACATTTGAGCAGTCACAGTTAGAAGATGACAGCAATTAGTGTCTCAAGAAGTAGATGATGATGAGACACAGTTGCCAACAGGTGATGTTGTTAAGTCAACAAGTCAGAAAGACCAGAGTATGGATGTGGAAGACAAGATGGCAGACGATTAAGTCACTGACCTAACCAGGGAAGATGCCATCCAAAGCGAGGCCAGCATCGTAGAGGGGGGAAAATCCACAGCACCCTTTAGGTCAGGAACGCTACTTTGCCCTGATGAGACACTGGGTGAAAATTGTGGAGGCCGGGACCGAGTCAGACCCTTAGATGGCACTTGTGCTATCAATGCTGAGGATTGCGGGCCCTAGTCCCATCAGGGTTTCCTCCAACTCCTACACCCTCTCCTCCTCATCTTCCATCTTCGATTTGTCATCACTGAGCATGTCGTTCATATCAGTCGCAAGCTTGAAGCACTGCAGCACTGCTTCGGTAAAGCGGCAATAGACTCTGCTAAAAATAATTTGTTTAGGTGACAAACAGCCCACTGACACAGAAATATTGGAAGGTACAACAGACCAGACAGACCTGTGGCTCTCACCACTAAACCTATAACCAGGAATGGTCGTGTGTGATAATGGCCGTAACCTGGTGGTGGCAAGCTAGTACACATTCCATGCCTGTCTCACATGCTCAGCTTAGTGGTTCAGTGGTTTCTGAAAACCTATCCAGATTTGTCTGTACTACTTGTGAAGGTACGCCGCATGTGAGCCCATCTCAGCTACAGCTGCCACTGGTCTGGAAGTGCTCTAACAGCGCTTGCAAGTGCCAGCTCACCAACTGGTGTGTTATGTGACCATGTGTGTTTGTGGAACTAAACAATACGTTGAGAGATTTTGTGCCCATCGGTATTCTGGTCAGCCTCAGCACATAACAACCGACGATAGGGCATGAATGTTTGACATCTGTGAGGTTCTGCAGAACTTTGAGGAAGCAACCAAGATGTGAGCAGCGATTACACCATAATCAGCATAGCCATCCTGCTTCTGTGTCTACTCAAACACTTGCTGCTCACAATTAAAGAGGAAACGTTGCATGTGAACCAGGTTGAGAAGGAGGAAGAAAGTACACAGGGTGATACCATCCTGACCAGCCTCATCTCATCTTTTATGCATGGATTGGGTGATAATGAGGAGGATGAGGAAGAGCAGGAGATGATTGGCTGTGCTACTGAGGGTACTACCCACACCAGGTGAAAATGGCTAGCAGGAACTTGGGGGTGATCCATGCTCTGCACATGTCTACTGAGAATTGGATTTAAACATGTCTGGTTGGGTGAGCTGATGAAATTCTAGTATTTACTACCCACACCAGCTTCATCCCATTTGTTTAGCGTGGATAGGCTGAAGAGGAGGAGAGAGAGGAGGCAATGAAGAGGAGATGGGAAGTATTCCTCCTGGTGGGAGTCTGGCACACATGTCTTACTTTATGTCCCGTTGCCTTTCCCATGACCCTCACGTTATACACATTTTGGCAAATACTGATTGCTGGTTGTTCATCCTTCTCAACCCACATTACAAAGAGAAATTTACATCTCTCCTTCGTGCGGCGGAGGCACCTTGAAAAATGGTGCAATGCCAGAAGACCCTAATCAAAAATTTGTAAAAAAAAATTCCCATCTGACTAAGCTGGTGGCAGAAGTCATAGAGCCTTGGGCAACCAAGGAGGAGAGACAAGGGAGGCACACAGCAGGTCCAACAGAGACAGGGAAGAACTGTCAAAGGTCTAGAACAGTTATATTAGACCCTCCCAGCACCCAAGCCGTGATGCGTGGGGTAGTTTCACAAGGAGGAAAATGTTGTTGAAGATGGTGAAGGATTTCCTAGCTAACAGTAATAGCATCCTCGATGATTCCTCTGTGCCATACTACTATTGGGTTTCTAAGCTGGAAAACATAGCACAAACTCTCCATCTACACCTTAGAGGTCCTGGCCTGCCCTGTCGCTAGTGTTTAGCCAGATAGGGTTTTTAGTGCCACAATCGGCATAATAACTGATAGCCCCATTCGCCTGCAAAATGAAAATGCAGACAGGCTGACTCTTATCGAAATGAACAGGGTCTGGATTGGTCCAGACTTCTCAACCCCATAGGAGGACAACAGCGGAATATAAAGCCAATTCAAAGATAGGGTCATCAGGCAGCCCTCACTCAAAATCTTTACGGGGTTATCAGGCAGCCCTCACTAAAATACTTTATAGAGTCATCTGGTAGCCCTTACTTAACATTTTTAGAGGTCATCAGGTGGCCCACATTCAAAATCGTTGGAGGGTCATCAGGCCACCCTCACTCAACACATTTTTAGAGTTATCAGGTGGCTTTCACTCGAAACCTTTATAGGGTCATCAGGCATCCCTAACTTAAACTTTAGAGCATCATCGGGCAGCCCTCACTCCAAATCTTTAGAGGTTCATCAGGTGGCCCTCAATCAAAATCTTTACAAGGTCATCTGGCAGCCCTCACTCGAAATCTTTATAAGGTCATCAGGTGGCCCTCAATCAAAATCTTTACAGAGTTATCTGGCAGTCCTCACTCAAAGTCTTTAGAGGATCATATTGGCAGCCCTCACCGAAAAATTTGATAGGGTCATCAGGCGGCTCCGCTCTTAGGCTATGTTCACACTTTGCAGATTCCACTGCGGATTTTTCCGCAGCAGAATTCCAAAATCCGCAGTGAAAACCCGTCGCGGTTTTTACTGCGGATTTATCGCGGTTTTTACTGCGTTTTCTTCTGCGGATTTTCATCTGCAGTTTTCTATTGGAGCAGGTGAAAATCCGCAGAAAAGAAGTGACATGCTGCGGAATGTAATCCGCAGCGTTTCCGCGCGGATTTTTCCGCAGCATGTGCACTGCGTTTTTTGTTTCCCATAGGTTTACATTGGACTGTAAACTCATGGGAAACTGCTGCAGATCCGCAGCGGTCAAATCCGCTGCGGATCCGCAATGAAATCCGCAAAGTGTGAATATAGCCTTAATTTTTCCAAGTTTAGGACCTGGTATGAGAGAGATGCCGTAAAAGGGCTACCAGGTACACATAAAATTGGCCATTTTTATGCGCTAAACGCTCTCATTTTTCATATTTCTAGTGCAGTAATGCAGTTCAAATTTCGTATTTCAAGTTTGTATGTTCTAGCGCTGCAGTGTGCTGCCTTATTTACTTAACTTAATTTTTCCTGGGTATGTATGAGGCCCTCTTTCATAAATTTTTACAGGATGTATATGAGTCCTACCTCTACAATTCTCTGGCATATTTATATGTAAACCCCACAGGGGTAAATGTTTTTCAGCTCTTGCACTTAGTGCATAGGCTTTACCAGTCTAGGAGTCCCACTCCTTAAAAATGGGGAAAAAATGCTTTCTGAGGCCGTCTTCTACATGTCTTCCGGGATGCATTACAGTCCCCCCTTCTAATTTTTGGAAGCTTTTGCACTTAGTGCATATGCTTTATGAGTCTAAGAGTCCTATTACCTAACAATTTTAACAGAATGTGTATGAGGCCCTTTTTTATGTCTAATACAGGGAGTATCTAAGTCCCTCTTTCTTCTAAATTGTGTCAGTTCTTGCATTGTCCGCATAGGCTTTGTGAATCCTTCCTTCATAAATTAAAGAGGATGTGTCTGGCCATGTCACACACACGACATGCCCAGTTAGTAAAATGTTAAAATTACATTTCCTGGTGATGACGGGTACGTGTTGTTTTATTTCCCCCTCTGCTATGTCATCTACAGTAGTCATAGGCGGATGGGAAATGTGGTGAGAGACGGTCCTGCTATCAAGAGATGGAGGAAGTGGTGATTTTTTTTATTTTTCTTTGCTATTTTTAATTTTTCTTTATATACAAGTTTATTATAGAGGAAATAATGTTTCCTAACATTTTTTCCTGTAAAATCCATTTTCTCTTCAGTTTTGTATGTTTTACTGTCAGTCCATGAAAGTAGAGAAATACACTGACAACATTGTTCCCAGCAGTGAATTGGGAGTCAAAGATGCGACCAGACATCTTCCCCATGCTGTTCCCATGCATTTCAGCAATTTTTCTGCCCCCTCTCCCTCCTTTTTTTTTTTCAGAAAAATACTCGAGTTTCCCATTGACTTCCATTATATTCATTACACGAGTTGAGCCTGTCTGAGCATCCGACCAGCTCGATTCGAGTGCTTGAGCACTTGAGCATTTTAGTGCTCAATTATCGCTATTAAAGACTGAGCCACATCCCATGACCAGCGATGTTATGAGTCACCGGAAGGGAGATATGTCTGTGTATCTTGTGTTAATAAAAGCAAATGCAAAATTATAATATTCGTCAGTACTGTGAGATCGATTTAACAGTATTTCTGTCCATTTCCAAAAACAAAGTGTTCCCCTTCATTAAAAGTCGGAGCCAACCGTGAAACATCAGATTTAGTACATTTCTTCTGTTTACCCTTTTTTTATTTTAAGTAATTGTACATACTGTACTGTTTTGTCCTCTTTGTTAACCCCTTTTCCCCCAAGGGTGGTTTGCACGTTAATGACCTGCCCAATTTTTACAATTCTGACCACTGTCCCTTTATGAGGTTATAACACTGGAACGCTTCATGATGATTCTGATATTGTTTTCTCGTGACATATTGTACTTCATGAAAGTGGTTGTTAGGAGTCGAGTTCCCGCCGCTGCACAGGGGGAATCTCGAACCATGTCTGCTGCGGTCTCCCATTCTGCATCGGCCACAGTGGAGCCTGCTCAGCGGAGACGTCGGTCCCAGCGTCTCACTGAATCTAATACTGTGCAAAGGGTTACTGCTGCCTCTCCAGGCTCTGCTATTGTACTCTGCACCGGTCTGCGGTGAGCAGGCTTTTCTGGGACTAAGTCCTGCTTTGCACACACTGAGCATGCCCAGGGTAAGATCTCTCAGTGGAGATCAAGGGTCACATGCTCAGGTACTGCAGCAACTTCCATTGGTCCTCCAGGAAGGCCCTGTACCTGATCAAGTTCTGTGGCAGCCTTCCATTGGTCCTTCTGGGAAGGTCCCGTAGGTGCTACAGCTATAAAAGGTTCTCATGACCGCACGGCCATGCACTAGTATCAAATATGTACGAGCTCAGCGCTAGTGTGGCCGTGTGTGTGGTCAGGGACCCAGCTGAAATAAGCCCCTAGAATGCTGGCACCTCCGGCGAGGAGTTTCTTATGCGTGAATTCAGGGCTGGCTAATAGCCATTAGAATTCCGGCTCCACCGGAGAGGAGCTGCGTGTTTGGTTTGGACTGCATGACCACTGTCGGCTCTACACAGTAGTGTCCCCTGTGAGCTAAACAGGGCACAGCTTTCTCTTTACTATGGGCTCTGTGAAGTAACAGAGTTCGTTTATACTAATTTGCTTCGCCGCCTTGCTTAGCAGCAGGTTCTTTCCTGCACGGTGGATCCTGGGTTGCGAACGCACCTATCTCACCTAATAAATATATTCGGTGCATTCTGCCAACCCTAACAGTAGTAACATTTCTTTGATATTACCTGCGTTTATTTGTGAAAAAAACGGAAATTTGGAAAAAACTTTGAAAATTTCGCAATTTTCCAACTTTTAATTTTTATGCCCTTAAATCACAGAGATATATCACACAAAATACTTAATAAGAAACATTTTCCACATGTCTACTTTACATCAGCATCATTTTTGAACCAAAATTTTTTTTATCTTAGGGAGTTATAAAGGTTAAAAGTTGACCAGCAATTTCTCCTTTTTACAACACCATTTCTTTTAGGGAACACATCACATATGAAGTCACTTTGAGGGGTCTATATGATAGAAAATACCCAAGTGTGACACCATTCTAAAAACTGCACCCCTCAAGGTGCTCAAAACCACATTCAAGAAGTTTATTAACCCTTCAGGTGTTTCACGGGAATTTTTGGAATGTTTAACTTCACAAAAAAGTTACTTCAGCTCCATTTTGTTTTATTTTACCAAGGGAAACAGGAGAAATTGGACCCCAAAAGTTGTTGTCCAATTTGTCCTGAGTACGCTGATACCCCATATGGGCGCATGTCAGAGCTCGGAAGGGAAAGAGCGTTGTTTGACTTTTCAATGCAAAATTGACTGGAATTGAGATAGGACGCCATGTCACGTTTGGAGAGCCCCTGATGCTCCTAAACAGTGGAAACCCCCCAATTCTAACTGAAACCCTAACACACCCCTAACTCTAATCCCAACCCTAACCATAACCCTAACCACACCCCTAACCAAACACGCCCCTAACCCTAATCCCAACCATACCCCTAACCCCAACACACCCCCAACCGTAATACCAACCCTAACCACACCCCTACCTCCAACACACCCCTGTTAGGGCTAGCGGAACGCACCGAGTAGAAATAGATATTTATTATTAATGGTGCGTTCGCAGCCCGGGGTCCACCGTGCAGGAAGAACCTGCTGCTAGTGAATGGTGGCACAATATGGCGGTGTAGACTAGCTCTGTTACCTCACAGAGCAGCCGCGAGAGGAAAGCACTGCGCCCTGTTAGCCTCACAGGAGCACAAGCTTACTGCCAAGCTGATAGCAGTCTGTGGTTAAGCAAAACGCAATCTCCTCACCGGAGAAGCCGGTATTCTAGGGGCTTATTTCAGCCGGGTCCCTGAACACACTCATACAATCTCCTCACCGGAGGTGCCGGTATTCTAGGGGCTTATTTCAGCCGGGTCCCTGAACACACTTATGCTAACCACACTGGCGCAAAGCACATATGACTTGATACTAGCGCATGGCCGTGCGGTCATGCGCAGTTTATATAGCTGCAGCACAGGAAGTGGCTGTAGAACTTTTGCCCTTCCAAGACCTGCCAAGAGGACCAATGGAATGTGCCGCAGAGCCTGAGCACATGACCCTCGATCTCCAACGGGAGATCTTGCCCTGGGCATGCTCAGTGTGTGCAGATAAGGACTTAGTCCCAGAGAAGTCCGCTCGCTGATGACCAGTATAGGCTTTAAAGGCAGAAGCTGGAGAAGCAGCAGTAACTCTTCTCACAGAGTCAGACTGAGCAAGACGCTGGGATCGACGTCCCTGCTGAGCAGACGCCACTGCGGCTGGAGGAGAATGGGAGACCTCAGCGGAGATGGATCGAGATTCCCCCTGTGCAGCAGAGGAAACTCGACTCCTAACATTACCCCCCCTCCTAGAGCCCCCCCCCCCTTGGGCCTCGCTACGTTCGAAGGCAGCAATGAGCTGCGGAGCCCGAATGTGCTCAACAGGCTCCCAGGACCTGTCCTCGGGACCATAACCCTTCCAGTCCACCAAATAAAATTTTTTACCACGCACCACCTTGCACCCCAAAATAGCGTTCACATAATAATCGTCCGAAGACGAACCCGATGTCCCAGCAGATGACTCGGAGAACCGGGACATATACACGGGTTTCAAGAGGGACACATGAAAGGTGTCGGTGATACCCAGGTGTGGCGGAAGGGCCAAACGATAGACCACAGGATTAACCTGCTCGAGGACCTTGAATGGGCCCAAGTAGCGAGGAGCAAATTTAGTGGACTCAACTCGCAGCCTGATGTTACGGGCGGAGAGCCACACCAAGTCGCCAGGAGCAAAGGTCGGGGCAGGGCGCCGATGTGCATCGGCGGAGGACCTCATTCTCTCCTTCGAGGCCCGAATGGCATCCTGAGTGCGGTCCCAAATGTCCCGTGCCTCCACTGCCCAGTCTGCCACCCTGGAGTCAGCAGAGGACACGGGCATAGGCACAGGAACCCGCGGATGCTGGCCGTAATTAAGGAGGAAGGGAGTCTGACCGGTGGAGTCGGCTACAGCGTTATTAAGGGCGAACTCTGCCCATGGTAATAAAGATGCCCAGTCATCCTGCCTGGCAGAAACAAAATGTCGTAGATATGTGACCAGAGTCTGATTGGCCCTCTCTACCAACCCATTCGTCTCGGGATGATATGCGGAAGAGAGATTTAACTCAATGCTAAGAAGACGACAAAGCTCTCTCCAGAACCGAGACGCAAACTGGGGACCCCGGTCACTGACAATTTTGTCTGGCATGCCGTGTAGGCGGAAGATGTGTCTTATGAACAACGCTGCCAAGGCCCGTGCAGAAGGTAACTGTGGGAGCGGCACCAAGTGCACCATTTTCGAGAAATGATCGGTAATAACCCAAATGACGGTACAGCCGCGAGACTTGGGCAAACCCACTACAAAGTCCATCCCGACCATCTCCCAGGGCCTGTCTGCCACCGGCAAGGGATAGAGTAACCCAGACGGCCGTTGTCGAGGAGACTTATTTTTGGCGCATGAGACACACGCCAGAACGTAATCTCTGACATCTCGCAGCATATGCGGCCACCAGTACGTCCTCGCCAGCAGCTCAGATGTCCTTTTTGTCCCAAAGTGTCCACCCACCCTGGAGGAATGAGCCCAAGAGAGAACCTCCGGTCGCAAATTTATGGGCACAAAAGTCTTGCCTGGAGGCACAGACTCAAGCGACACCGGAGCCACGGTTCTCAAGCTCTCAGAAGGAACAATAAGCCGAGGCTCTCCTTCCTCCTCCTCAGATGACACAACAGAGCGAGAAAGAGCATCAGCTCGAATGTTCTTCTCCCCAGCGACATAATGGAGGGTGAAGTGGAATCGGGAGAAGAATAAGGACCATCTGGCCTGGCGAGAATTTAGCCGCTGGGCTGTTTGCAAATATAGCAAATTTTTGTGGTCTGTAAATACTTGAAAGGGAAAACGAGCCCCCTCCAAGAGATGTCTCCACTCAGAGAAAGCCAATTTCATCGCTAGCAACTCCCTGTCCCCGATGGAATAATTCCTCTCCGCTGGTGTGAAGGTCTTGGAGAAGAAGAAGCACGGATGCTTCCGACCTTGAGCATCCTTTTGGAAGAGGACTGCTCCAGCACCAACGGAAGAGGCATCCACCTCCATTATAAACGGCTTATCGACATCGGGACGATGTAGGATGGGAGCGCTAGCAAAATGAGACTTAGTAGAAGAAAAGGCCCTGGAGACCTCTTCAGACCACACTTTGGGATTTGCTCCCTTCTTGGTGAGGGCTACCAAGGGAGCTACCAAAGTTGAGAAATGGGGAATGAACTGGCGGTAATAATTAATGAACCCCATAAAGCGCTGCACCGCTTTAAGTGAATGAGGTTCTTGCCAGTCCATCACAGCCTGTAGTTTGGCAGGATCCATAGCCAATCCCTGGGCAGAGATGATATAGCCCAGGAAAGGTAAAGACTCCTGCTCAAACACACACTTCTCCAACTTTGCGTAAAGAGAGTTTGCCCGTAAGAGGTCGAAGACTCTGCCAACATCTCTCCGGTGGGAGTCAATATCTGGAGAGAAGATGAGAATATCATCCAGATAGACTACGACCGAGGTGGAAAGCATATCCCGGAAAATGTCGTTGACAAAGTCTTGGAAAACGGCTGGGGCGTTACAGAGCCCGAAGGGCATCACCAGATACTCATAGTGCCCATCTCTGGTGTTAAACGCCGTCTTCCATTCGTCCCCCTCACGAATGCGAATCAGGTTATAAGCTCCCCGCAGGTCTAATTTGGTAAATACCTTAGCTCCCCGTAGCCTATCAAAAAGCTCAGAAATCAGGGGTAGCGGGTACTTATTCTTAACGGTGATGGCGTTAAGACCCCTGTAGTCTATGCAAGGACGCAATTCTCCATTCTTCTTCTGTACGAAGAAGAACCCTGCCCCTGCTGGTGACACTGACTTCCTAATAAATCCTCTTGCCAAATTCTCCTGGATGTATTGGGACATAGCCTCCGTCTCCGGGAGAGAGAGGGGATAGACACGTCCCCGAGGAGGTTTTGCTTCAGGCAAGAGATCTATAGGACAGTCATAGGGACGGTGAGGCGGAAGGGTCTCCGCGGCCTTTTTGGAGAAGACGTCTGCATAAGACCAATAGTATTTGGGGAGAGTAGAGAGATCTGCGGGTATCTCAGTGGTGGAAACCTGAACGCACTCTTTCACACATCTGCCCTTACAGGATTCACTCCAACCCAATATCCTCCCAGAGGTCCACTCAATATGTGGGGAGTGGAAACGGAGCCAGGGTATTCCCAGCAGAATCTCATCCATTCCCTCGGGAAGGACAAGAAGGGAAATAATCTCCTGGTGGGATGGGGACATGGCTAACGTGAAAGGGACAGTCTGATGTGTGATCTGTAATGGAAGTGTCGAGCCATTCACCACTCTAACGGTTACTGGTTTGGCAAGCATAACCAGAGGTATTGCGTGGCGCAGAGCAAAAGCAGAAGACATAAAATTTCCCTCTGCTCCTGAATCCACACAAAGCTCTACTGTAAGAGTGGATGTGCCTAACAGGATTGTCCCTTTAAAGGACAATTTTGAGGAAAATGCCGCAGTGTCCAGTGAACCTCCTCCAATGGACACTAGACGCGATCGTTTTCCCGACCGCCGTGGACATTTATTAGCGTAATGTCCCGGTTGCTGGCAATTTTTACATACCACAGGTACTCGAACGGTCTGAGACCTAGGTCCCGCTCGAGAAACCTCCATGGCCTCATGGGAGTCGGACGCCATAACAGGAGATTCTAGAGGTTTGGCAAAGGTGGGAGCCAGCCGAAACCTCTGCCTACACTGGGTCCGCTCCAACCTCCGCTCGTTAAAACGGAGATCGATGCGGGTAGCTATAGTAATAAGCTCCTCCAGTGTGGCGGGAATCTCCCTGGTGGCCAAGGCGTCCTTCACATGATCTGCCAGTCCTTTCCAGAACACCGGAATAAGGACTTTATCCGGCCATTGCAGCTCAGAAGCTAGAGTCCGGAATAGGATGGCAAACTGGCTGACCATGGACGAAGCCTGAGTAATTGCCAACAATTGGAGCGCGGTATCGTGGGTGACACGGGGTCCCAGAAAGACCTGCCTCAGAGCGTCCAGGAAGATAGGAGCACTCTGTACCACACGATCACCACGTTCCCAAAGCGGCGTTGCCCACTCCAACGCCCTGCCCGACAAGAGAGATATAATGAATCCCACTTTCGCCCGTTCCGTAGGAAAACATGCAGCCAGCAGCTCGAGATGTATGGAGCACTGGCTCACGAATCCCCGACATAGCTTACTGTCACCAGCAAACTTGTCTGGAAGCGGGAGACGGGATAAGGTCGGAGCAGGGGTGGCAGCGGACAAACTGGCTGCAGCTGCACTTGCAGCCTGAACAGCGACAGCAGTAACGTCCACAGCTGAGGTTGTGCGCTCGAGAGCCGCCAACCTACCCTCCAGCTGCTGGATGTACTGCTGTAGACACTGACCGTCCGCCATTTACTAGCCAGACCCTGGCGCTAGTATTATGTTAGGGCTAGCGGAACGCACCGAGTAGAAATAGATATTTATTATTAATGGTGCGTTCGCAGCCCGGGGTCCACCGTGCAGGAAGAACCTGCTGCTAGTGAATGGTGGCACAATATGGCGGTGTAGACTAGCTCTGTTACCTCACAGAGCAGCCGCGAGAGGAAAGCACTGCGCCCTGTTAGCCTCACAGGAGCACAAGCTTACTGCCAAGCTGATAGCAGTCTGTGGTTAAGCAAAACGCAATCTCCTCACCGGAGAAGCCGGTATTCTAGGGGCTTATTTCAGCCGGGTCCCTGAACACACTCATACAATCTCCTCACCGGAGGTGCCGGTATTCTAGGGGCTTATTTCAGCCGGGTCCCTGAACACACTTATGCTAACCACACTGGCGCAAAGCACATATGACTTGATACTAGCGCATGGCCGTGCGGTCATGCGCAGTTTATATAGCTGCAGCACAGGAAGTGGCTGTAGAACTTTTGCCCTTCCAAGACCTGCCAAGAGGACCAATGGAATGTGCCGCAGAGCCTGAGCACATGACCCTCGATCTCCAACGGGAGATCTTGCCCTGGGCATGCTCAGAGTGTGCAGATAAGGACTTAGTCCCAGAGAAGTCCGCTCGCTGCTGACCAGTATAGGCTTTAAAGGCAGAAGCTGGAGAAGCAGCAGTAACTCTTCTCACAGAGTCAGACTGAGCGAGACGCTGGGATCGACGTCCCTGCTGAGCAGACTCCACTGCGGCTGGAGGAGAATGGGAGACCTCAGCGGAGATGGATCGAGATTCCCCCTGTGCAGCAGAGGAAACTCGACTCCTAACAACCCCTAACCCTAATTCCAACCATAACCCTAACTACACCACTAACCCTAATCCCAAACGTAAATGTAATCCAAACCCTATCCCTAACTTTAGCCCCATCCATAACTTCAGCCCCAACCCTAACTTTAGCCCTAACCCTAACTTTGGCCCAACCCTAACTTTAGCCCCAACCCTAACCCTAGCCCCAACTCTAACTTTAGCCCCAACCATAACCCTAACTTTAGCCCCAACCCTAACCCTAAACCTAATGGGAAAATGGAAAAAAAATACATTTTCTTATTTTATTATTTTTCCCTAACTAAGGGGGTGATGAAGGGGGTTTGATTTCCTATTTATAGCGGGTTTTTTAGCGGATTTTTATGATTGGCAGCTGTCACACACTAAAAGACGCTTTTTTTTGCAAAAAATAGTTTTTATGTCTCCACATTTTGAGAGCTATAATTTTTCCATATTTTGGTCCACAGAGTCATGTGAGGTTTTTTGCGGGACGAGTTGACGTTTTTATTGGTAACATTTTCGGACACATGACATTTTTTGATCGCTTTTTATTCCGATTTTTGTGAGGCAGAATGACCAAAAACCAGCTATTCAGGAATTTCTTTTGGGGGGGGGGTGCGTCTATGCTGTTCCACGTTTGGTAAAATTGATAAAGCAGTTTTATTTTCAGGTCAGTACGATTACAGCGACACCTCATTTATATCATTTTTTATGTTTTGGTGCTTTTATACGATAAAAACTATTATATAAAAAATTATTATTTTTGCATCGCTTTATTCTGAGGACTATAACTTTTTTATTTTTTCGCTGATGATGCTGAATGTCAGCTCATTTTTTGTGGGACAAGATGATGTTTTCAGCTGTACCATTTTTTTATATTCCTCTTTTTGATCGTGTGTTATTCCACATTTTGTTTGGCGGTATGATAATAAAGCGTTGTTTTTTGCCTCGTTTTTTTTTTTACGGTGTTTACTGAAGGGTTAACTAGTGGACAGTTTTATAGGTCGGGTCGTTACGGACACGGCGATACTAAATATGTGTACTTTTATTGTTTTTTTTTATTTAGATAATGAAATGTATTGATTGGAAGAATATATATTTTTATTTTTACACATGTGAATATTTTTTTTACTTGTTTACTTTGTCCCAGGGGGGAGAACATCACAGTATAGTGTCAGATCGCTGATCTGACACTTTGCAGTGCACTGTGTCAGATCAGCGATTTGACAGGCACTGCAGGAGGCTTGCTGGCACCTGCTCTCAGCAGTTGCTTGCAAGCCACCTCCCTGCAGTACCCGGAAGGAGCCCTGCGGCCATTTTGGATCTGGGGCCTGCAGGAAGGAGGAGGTAGGAGACCCTCGGAGCAACGCGATCACATTGCGTTGCTCTAAGCGTCTCAGGGAAGCATGCAGGGAGCTCCCTCCCTGCGCGATACTTCCCTTTGCCACCGTAAGGCTGCGATCTTGTTTGATCAGGTTGTTACGGGGGTTAATGTGCCAGGAGCGGTCCATGACTGCTCCTGGCACGTATTGCCGGATGTCACCTGTGATAGTCAGCTGATACCCGACCCCGATCGGCCACGCTCCCTCCGTGAGCGCGGCTGATCGGTGATGACAAACTATCCCGTCGGTGGTCATACGGGCCCATAACACCTCGACGGGATAGTACGTCATATGTCAGAAAGGGGTTAAATCTTTGTATATTTTTATAAACACTACCTACTTTTTGTATTAAATATATTAAATGTAATATCGTTATTCTTCTAGCTCTATAAACTGCACTCATGAAGCAATATGCTTTCTGTAACGGGGGTTCAATCAGCCTGCCTGTAGAAACAATTTGTGGTGGCAGCTAGTTGCTTTTGTTATTGTGGGCTGTGATCATGTAGAGGTGTAGGAACGACAACGCCAGGCAGAACTCAAATACAATACAGTAGACAAGGAGGCAGAAACAAAACACCAACTTTATTGAAAGACAGAGGATTATATGCCAGAAAATAAAACTAACAGTAATTTTAATGATAACAGCAATAATAGATACAGGGATAGCTGTAGCATGTCACACAAGCTGCGCTCCAGCTATGGCAATGCAAAGTTCAATACAAACAGTATAAACAATTTCTACAAACTACTCTCTTCTAACTTTCTAACTGGCTTCCGATAATCGGGCTGTGCTGGTACAGCACTCTAGCTAAAGAACCCTGCTCAACACCCTAACACAGTTGAACACTGGTGTCTCACTAACAGTGATGTAGCTTGAAAGAAAGTCTGGTAGCTGCTGCTTGGTCCTGATGTAGTGGAGCCGAGTTTTTTGTGTTGAGCTCTTCCTTGAGGTTAACTGATCCGTCTTCTTCCGGATCCGGGCAAATCTCGTTCCCAGTGTCAATTTTGAGAGACTACTGGTACCACAGCATTGTATTTTCCATCAGGTTACAGGTGCTCCAGAAGAACTTTCCTTGCTGTGAGATGCGACTCTTTCCTTCGGACACAGTCTGTTGATTGATCCTGTGGTAACCAGGCATTTTCTTCTCCCTTGAAGCAGTTAGTTCATTTACCAGACTCTCATTGTAAGGACACAGTTATAGTCCTGCCTGTCTCTCACAAGGCTCCCTCTCTACTTCCTGGCCCGACACACTTCCTGCTTCTTTTGCAAAACCAACACACAGCAAGCTGCAGGGGAGAAAGGACTAGTCCAGGTGCACACAAATCAGAGGGGATTATTGTTTCTTATAGTCACAGGGTCACTCAGTTTTTAGCAAGGGCTGACCCCCTACATGTCTCTCCTCTTAAAGGCGGCCATCCTCGGGATTGCTGTATAGTCCAGGGAGAAGGATAAGAGATTATATGCAGCTGTTTACACAGCAGTGCAACGTTGCCCACAATACATACAGGTGGACAAAATTAACTTATCAGCATCACACTTTTTTGGTGGAACCCCTGCATTAGTCCTACTGGATCTCCAGAGGTCTTGACTATCCTTAATGGGAGCAGTAACGGTAGGACTGTCCTCTTCAGCAGAAAGATCAGACAGAGCCTGAGGTTCCTCTTCTCTGCAAACTGGCAATGGTTCTGTGCTGGGAATGTCAGCATCCACGGACTGGGGACCTTCAGTATCAGGAATGGTCCACCAGTCTTCAATAGAGTCACTATCAGGGAAAGTCAGCTTTGATGATGAAACAGGAGGAGCCGCTCTCGGGACAGATGTGGGATTTTCAAACTGTCATGGCTATAACATATTCTTGTGTAGAGTTCTTGGATTAGATTCCTCATTTTCAGCTTATACTTCTTAAATCGGGCCGTTGGGGTACACGCTCTTGATCACTTTGTATGGTTGCACCTCCCAATGTTCACTCAGGTTGCCTTTGGAAATCTTTCCTGTACCAGCACTGGTCTCCAGGCTTCCTGACTTGGATGTCGGCTGTTACATGTTTCCTCTTGTAACCGCTGGCCTGATAGCCGGTGGATGATCTGGAGCGGCCAACAATGTTCTGTCACCCATGATATAGTAGATCATACCAAACATTAGCAAGTAGGTGGTATAACGCCTGGTTTTATGGACTCGATTGCTATTCAGGCACATAGTCTTTCTCTAATGTTCTCAACATTTGAAGCAGAGTTAGGTTAAAGTGCTCACAGGCCCCAATCCTTTGGAGATGACATGGAGTTGTCCTGGATATTTCGATGCCATACAGTTGGTACAGTTCTTCCATCACTTTACCCTGAAAATAAGCTCCTTTGTCAGAGTGGATATGCTTCAGACACCTGTATACCTGAATGAAATCTTGACACACATCTTGAGTAGTTGACTAAGGAGTCTAGTCCTGAGTTGGGGTGACCACTGCAAATTTGAAGAAGTGGTCAATCAGGACCAGGTAGTACTGTGGACCTGTAGCAAATTGTCCCACGAGGAGGTACTCTATCATTAAAACTTAAAGCGGTTCTTTCGTCTGTATGGTTGCCCCCTGTTCTGTGCTTTTGAAGAGGTCACAAACTCTGCACTGACAGCAAACTTCCTCAATTGTGGCCTCCAGCTGTGGGCAATGTATATAACACTGCAGCCACTGGTAGGTCTTTCTTGGTCCGAAGTGGCCTCCAAACTCATGAACTTCTTTGACAATTTCTCATGCCATGCTTCCGGAGATTACTAATTGCCACCTTGCCTCTAAGTCAGCAGGTTGTTGCTACTTGTGACAAATAGAATGGCTCCTCAAACTTTCAATCTATCCCACTGATGCAGCACGGACTTCATCTAGGCATCTAGGTCAGCACTTTCTTTCTTGTAGGGTACTTTTTGCTGGGCTACCCAGCCTTCCATATGCTGCAACCCTGCATCTTCATCTTGTACTCAACTCTTTTCTTTGTGAGTTCTCCATAGTGACTTGAGTAGAGAGCAGACCTTCCCACTTGACCGTGCCACTACTGCCAGGGGTGTAAATTTGCAGAAATCCAGAATTTCCTCTTCTTCCAAGTGTTCATCGAGGGGCCTTTTCGGACTTTTGAGGGTTACCCTTGACAGACCATCAGCATTGGTGTTCTCTGTGGCAGAGATGTCTGTACCCTCAAACTACACATTTGAGTGTACAGACATCAGAGCAACAGCCAGCAGCGAAGAGCTGTAGCGAGCTTTCATCAAACTAGATACCCGACCATGCAAGTGCAACGATTCAAGATTCTGGTATTCTTTAGCCAGATCCTGAATCATTTGCATCAGAGTCACCACCTGAACAGAAAATGTGTTAACTGGATACATAGTGGCAAAAAAGAAAAAATGTAAAGCCAGTTGTAATGTGACACTGAGTCACTTCTCACGGACAAGCCTTGAGATGGGGAAGTCAAGGAGTCCAAGGTCAAATGCCAGGAGAGTATGTCAAAGACAAAAGGGACAAAATAAAGAGTGCAAGGCAAAGTCCGGGGTCAGGTAACAAAGGGCAGAGTATGTCAAAGGCAAAAGGGGTAATTCAGGCGAGTACTCAAAAAATGAATTCCGAGGTCTGGCAGCAAAGATCAGAGTATAAGAACACAGAGCATAGGTGAGTGTAATTACTTCATTTGAGACCCTGTTGTTTATCAGTTAAGACCCTAGTTTCCCTTATCTGTTTCCCAGATTCTACACCTCTAAAGTTCAACATGAATCTGATTTGCAGAATATCAAGTTGCTCATCTCTTAAACTTGCTTGTTGTGTCTTCTGTGAAACAAGAAAAGAAGGGATTTCTACATATCCCCCAGTTATAAATCAAAAACAATTGGGAAAAGAATTAAAGCCAGCAGAGTGCGCGGCATCTTAGAGGAAATAGGTGGCATGTAATGCCATCTGCCGGTAACTCCTGACAATGTTAGGACATAACCTCGTCCTTATTAGGCTTCTTGAGTCAAACCAGCACAAATTCTTCTCCATTCATTTATCCATCAGCCGCAGTTACAAATAATCACAAGAGGCTCCGGCTGTAGAAAACGAGCGCCGTCTAACTGGACATGACAGAGCAACAAAGGATAAACAACAAACAGATGGAAAATGCAGCCCTCAGATTACAACAACACGATACGGAAAATGCATTGGATACAGATTCATGTAATTGAATAAACAGATTGTATCAAGGAGAACCCTGGAATGTGCATGTCATGTCCTGGCAGCAGCAAACGTGCGGGAACACAACCTCACCGCCATGTAAGGTTCAGGTAAGCCGAGTCTTCATGAGAAGGTTAAGATGGCAAATTGTCATGATATAAGATCAATACTCATAGGTGAGAGACTGACAATTGTGATCTCTGCCAATCTGCTCAACCTCCACCAAAGAGTCTATTTTAAGATTTATTGTCAGTGTCCCCCGATGGTCTCAGCTGTCAAATCGGTCTTTTGCAGCCTATGTCTAGGTGGCAACTGTACAGAACAGAAAGTATGATTCATATTATTAAGCTTTCTGGTCAATGTGAAAATTGGTATATATTTTTATTTATTTACAGTATGTTTGTATAGATAGTGATATGCAACACTGAAAAAATTGTTAACAAAATTTTTTTTAAAACTTGATTTAAACAACAGGCAATTTTCTAATGATACATTCCCTTCACATCAGAATTTCTGATTTACAAATCTTTTTTTTTCTTCCCAGACAAGCCCCTATTGGAGTAAGGAGATAGCACCTGCCTATCCAATTGTATTCTGGCTGAAATAAATCTTCATTTTACATTAGATAGAATTTTTACACTGACCTTGCAGGTGGCGGTAATCAACTCTACCTGCCCATAAATTGTAGGTTTAGCCCAGAGTGACATGTTTTGTCCAGAGTTGTAGGCTGGTGGCCCAAGAGTGGCATGTATGGTAGAGTAGGACCCATCAGAGGGAGATCACCTTGCCTTGGTTGATGGACACACATGAATTGGCCAATTTATGCGCTAAGAATCTTCATTTCATCTATAACTGTAAGTTTTATGAAAAACATTTTTTTGAAAACATGTTTGTGAAAAAATATTTTTGAGAAGAATAATTCATATTGAATATTTGTCTGTGTTTTCACATGGCCTAGATTCATGTACATGTGCTGCTGTGTTGTTTTTTATCTCTAGTTTTCGCCCGGCTCTGCTCAATCTCCTACCTTGATAACTCACCGCTTCCCCTCTCTGACCACAACATTCTCTCTTTTACACTCACAATACTCGCTCACCCCAGCACCCTCCTACCTACCATTCAGTCAGAAATCTACATGCCATTAACCCTCATACACTTTCAGACTCCTTAAACTCATCATTGTCCCCAATCTTTTCTTTTTCCTGTCCTGAACTGGGTGTACATCACTTCAATGACACTCTTAGAAGCACCCTTGACCAAGTAGCTCCCCTCACCCTCAACCTCCAAACACAGAGTGAAACAGCCCTGGCTCACATCGCAAACCCGATTTCTCCAGCGATGCTCTAGGTGTGTTGAACGCTTATGGAGGAAAACACGCACACCAGAAGACTTCATACACTTCAAATTTATGTTAAGGACCTATAATTCTGCCCTTCACCTCACCAAACAGACCTACTTCACCACCCTGATCTCCTCACTATCCAATAACCCCAAGAAACTTTTTGACACCTTTCACTCCCTCCTCAGGCCAAAAGCACATGCCCCTATCACAGACATTTGTGCTGATGACCTGGCCTCCCACTTTATAGAGAAAATAGACAATATCCATCAGGAAATCGGCTCCCAATCACCAAGTTCAGTGACTCCCATCCTTCCCTGCATTTCCCCTGGCTCACTCTCCACATTCGATCCCATCACTGAAGAAGAAGTCTCCAGGCTCCTCTCCTCTTCTTGTCCGACTACATGCACCACCGACCCCATTCCCGCACATCTCCTCCAGTCTCTCTCTCCAGTCATCACAACTCACCTAACTACAATCTTTAATCTCTCCCTCTCCTCTGGCATTTTCCCCTCCTCCTTCAAACACTCTATCATTACTCCATTACTGAAGAAACCTGCCCTCGACTCATCCTGCACAAACAACTACAGACCAGTCTCCAATCTCCCCTTCATCTCTAAACTCTTGGAGCGCCTGATATACTCCCGCCTTACCCGTTACCTCTCCACTTATTCCCTCCTAGACCCTTCACAGTCCAGTTTCCGCCCCCTACATTCGACAGAAACTGCACTCAAAGTGACCATTGACCTTCTGAAAGCAAAACGTAACGGTGACCACTCTCTGCTCATTCTTCTCGACCTTTCTGCAGCTTTGGACACCCTGTTGACCACCCTCTCCTACTCTCTAGGCTCCAGTAACTTGGCATTGAGGACACTGCTCTCTCCTGGTTCTCCTCCTATCTTTCTGACCGCTTCTTCAGTGTTCTGTTCTCTGGCTCCACTTCATCTCACTGTCGGGGTACCTCAGGGCTCAGTTCTTGGCCCCCTTCTCTTCTCTCTCTACATGGCTCCAATTGGAAAGACCATCAGCAGATTTGGCTTTCAGTACCATCTTTATGCTGATGACACACAACTATACACGTCATCCCCTGACCTTACCCCCGCTGTACTACAGAATGCCACTGACTGTCTGTCTGCAGTCTCCAACATCATGTCCGCTCTCTATCTGAAACTCAACCTCTCCAAAACTGAACTTCTTCTGCTCCCGCCATCTACTAACCTCCCTAAATCTGACATTTCCCTCTCCATGGGTGGCACCATAATAACACCCCGGCAGCAGGCACGCTGTCTGGGTGTTATGTTTGACTCCGATCTCTCCTTCACCTCCCATATACAATCTCTTGCCCGCTCGTGCCGCTTACACCTAAAGAACATCTCTAGAATCCACCCTTTTCTCACCATGGAAGCAACAAAAACCCTCACTGTCGCCCTGATCCACTCCCGCCTGGACTACTGTAACGCTCTATTAATTGGCCTCCCCCTCACGTGACTTTCCCCTCTCCAGTCCATCCTTAATGCAGCAGCCAGTGTCGTCCATCTGGCTAATCGTTACTCGGACTCGTCCGCTCTTCGCCAGTCGTTACACTGGCTGCCCATTCATTACAGGATACAATTCAAAGTACTTGTTCTCACCCACAAAGCTCTCCACAGTGCGGCACCCCCTTACATCTCCTCCCTCATTTCTGTCTATCGGCCTAACCGACCGCTGCGCTCTGCAAATGACTTTCGACTAACCTCTGCACTAATCCGTACCTCCCACTCCCGACTCCAAGACTTCTCCCGTGCTGCGCCAATCCTCTGGAATGCTCTACCCCAAGATATTAGGACCATCCACAATTTGCATAGTTTTAGGCGCTCGCTCAAAACACATTTGTTCAGAGCGGCCTATCACATTCAGTAATCAAAGTCATTTTATGTTTGTGTGTGTGTAGCCCATTCACTATCCCCATCTATCCCCCACCCCCTGAAGATGGCTGGACCATCATTGTAAATACATCATTGTAAATACACACCTGTACTTTGCATCTCCCCCACCTCATTGTAGATTGTAAGTTCTCACGAGCAGGGTCGTTTTATTTCGCTTTAATTATTGTATTGTTAACGTTGTTACTGTTTGTGTTTGAAACTGTTAAACTGTATAGCGCTGCGGAATATGTTGGCGCTATATAAAGATTATTATTATTATTATCTATGTGATACAGCTTGCAGCTTGCACGTGTTCACATTAGGAGTGCTGGTTGGCTTTTTTCTCTATTCATTTTACATTAGACGTTTCCTCTAATAATGTCTCGGACACCGGTGTAAGAGAGCTGTGAACGCTGCATGAAGCTGCTCTGAATGAGTCCAGGAAAAATACTGGGAAGACACAAAGTAATTAATACACACAATTCATCTTTAGGCCTTGTGTCCTCTCTTACGCGGACTCTGGACTCAGATTACTGGAGAATTTAATGAGGATGAAACTCGATCACTGGATATAGAGAGAACATTCGTTCTCATGTTCGAGGATAAAGCCGGAACACTAGAAAGATGGACTTGAAAAAACAAAGCTGTTTTCTTCATAACTGTTTTCCCCCCGAGACCCGTCCAACTTGTTTTTATTAGAGAATGTAATCAAAAAATAGCTTTATGAGGAAGCATACCCACCAAAACAGGTCAGGAAAAAGGGGAGTCGATATTTCAGCAATGTACTGTCAGCATGGAAAGGTTCTGCACCCAATAGTTAATCAGCTGGCTAGCTGCTTTTATTCAAAATCAGCTCCACTCTTGTCCCCAGGTATCACACCTCACTAGAAGTGACATAAAATACCAGAGGACAAGAGGTCCACCTTTAGGAAGTAGACCTTTTGGGTTGTAACATCTTGTGATCAGCCCATTGTCAGAAAACCTTGGTCAATTGTATGGATTGTCCTGGCTCTCTATCATGAAAGAAGAGAAGATTTTGTCACAGAAACCTTTTGAGATTAATGATCTACCCAATTCTTGATCTATCCAATTCCTTGTTATCCCATCTAATCCCTTATCCAGTCCCTTAATACCCCATCTAATTCCTTATCCAATTCCGTATTATCCTATACAATCCCTTAATACCCTATCTAATTGCTTATCCAATTCCTTATTATCCCATCCAATCCCCTAATACCACATCTAATCCCTTATCCAAACCCTTAATACCCCATTAAATCCCTTATTCAATTTCTTATTATCCCATCCAATCCCCTAATACCCCATCTAATCCCTTATCCAATTCCTTATTACCCCATCTAATTTGTTATCCAATTCATTATTATCCCAACCAATCCCTTATCCAATCCCTTAATACCCAAACTAACATTCTAAAACTAGCCCTAGATATTAATTTCGGTACAATCATGTGTTCTCTGCACCACTCAAACCAAGTGAGGCCACATTTTTTTGACTCTCCAATAAGACAAATGTAAGCTAAAAAAGTAAACGCAAAATGATTAATAACTTGTGCCCTGAAGGGAAGAGTCAGACGGCTATAACTCGGACGAGAATCGCAATACAATGTTTGGACTGGCTGGTGGCTCTCCCAACCCGAGTGTGACTGCTGCATAGAAATACATGCTACTAAGTTTGGGTTGGGAGAGCCGCTGGCCAGTCAAAGCACTGTGTTTCGATTCTCGCCCTTATTATTCGGCCAACTGACTCTTCCACAACAACGAAGATAAGCCAGGCACGAGCATTGAGGATAGACAAAATTCTGGAGATTTGTATGTCATAAGGTTTGGTTGAGGTTGCCCACCTTCCTTTTTTTTTTCCTTTTACACACATCTGTCAATGATACAGATGTGACGTCATGGTTGCATCGTGATGCACACGTGACATCAAGACAGGCCAACTAATCAGAAGAAGAGCCTTTGATGCCATCAAGAAATATGCATAGGGTATATGGAATATTTTCTGTTTTTTTATGTGGATAGTCACATAAAATAAAACCTATTACTGACACATTATCTTTAAGACAATAATTTAATGGGTTTCCAAGGATCCTATCCATAGGATGAGACCATATAATCCAATTAGGTTAACCATAATGATTAAATTCTAAACAAATTAAAACAATTACATTCATCAAGAGTGAAATTACAACACCAGGAAATAAAAGTCTAGGAGTCATGGAAATCTCGGGATGGATACACATGTTATGAGGCTATTACTGAGGAAGATTTACTTGGGCAAATCATCAAGATCCACTACTGGTAGCTCCTTTTGTAAACACCGACCAATGATGTCTCAAATGTGATTGATAAGAGACAAGTTCGGAGACGCTGCAACCATGGTAGCCCATTTCGGTAACATAGGCAGCTCCCAGTAGCACAGCCAACATTTGACCTTGATTCGTTATTTTGAAAAATGGCTCCAAGGACTCTTTGGAGGAACAGCTACAGCTCTGGTTTGATGATTTGCCCAAGTGCGATCAACATGGTAGAACATTCTTCACCTCTTCTTCAGGTGTGAATATTCGTCTTTGTAGTGCTTGTTTTAGGGGGTCAAAGAGGTGACAGTGTGATGGGGCAAGATTGGGATTATAAGGAGGATGCTGAAACACAATGTTGTCATCAGTCGCTGACGTGGACGGGCGTCCAACTCTTTCCAACAACACACTTTTCCAATATCGTGAACAAAGTCTTCATTAAATATCAGCACCAGACATCCCCAGACCACAAAAATTAAATTACTGTACTCTTCGTTAATGAAAATCACCAGTGGGGCATCCATTGTTTCTTGCACCGCAATCACAAATGAACTGGCGAAACCCATTCCAACCTGCGCAGCAGTGATGGAGGAAAGAGCGACCTAGTGCGGAAAGAGGTGATTGCATGATGCCACCAACAGAAGTTTTACTATAAACAAAGTGCGGGAAAAAATAATATTATAAAAAAAAAAAATCACATAATTTTTTTTTAGCCGTCCTGGTAGGATGTAAAAGTCAAATTAATTTTCTTACAAAGCCTGAGAATTTTGTTGCTATTTAATGGATTTTTTTTATGGTTTCCCTTCAGCACGGAAAAAAAACAATAAATGGCGACAGGGGAAATACTGGCTTTATATAGAGCTGTACCTCACCTTTCCCCCAGTTCACATGGTAAATGGTCGTAGTCTATTCCCCTGCAGTAAAATAAGGGCGACTTTCCCTACAATGCAAAGTTTTTTGCAGTTGCCGTTTGCTGGCATAGTCCTTGTAGCCACCGTGTCTGACAGGTTGTAAGATTTTAAGAGTTGCTAATGCTACTGTTGTGTAGGCTCCTTGTTTTGCCACGCAGCCTCCGAACGTCTGCACATCCTGTGTGACCATGAATGCTCCGGTTGTGCTAAGGAACGAAAGTCTATCCAATTAAATGTAAGGCACTGCCAATTAGGCTCTGGAGCCATCATCCACACCAGATTAATTATGGGTAAAATATTTATCGACTTCAACGACACGAGACGGCCAAGTTTATCCTGAGCGGAGAAATTGTACTATAAAAAAAAAAGAAAAAATTAATGAGTTGGAACAACTTAAGCCAAAAAAACAATAAAAAAAGGCACCGAGGAACAGACTTCAGTGCCGAGATACGACTGCTCCTCCATTTAGTCTTTCTTGTCTCAGGTGATAAACTAAAATATACCGAATGTTACTCTCGGGGCCATTGGCAGAACTCGATCGTTTAACCACAGAGCAATGAAATCCACAAGTTTGCAGTTTTATTTTCCACTTGCTCATACTGTTGGTGACCCCATGAACCTATGATTTCTAGTGATGAGCGTATGTGCTCGGACAAGGTGTTATACGAGCATGCTCATGTGCTAACCGAGTGACATCGGCGCACTCGAAAAATATGTTCGAGTGCCTGCGGCTGCAAGTCTCGCAGCTGACAGCCACAACACTGCAGGCATGGCCTGTTTGTTAGGTAATCCCTGCATGTGTTGTGGCTGTCTAACAACCGCGGGGACTCAAACATATTTTTCGAGCACGCCGAAGCCACTCGGTTAGCACACGAACATGTGCGGATAACACCTTATGCCAGCTCGTTTGGTCATCACTTATGTTTTCTTCTTCTTCCTCATGGTTATGTGGGATTGTGGACTTGCTTGTGTTAAATTTTTGCCTGTTCTTGTACTGATACTCCAAAGCATGAAGCAATTTTAAAGGGAACCTGTCACCCCCAAAATGGAAGGTGAGCTAAGCCCACCAGCATTCTGAAATGCTGTTGATAAGCCCCCAGTGTATCCTAAAAGATGAGAAAAAGAGGTTAGATTATACTCACCCAGGGGCAGTCCCGGTCTGGTCCGATGGGTGTCGCGGTCCGGTTCGGGGCCTCCCATCTTCATCAGATGACATCCTCTTCTTGTCTTCATGCTGCGGCTCCGGCACAGGTGTACTTTGTCTGCCTTGTTGAGGGCAGAGCAAAGTACTGCAGTGCGCATGCGCTGGGCCTCTCTGACCTTTCCTGGCGCCTGCGCACTGAAGTACTTTGCTCTGAACTCAACAGGGCAAACAAAGTACGCTGAAGCCGCAGCATGAAGATAAGAAGAAGACGTCATCGTAAGAAGATGGGAGGCCCCTGACCGGACCGCGACACCCATTGTACCGGGACCGCCCTTGGGTGAGTATAATCTAACCTCTTTTTCTCATCTTTTAGGATACATCGGGGGCATATCTACAGCATTACAAAATACTGTAGCTAAGCCCCCGATGCCGGTGGGCTTAGCTCACCTTCCATTTTGGGGGTGACAGGTTCCCTTTAATCATTTACTATCGTTTTGAGTCTGCAGCTCCTGTACAGAGATATGTGTCTCCAAAGTTTCAGAAAACAAACATTATTATCTTGAAAACACAGTGCATTAATAAGGATACCTGGACTATAATTCGTAAGGCGTGTGCACATACCCTAAATTTTCTACTCCAAGAAAGAGAGTTTTGGAAGGAAAAATGCTACATAAATACGTGCATTTTCCATATGTTTTTTATCCATTGATTTGAATATTTGAAAAACTCTGCAAAAACCCTGAAAGAATTGACATGCTGCAAATTTTAAAAAAATGCTTTGAAGGTTCAAACCTACAAGGAAAAATAAGCAGCACGGCATGAGATTCCAAAAATCTCATTTACTTTGTCTGTACTGCAAAGTGCTACGTTGTTTCAGTGGTAAAACTGAGTGGAGAAAACGTAGGGTGTGAACAAGCCCTTAGATGGTTCAAATCCGCAAGGAAAAATAAGCAGCACGTGAATGAAATTCACTTTGCTAGTACCCTTGAAATACATGGAAAAAATGCAGCATGTGAACAAACCCTTAGGATCAAGCATTGTTTTCAGACTGGTGGGGTAACAATCCCAGCAGACACACAGGTCAGCAGTTTGAATGGTACTGCGACACTGAAAGTGGCACACAGTTTATCTTTGGAGGTGCTGGGAGTCTTGAACCCACCAATCTGATATTTATGATCTATCCCATGGCTAGGTGCAGACAGCTGTAGAGAGAATCTGGGTGATAATGCAAGTCATAATCTGATCAAACTGTGATCCGAGTCTGATCAGAACGTGATCATAGTGTGATCCAATTCTCTCTGATGAGGAGAAAATGGAGGGAAAAAAATTCTCCATTTTGTCAGTGTGCGAAAATCGGACAGCGCTCAAATGTTCTCCGAGTGATGTTTTCAAAGGTGTCATGAACTTGCATGACTCAGAATATGCAATTGGAATATCCGATAAAACTCGAGGATGGTGCAATTTTTTCTCGGGACCGACTCAGTCTGAAAAAACTGGACATGTGCATGCCCCATAGAATAACGTTGGTCCGACTGCCATCCAATGTTTTTGTCAGATCGCACTTGAACCAAATATATGAGGAACGGCAGAAGCCTTTAGGCTAGGTCTTTTGTACACCCTTCTCATCATGGCCAGTTAGTTATTTTTTGCTTTTGTTGCTTGATCTCCTTTTTACATGAGCCATAACCTGTTTGTCAACATAGTCATATGAGAGCTCAACTTTCTTGACATGACTTGTACTTTGTAGTTGCACAATTTTATTGATCATCTAATGTATTGGAAACTGGAAAACAAATTCCATCAATGCCAAATTTATTTATGACTTTTTTAACATTTACTATTTTAAAAATGGATGGGATAAGGAGGGATAATTAAATGTTTCTCTTTATTAGTTCTCAGGCTGCCATGACTATGCATTGGCACCACGATCACATCATGGAGGGGTGATGGTGTGAAACAGGGGATACCTGAATGGTTGTTGGATTTAGGTAGGGGTTAAGAATGTTCCACAAATTGCTCTATGATCAGCCATGGTGCCAGGAGTAAACAGCAGTGTGTTAGAAACATAAGGTCTTGTCCACCATAGTGAAGATCTGTTTGCACCGTGTTGGACATTTTACTCAAGTACTAATATGCTCCTCAACTTTCAGTCTGGAAATACATTGCACCTGGAGGCTGACAGGTTTTGCGCATTTGAGCTGATCTAAATGCAGAAGAGGTGAGATTTACTTCTAAGTTTTTGTTGCACATTGTTTGTGTCACACTAGTATTCATTGGCTACACCACCATAAACTATTACTGGTCTCTCAGTGCTCGGACTGTTTTTTCCACAAAATCCACAGATCCAACTAATTGGGCTTACCGATATGCCATTATGAGCTAGATGGTGGCCCAAACAAATACTCATAGGTCCACCTCCCGCACATAACCCTATCAATCCTAAATAACTACTTGCCACTTTGCTAGCCCACCACGCAGTGACCACACTCGCAAGGTCATAAAACAGCCATATTGCTCTCAGCAGCATAGTTTGCAAATAAATGAAGGTCTCACAGTTCACCCTTACAAATTATCCTCAAAATAGGTCTACCTTTTAATTCTACCGATTTCAATTGGTTTTGAATCAATTCTCAGGACCAGGTCCTTCAGCCACGTCAGTAATCTTTGACCACTGGATGTGAGCCCTGCGAACCAAATCGTATCTCCCGGTATCCTTCGTTCTTCTTTTGATTAGCCATCCTGACACGACATAACATGTGCATCATTCTTAAACAATGAAGTTGTGCCAGGCCGGTTAATCATAAGAAAAGCAGCAGATGCCGGGAGGTAGGAGGCAGTTCTCTAGGCTCTCGTTCAGCGTCCTCCGATTGCTGACGTGGTGGTCTGCACCAACTCCACTAATAGCATGAAGAGATGTCCACCCTCTCCAGAGAATCTAGTGAGACGTGATCTGTTTGAATGAAGACTATATTTAACAGATTCTACTGGTTGGAACCAATTGGCACAGCTTAGATAACAACAACCAAGCATTCCAGATTTTCTTGTAAGCAACTCTATGTCTTCAATCAAGGAGCAATAAAATGTATGACTTCCAATATTCTGGTACTAGTAGTCCGGGTGAGCTGCTTTTTGCTTCTGTAATCATCATGGCATATTTTTGTTTAATTTACCTTTTGTGAGCCAATATTCTGAAACGTAATGTCCTTCATTCCTATTTATTCAGTATTTTCCCCCCGCGGTATCATATTTTCGTGGGTTGACTCAGTCTGTAGTCCACCTTCTCAAAGTATACAAAAATCAAGACTTTATTTGGCACACAACTCCAAGACTAACTCTCCAACGCATACCCAATATTGTGCCAACACAGTATGCATAAGTCTAATTCCACCAAATGTGTTTATTTTCTTTCATTCTGGTATTATCCTTTATTACCGTCGAGAGTCACTTCGCTGGGATTAAAGGATGTGTGAGCAATCCATAGGAAATACATCAATTCTAATATTTCTGGATGGTCTGCCTCAGTGATGACATTGGCCAGGATGTAGCCATAGAAATTATATTAATTGGTCTCATTGTAAGAGTTGGCCAAATGAAACAGACGATGGAGCCGCTAAGTAGAGTCATGGCCATGTGTCTTGGTGAGCAGGTACAGAATGCTTGCCTTTCCCGACCAGGGGATCTCGATTAAGTTAACATTTCCTGATGAGATCTCAAATTGTTAAAACATATGTTGGCTTAATGCTCTGCAGAATGAATTATTAGCCAGGAAAATGAAAACTGATATCCCTTGGCCTATCGGAACAGTGGCATGAAGCATTTTTGAAGAAATTTCCCAGATAAATCTGTTTTAATATTACAACTTGGTGATGTACAACATGCTGGATCACATTACATTTAAACATTGTCAAAATCGTTCATGTGAAACAGTAAGGATGTAGGTAAAGATATATTTTTAATATTTAGACATAAAAAAGTGAACTTCAAGAATAAAGAGAAGCAAAAATTAGAAGTACGTGAACTTTGCAACCCTTGGGATTGCCCAAGAAAGTTTATCTGATCAGCATAATCATCGAGATCTAGCAAGGGTTGCAATCTCATTGTTGTAACGAGCTCGATGCCACATATACAGGAGTGACTGTGCCTGGTACTGCCGTTCTGTTGTATAGAATGTTACTGAGCTGCAGTACCAGGCACAGGAGGACTGAAGGGAAACATGCTGAACAAATAAGGATCACAACATATACACAATTCATTGTAGTATTTTTTTAAGGGTTTTACAACCAAATGTTTTTACTGCTCCAGAGTATCTCAAATACGAAAACAAAGAAGCAACATTTTAAATGGTCTGAAGAAAATATGTTCCTACAACTTTGGGTCTACAGGTAATTTGCTCATTTGTAATTCACCATTTAAAATTTCTATTTGGGTTCAAATGCAAATAGGAATGCAAAGTTTAAGTTTTATGAAAATGTATTCAAATCCAATGACTGATTATTATGTTTTCTTATGCCCTGATTTAAAAAAAATAAAATATAACTTCTATTTTTAACCGCAAACACAAATTATTTGGTATTATTTTCTTGATTTAATTTGTCTTACATGAAAAAAACACAAAAGAGAATGAAGCAAAAAGCAAAACATTGATCATTTCACACAAAACTCCAAAAATGGGCCAGACAAAAGTATTGGCACCCTCAGCCTAATACTTGGTTGCACAACCTTTAGCCAAAATAACTGCGACCAACCGCTTCCGGTAACCATCAATGAGTTTCTTACAATGCTCTGCTGGAATTTTAGACCATTCTTCTTTGGCAAACTGCTCCAGGTCCCTGATATTTGAAGGGTGCCTTCTCCAAACTGCCATTTTTAGATCTCTCCACAGGTATTCTATGGGATTCAGGTCTGGACTCATTGCTGGCCACCTTAGAAGTCTCCAGTGCTTTCTCTCAAACCATTTTCTAGTGCTTTTTGAAGTGTGTTTTGGGTCTTTGTCCTGCTGGAAGACCCATGACCTCTGAGGGAGACCCAGCTTTCTCACACTGGGCCCTACATTATGCTGCAAAATTTTTTGGTAGTCTTCAGACTTCATAATGCCATGCACACGGTCAAGCAGTCCAGTGCCAGAGGCAGCAAAGCAAGCCCAAAACATCAGGGAACCTCCGCCATGTTTGACTGTAGGGACTGTGTTCTTTTCTTTGAATGCCTCTTTTTTTCTCCTGTAAATCTATGTTGATGCCTTTGCCCAAAAAGCTCTACTTTTGTCTCATCTGACAAGAGAATATTCTTCCAAAACGTTTTAGGCTTTTTCAGGTAAGTTTTGGCAAACTCCAGACTTGCTTTTTTATGTCTCGGGGTAAGAAGTGGGGTCTAACTGGGTCTCCTACCATACAGTCCCTTTTCATTCAGACGCCGACGGAGAGTTCGACTTGACACTGTCGTACCCTTGGACTGCAGGGCAGCTTGAACTTGTTCGGATGTTAGTTGAGGTTCTTTATCCAACATCCGCACAATCTTGCGTTGAAATCTCTTGTCAATTTTTCTTTTCCGTCCACATCTAGGGAGGTTAGCCACAGTGCCATGGGCTTTAAACTTCTTGATGACACTGCACGCGGTAGACACAGGATCATTCAGGTCTTTGGAGATGGACTTGTAGCCTTGAGATTGCTCATGCTTCCTCACAATTTGGTTTCTCAAGTCCTCAGACAGTTCTTTGGTCTTCTTTCTTTTCTCCATGCTCAATGTGGTACACACAAGGACACAGCACAGAGGTTGAGTCAACTTTAATCCATGTCACCTGGCTGCAAGTGTGATTTTGTTATTGCCAACACCTGTTAGGTGCCACAGGTAAGTTACAGGTGCTGTTATTTACACAAATTAGAGAAGCATCACATGATTTTTCGAACAGTGCCAATACTTTTGTTCACCCCCTTTTTTATGTTTGGTGTGGAATTATATACAATTTGGCTTTAGGACAATTCTTTTTGCGTTTTTTTCATTTAAGACAAATTAAATGAAGATAATAATAACAAAGAATTTGTGTTTGCAATCATTTTAGGAAGAAACTGAGTATTATCTGACAGAATTGCAGGGGTGTGAATACTTTTGGCCACAACTGTATATATAAAAATTATTGTTTCAACATTCATTCTGCAACTTTAATGGAAATTATTTTTTGCACCTCTCTCTTTTCTCTTCAAAGGTTTTCTTATATAAGGCCTGCAGATCTTCTATGTGAAGCATCCAGCAGTGATCACGTACCATCTACTGTACCTCGGTATCTTCATTCCATCTCTATGATATCTTGAGGAAATCTTTCTCCTTGCTTTTCTCTAACAGCACCAAGGTTTTCAGGAAAGTAGTCTAAATGGGAATGTAAAAAATGTAACTTCAAATTCATCAGACAACCCAAGGCTTTGAAACATTTCAGCATGCTATCCACGATGGACTTAAATTTTGGATCGTTGTTGTTACCTAGACATTTCTTCATGACTTATTTAAAGAATCCCAAGCCTTTTTCTCAGCAGCTTTCATTTTTGTTTCGAACACGTCTTCCTTCATGAGTTTCTGAATATCCATACCTACAAAAATGCCTTCCTTCAGTTTTGCTTCGGACAGTCTCTGAGACTTGGTACACAGGCACTTAAAAGTCTCTCCATCTTTTGGTAGAGGTTTCACAAACTACTTCATCAGTCCAAGCTTAATGTGGAGTGGTGGCAGGATAACTTAAGTGGGATCAACTAAACTTTCCAACTTTTTTGGTTCCTGTGATGTGTACTATCCCAGCTGTCCCATTTCCACAAAAAACATGGGTACTTTGTGTATCCTTCTTGTTGCCCAAGGAGCAAAGAGAAAACTTTCAGATCATCATATATTTACAATCCTTGATCTTCTAAGTTAAGTTTCTTGAGAATAAAGTTTACATAGTTGCATAGTTATTAAGGTTGAAGGAAGACTATAAGTCCATCTAGTTCAACCCATAGTCTAACCTAACATGCCCTAACATGTTGATCTAGAGGAAGGCAAAAAAAAAAAACCCATGTGGCAAAGAGTAAGCTCCACATTGGGGAAAAAAATTCCTTCCCGACTCCACTAAATTCCCATAGCTTTCCTTAAAGTGCTCAGAATGCCCTACAGGCACTAAGACATACTTGCTGCTATTGTACAGTAGCACATCCTTCAGACTTTTTTGGATTAATCATTAAAGAGCCTCCACTCACTCATATAGTACTCAATGTAAAAATTCTTCCATCAGCCCAGGAACATCACTGAAATACACTAGAGTATTGTCTTGAGAAAAGTATGGAAGGAATTCCTTTTTATCGTCTTCTCTACCATGAAAAACAGGTTTCAGGAGCTAGCAGATTATTTTCCTTTAGTTTAAAGCCTAAAAGTTTTCCTGAATGTTTAAGAAGGTCCAAGTGCCTGACTAAATCATTTCATTCGAGCTGTGAAAAAAGCTGTGGCAATCTAATGACACCAAAATCATCCACCAAAGGTCACACAAAGGGTGAAAGTATGGTGCAAGGAAAAGCCTATGGAGGCAGTGTTTGTGAAAAAAAGTATGTTATGGATTTTTTAAAATATTTTTACTGAGTTCAGTGTTCCAAAGTATGTAAAAATAACCTCTTATTTTTCAAACAATTTTACCCTTGCAGACTTGTGTAATTAGTAAAATATTAGACATCTTGGAGAAATGGTCTTATTTATACCTCAATGTATTTAATCAGCCACATCACATAAGGTGCAGACTCTTCCCAAAGAGCCTGCCCACTTTTCTCACTTTTTAAAGGCGCAAAACAGACAAAAGTTATGTTAGCGTAAATGAGGGATGTTCCAAAATGTATGACTTTCGTATGCCAGTTTTAGTCTGTAGTAAAAAAAAAAATAACCCCTCCACCAAAATTAGTTTGACCTATTATTTTGTAGAGGTAAGGGTTTCTTCAGATCATGAACAGTATCATGTCACCAGACCTCCAGAATAAAAAGGTTATCGATGCCTATGAGACCGGAAAAAAAGGTCAACAGTTCTCTAAAAAATTGACCTCAATTATTCAACTGTCCAGTAGATCCCCTACAATTGGAGAAAATTAAAGTATTACATCGGATAAGTGATAACTTCCCAAATGCTCTGGTTCCGACTGCTGGGTCCTCCATAAATCCAGAGAAGCAGGGCTCTGAAAAGCTCTGTGTGATCATGGCACCTCCACACCATTGTTTCTAATGGGAGTACCAAAAATATGTCAAGAGTGGCACTCGGCACTTTGGTGGTCCCATTAGAAAGTAATGGAGTATGATTGAGCATAGTTGACCATCGTTCTATTCAGATGGGATAGTTTTCATCCTGGTCCCTTGCGTAAAGGTATCCCCAAAGGTCAATTTTTGCGTATCAGGAGGAACTGTTCTGATAACCATGAGTTTAACACACAGGCTTATGATCTCAAATGTAGGTTTGACCAGAGGGGGTACCCTGGAGTGGTCCTCGATGGAGCTTGGAGGCATGCAGCGGGGTGTACCCGCCATGACCTACTCCACCCGCCGCCTAAAGTGGATGTTCCGGAAATCCCGAGAATTATCGGTATGTTTGACAATAAATCTAGTGTGGTACATAATATTTTAAAAAAACATTGGGGGATTCTTAGAGCGGATCCTGACCTTAAGGATTTTGTTCCACCAACCCCTAAAATAACGTATAAGAAGGGTAGGTCCATTAAGGACCGTCTGGTCCATAGCTTGTATGATCGACCCAAACCATCTGGTACGTGGCTGGATCGTAAGCCCTGCGGCACCTTTAAATGTGGGGATTGCAAATTTTGCCCATGGGTTAGAAAGGAAAAAGTCTTTAAAAGTACCACAGCAGCGAAGATTTATTGTATGAGGGACTTCGCCAATTGTAAATCGGAGGGTGTGGTGTACATGGCTACCTGTGTGTGTCCTCTTAACTATGTTGGGAAAACCAAGAGGGAGCTGCGGAGACGCATTGGTGAGCACCTTAGGGACATCAAACATAAACGGGATACACCGATAGCTAAACATGTTAGGTTAGTCCATTCTAATGATAGTAGTGTTATCTCGTTTTGTGTTCTTGAAGTTGTGCGGCGCAACCCACGTGGTGGTAATCTGGATAAACTACTGCTTCAAAAGGAGTGTCAATGGATTTTCAAGCTGCGTACTCTTGTACCGGATGGTCTGAATGAGCAACAAAACTATTGCTGTTTCCTGTGATGCTGTGATCCACTATCACTAGCCAGCCTTTCTAATTGGGTATTTTTTACCCGTAATTCATCATTATTTATTATTTATCTTTTTGTTTTATTATGTTTGCATTTTATTTTTGTTTGCAGTGTCTGCGTTGGGTCCTTTATCCTGTGCATAGGATTTCTTTTCACCTAGTCTTGGTACTATTTCTCTATATATTTTTACACTTTATTTAGTGTTGTCAGCATAGCTATATATACATAATCTGTCTGTAGGTGCCTAATTACTATTTATGTATGGCGCATTGTATTTTATTCTGCGCCTGCGCATTTGCCGCCTTTGAAGGATTCCAGTAATCAGTATTGGCTATATACAGTGGGGCAAAAAAGTATTTAGTCAGTCAGCAATAGTGCAAGTTCCACCACTTAAAAAGATTAGAGGCGTCTGTAATTTACATCATAGGTAGACCTCAACTATGGGAGACAAACTGAGAAAAAAAAATCCAGAAAATCACATTGTCTGTTTTTTTAACATTTTATTTGCATATTATGGTGGAAAATAAGTATTTGGTCAGAAACAAAATTTCATCTCAATAGTTTGTAATATATCCTTTGTTGGCAATGACAGAGGTCAAACGTTTTCTGTAAGTCTTCACAAGGTTGCCACACACTGTTGTTGGTATGTTGGCCCATTCCTCCATGCAGATCTCCTCTAGAGCAGTGATGTTTTTGGCTTTTCGCTTGGCAACACGGACTTTCAACTCCCTCCAAAGGTTTTCTATAGGGTTGAGATCTGGAGACTGGCTAGGCCACTCCAGGACGTTGAAATGCTTCTTACGAAGCCACTCCTTCGTTGCCCTGGCGGTGTGCTTTGGATCATTGTCGTGTTGAAAGACCCAGCCACGTTTCATCTTCAATGCCCTTGCTGATGGAAGGAGGTTTGCACTCAAAATCTCACGATACATGGCCCCATTCATTTTTTCATGTACCCGGATCAGTCGTCCCGGCCCCTTTGCAGAGAAACACCCCCAAAGCATGATGTTTCCACCACCATGCTTTACAGTAGGTATGGTGTTTGATGGATGCAACTCAGTATTCTTTTTCCTCCAAACACGACAAGTTGTGTTTCTACAAAACAGTTCCAGTTTGGTTTCATCAGACCATAGGACATTCTCCAAAAACTCCTCTGGATCATCCAAATGCTCTCTAGCAAACTTCAGACGGGCCCGGACATGTACTGGCTTAAGCAGTGGGACACGTCTGGCACTGCAGGATCTGAGTCCATGGTGGCGTAGTGTGTTACTTATGGTAGGCCTTGTTACATTGGTCCCAGCTCTCTGCAGTTCATTCACTAGGTCCCCCCGCGTGGTTCTGGGATTTTTGCTCACCGTTCTTGTGATCATTCTGACCCCACGGGGTGGGATTTTGCGTGGAGCCCCAGATCGAGAGAGATTATCAGTGGTCTTGTATGTCTTCCATTTTCTAATTATTGTTCCCACTGTTGATTTCTTCACTCCAAGCTGGTTGGCTATTGCAGATTCAGTCTTCCCAGCCTGGTGCAGGGCTACAATTTTGTTTCTAGTGTCCTTTGACAGCTCTTTGGTCTTCACCATAGTGGAGTTTGGAGTCAGACTGTTTGAGGGTGTGCACAGGTGTCTTTTTATACTGATAACAAGTTTAAACAGGTGCCATTACTACAGGTAATGAGTGGAGGAAAGAGGAGACTCTTAAAGAAGAAGTTACAGGTCTGTGAGAGCCAGAAATCTTGATTGTTTGTTTCTGACCAAATACTTATTTTCCACCATAATATGCAAATAAAATGTTAAAAAAACAGACAATGTGATTTTCTGAATTTTTTTTTCTCAGTTTGTCTCCCATAGTTGAGGTCTACCTATGATGTAAATTACAGAAGCCTCTCATCTTTTTAAGTGGTGGAACTTGCACTATTGCTGACTGACTAAATACTTTTTTGCCCCACTGTATGTATGGCGCTTTTGCGCTATTTTCGGACTTTGTGCCTGTGTACTTTGTACCTACCACCTTCCATTTATCTGGCTTCTGGCGCATGCGTCGCGCTGTTATGGGTTTTGTGTATTCTAGGTTGGGCGCCTGCGTACTATCTATCGCTTCATCTAGCTTTCTGCGCGTGCGCCGTATTTGGCGGTCTTTCCGTTTCCGCCGGCGGCTAGAGCATGTTAGTATCCTCACGTGCAGAGGGGGGCTTCCATGCACTCCTCCTTCATGGAGATGCATGTGGTTTTGTATTACGCCCTTATTGTCAAGGTTTATCCATAGTATTGGCAACACATTGAATCGTCAAACAGGAAGTCATTATCCCCGAGCGTGTGTATATAAGTAGGACCCACGTGGTATTTACTGCAGCCCTATCTTTGCAATTTATTACTGCCATGCTGTCATCTAGTCTCTCCTGATGAACCCAACTTGGTGGGGGAAACGCGTCGAGAGGTTGTCTGGAGGTGTTATTTGCCCAGTCATCATGGTTTGAGCCGCGACATCTGGATTTATTATCAGCTGTGGACGGTTGAATGCAGTGGATAAGTATATCATTACTATTTTGATTTTATGGTGTATTCACTGTATTATCCACACTGCTGTATGTATCGATTTATTTTGTATCCAGATATATGTGGTGGCGCTGTGTTATATATCTATGTGGTGTATATGTTTTGTATATTATTAGTTAGTCCTTAGTAGTGTTGGCTTTGTATTATCCATGAGCCAACAAGAGTACTGGCTTATTCTGCTTGTCCTATTAGTTGCTATCTGCTATTTATTATATATATAGTGATGCTATAGTTGGTAAATATATCTATCCTTTGGTCTTACATCACACTGTGGGGGAGGGCCAGAGGTGCTATACTATTGATATCACATATTTGTACAAGTTATTCTCAGCCATCTGGCCTTCTGTTTCTGTACCTATCTCTTATAGGGGGAAGGTAGGAGACCAGGGATAGTCATCGCACGAGCGGGGGCGCCATTCTCGTTATTTCTCTTAGGGTGCCAACCTCCGCATCTAGGTAGCATCAGCTTTTAGGTTTATTTTTTGTAGCTGTTAGGGTAACTTTCACTTATATTAATACACCCTTATAGCTGCTATTTGGTATCACAAATCACATATGTCTATATATGGTTTATGAGGGGCATTCTACCAGTATGTGTTAGGGTGTATTGTAGGGGATTATATCCTCTCCCCTGTAGGACTGACGGATGGAGTAGATAGGGTTTTTTTGAGGTTTTTACCTGTATGTCCTTAATTATTGTTATCTAATAAAGTATCTAACTTTTTATGGGGTTTTTTTTTTTTTCTTCTGTTATACATCGTTCTATTCAGCCAGGAATCTTCAGAGTTCTGGTTATCAAGATCAATGGTGGCCCAAGAGTTGGATCACCAGCAATTGAGAAGTTATTCTCTGTCCAAATGATAGGGGATAACTTTCAAACTTGAGAATACCCTTTTAACCCTCCTATCAACATGTTTAGGCTAGGTCAAGAGAAGAACATAAAAAGTTTCTAGGAACCCTCTGCCCATTCGATCACATTATCTATAGTAAGATCTCACCACTACTGATGTCTCAAAGCATTAGTCAATCAAAAGAGACTGCACACATGATATCTACATTGGTGGTGGTAGGAAGAAACCGTAACGGTTCAGAAAAAACACTGAGCAAGACTAAAGTTACCCGTGAACTCCTTGGCAATGGCCCAGATATCTAGAACAATGTTCTTTGGGCAGATTAGGCAAATAAATATTTGACCACAAAATCAGAAGATATATTTCTCAAAAAACTAAAATTTCAGCTTTGAAGCTCCAACAGCTGGGACCATCACTGATCTTGAGAACAGGGCCCTGAAATGTTCCATTAGAATGGAGCTGTGGCGCCACTACTCCATTCAGTTTCTGACATCCGTTGACTTACCAGCACATCACATGTTCATTACATCACAAATATGACGTCGAGCCAGGCTAACTAATCAAAAGAAGAGCCAGGGATGCTGTACGGTAAGAGACAGTTCTAACAGTTCCTATCGAGTGGCCCCCAATTACTAGCATGGCCAATGGACTGGCCCCTGTGAAATCAATTCATACCTACTCTATTACGGAAAACTAAACAGGAAACATTGCCTTTTCACTTCTAAAAAAAAAGAATAGTATTACCATTCAACGTGCTGCCGACCGATTCCTCAGTTTCAGAGCCAAAAACTAAGATGAGGCTGACCTCAAGTTTCTCATTTGCTGTAGCATCCCTTATATTGTTCTGGGCCTTTTCATCTGGTCAATGCAACATATGGAAAAGTCTTACGCTAAATGGTGTCAAGTACATAGGAGGCCTTATGCACCCGAAGAGAAGTTGGGTTATTTCGGCAACAGCACATTGGCATTTTTCAGCCTTGAAGAATGGTTCACTGGAAGTCAAAAGGGAAGATGAGTGGGTGGTCAAAGAGAGAAGTAAGGAAGTGTGCCAGGTGGAGCTAACACTGGCTTCCCATGAACACAGTAAATTGTAGGCAAGGACAGAGAGGCAGAAACCACCATGACGAGATGTGCAACATATAAACAAACTTTCATGTGGCAGTGGATTTAGAATTTGCTGGAAGAAACCGCAATAATGAAAATGTAAGGGTGATTGTTGAAGCGTTATACAGAAAGACATACCTTTACAAAAAAAAAACTTTAGTGTTGGAAAAACCCTTCAATAATAAGGTGATGTAAGGAGAAGAATCACTATAAGGTATGTACAATATGTATCAACTGCACCATTCACAAAAACCAAAATAGCAAATGTAAATGATCATGTCAATGTGAACAGGGCTTAACCTAAAACACAGCACCTACCCAACTCATTGTAGCCACAAGACCCCTGAATGAAGCCCCAGGGTTACAGTATAACACATTGCCCGGTATGTGCTCCAGCATCTTGTTTTTCTGGATTTCACATTACTAGGTATTACATTGCACCATGTAATTAACCGAATGTAAAGTCCTGGAAGCATCTGCTGTAAATCACTTTTTTTTAAATTTATCTTTACTATTGCAAGGCGAGGTTGGATAAGTTCAAGTGACTTGGAACCGTCTAAATATTATATGTAGGAAAAGCCTGTATATAGTTTTTGCTGGCAATGGGGCAGGAAAAAAGTTTTATAAATTATAAGTGTAAAAAAAACTTTAGCTGGATGTGTTCTGTAACAGGTTCACAGCTCCAAAAAGTAGAAATGTGAGAACAACATGGCCGTTCTAAGGTATTACCTTCACTAGTAGCCTGCTTTAGTCCCAGCATCTAGTATAACGACTGTGGCACCCCAGGAGTCCGGTTGCCACAGTGGCATTGCCTCCCTCACAGGGGGTGATGTCATGTCTGGAAGCAAGGAGGGATCCCCTTAGCAAGTAACACTGGCATGCTTCACTTTCCAGACCAGAAGCAAGAGCTCTAACACCTGTTTTAGGGGAGCTTCCCTATAAGTTCTGGCCTGGAGGCGGAGTTAATTAGTCTTAGTGTGTGAGCCTCATAGGAGGGAAAAGGTGGCAAGTGAGAACCTGGAAGATTGGAGCTGCGACTGAGCTCACCCCAGGACTGAGCGCCAAAGGCCGGACACCGGAGTCCGTTGTTGTGTGGGAACTGCAGGCCCAGCAACTAAACCCGGAGGACAGGAGATTGCAGGTCTCCTGGTCCCAGCTGACACCCTGAGGGACAACAGCATACTAGAGCCCGGAGTCACCATGAGGGAGTGACATCTGGAACAGGCTCGAGCTGCCTGCCATGTGGGTAGCGTTCCATTTAATGGACAGACAGAGGGACTTGAGAAGAGCATAAAGCATCAAGAACTCAGAGATCAGAGCAGTAGGAAGGCCTCCAAACCCCACCTGGCTAGGGGGACTCTGAATTGCTTCCAGGCTGCCCGGATCTCCATTACCACCTGTTACCTGTGGCCTGGACTGCACCTTCAACCAGGGATTAAAGGTAAAGAAAACTGTAGCCTATGTGTCCTCTAGTCATTACCTGTACCCTCAGTCCTGCACCCCAACATCCACAATCCCCTTACAAAACTGTGCTGGTAGCCCTGGGGCCCTGCTTCACCTGTGGGAGCAGATCCATCCCAGCTGCATTATCATCGACCCCAGCTGTCTCCTTAAGCAGCATCGGCATCTATAGGCAAACACCACAGGTGACATCACAAATAATCTCCTTTTCCTATATAAACTTTACTCCCATCATTAATCCTTTTACTGCATTCCCAGGGCCACGGACTGGGTCACTGCTGCCGTGACCACCCCTTTAAGAACCGTCCGACCCAGTTCCGAGTACCCCATGGTCCTAGCGGGTGTCGCACAACATCCAACATTACCAGTGCCCAAGCTATATAGTAGAATACATACTCCCCATCCCTTTACAATGCCTCTTCAAACATGCCCATTTGAATTTTGGGCTTCGCCCACCACCACCACGTTCACCGTCATCTCATTGTATGTCCCTCAATTCAAATTTTCAGAGTGCCAACAGGTGCTGTGAAACCTGAGTTATGTGAACTCCACCGTTGATTTTTGCCACGGGATCCCAGTTGAGCCACTGACATAGTGGGTGACGCTGCTGTAAGGTGAATATAATACAGGAGTTGGGAGAGATATAAGATCAAGGTCAGGAAATTGGATTTTACCAGACACCAAAAGCATTAGAATTAAATTATAAATACAGTGTATGCAAGCGAGGGCCTGTATTGTGGTCAGTCTGTCAGGCCTGAAACCCATGTCAGGAACATATACAAGACTCATTTTACTTGGAAGCAGCCTCCTCAAGGGAAAGAGACAAGAGTGTCATTGACCAATCTGAACAAGCCTACGCAGTTCTTCTGGAAACTACCCAACCAGGCAGAATGTATCTTTTGCATGGTTTTGAGCAACAATGGAATAATTACAGGATATGTCCCAGAGAGTGTTGAGGTCTGTGGAGTGTATTACTCAGGTGACAGGCCGTGCTACAGAGCCCAGGTAAAGGCCTTAGCATGGCAATGACGATGTTCTAATATGTGTAATGCTGCGACCTGAACAGGTCTCTGGAGCATATTAACCAGGACTGGCGTATAGCAAATGTGGTGCCAATATTCAAAAAGGGGACACAAACTGAACTCGGAAATTATAGGCCAGTAAGCTTAACCTCTACTGTGGGTAAAATCCTGGAGGGCATTCTAAGGGATGCTATACTGGAGTATCTGAAGAGGAATAACCTCATGACCCAATATCAACATGGGTTTACTAGGGACCGTTCCTGTCGGACAGGTCTGATCAATTTCTATGAAGAGGTAAGTTTCGGACTGAACCAAGGGAACGCAGTGGACGTCGTGTATATGGACTTTTCAAAAGCTTTTGATACGGTGCCACACAAATGGTTGATACATAAAATGAGAATAATGGGGATAGGGGAAAATATGTGTAAGTGGGTTGCGAGCTGGCTCAGGGATAGGAAACAAAGGGTGGTTATTAATGGAGCACACTCGGACTGGGTCGCGGTTAGCAGTGGGGTACCACAGGGGTCAGTATTGGGCACTCTTCTTTTTAACATATTTATTAATGACCTTGTAGGGGCACACAGAGCAGAATTTCAATATTTGCAGATGACACTAAACTCTGCAGGGTAATCAATACAGGGGAGGACAATTTTATATTACAGGATGATTTATGTAAACTAGAAGCTTGGGCTGATAAATGGCAAATGAGCTTTAATGGGGATAAATGTAAGGTCATGCACTTGGGTAGAAGTAATAAGATGTATAATTATGTGCTTAATTCTAAAACTCTGGGCAAAACCGTCAATGAAAAAGACCTGGGAGTATGGGTGGACGACAAACTCACATTTAGTGGCCAGTGTCAGTCAGCTGCTACAAAGGCAAATAAAATAATGGGATGCATTAAAAGAGGCATAGATGCTCATGAGGAGAACATAATTTTACCTCTATACAAGTCACTAGTTTGACCACACTTAGAATACTGTGCACAGTTCTGGTCTCCGGTGTATAAGAAAGACAGAGCTGAACTGGAGCGGGTGCAGAGAAGAGCGACCAAGGTTATTAGAGGACTGGGGGGTCTGCAATACCAAGATAGGTTATTACACTTGGGACTATTTAATTTGGAAAAACGAAGGCTAAGGGGTGATCTTATTTTAATGTATAAATATATGAGGGGACAGTACAGAGACCTTTCTGATGATCTTTTTAATCATAGACCTGAAACCGGGACAAGGGGGCATCCTCTACGTCTGGAGGAAAGAAGGTTTAAGCATAATAACAGACGCGGGTTCTTTACTGTAAGAGCAGTGAGACTATGGAACTCTCTGCCGTATGATGTTGTAATGATTGATTCATTACTTAAATTTAAGAGGGGACTGGATGCCTTTCTTGAAAAGTATAATGTTACATGTTATATATATATATATTAGATTCCTTGATCGGGCGTTGATCCAGGGAACTAGTCTGATTGCCGTATGTGGAGTCGGGAAGGAATTTTTTCCCCAATGTTTGCCACATGGGTTTTTTTGCCTTCCTCTGGATCAACATGTTAGGGCATGTTAGGTTAGGCTATGGGTGGAACTAGTTGAATTTAAGTCTTCCTTCAACCTTAATAACTATGTTACTATGTTTTAGACTTGCTTGAAATGTACAACAACTGGCCAGTACCCCAACACCATTTTTTGTAAGAACCCAAATTTAGAAAATGTAAGAGAAGCGACAGTTTACTAAACAGACACAAGTTTCATTTAGGAAGCTAGAAAAGTCAGCAATGATCTTTGTCCAGCACCATATAATGAAAAGTGCTAATGAATATGTATGCCCTATCTTACTAAAAATTTGTGAACAGACATATAGGCTAACAAGGAATAGCTGAACGCTGCGCTGGGACAATGAAGTGAATGTGGTTGCTGTCTGTTGTGTGTGTGTAACCGCTGATTGTGTGCAGGAAGCATCAGCGCCTGCTTCGTGGTCAGTAGATTGGGAAGTCCGTAACACAGGGGAAGGGCCAGTGGTTTCAACCTCAAACACAGATTTGATACCCAGGCGTTCCGCCCACCTACTGGGATGCTTGGCTGCCATGTGATTTTGCATGCTGGTGGTGCTCAGGTTGGCAGTGTTCTTGCCTCTTCTCAGCTTGGTTTGGCAGATGCTGCAAGTTACAGTTGTTTTATCTGAAGGACTTTCAGAAAAAAACTGCCATATAGGGGAACAAAGAACCTTGTCCTGTTATATAGCCGAGTATTGGAGGACTCTGTGGAACAGTTGACCGACTTCTAACTCTGGGCAAACCACCACCTCTTCTAGCCTGTTTTCTTGCTATGGATCCATCCCTGTGTGCATTGCTGTGCTCGCTAGGCGTGCCACCGTGCCAGGTTGGATCAATGGCCTCGTCATTGACCACATCGTCTTCCAATTCCTCAATTTGATCCTCCTTCTAAGTTGCAATTTGAGGCCGACTTGATGGTGACTGTGCCTCATGATTATCCTCCACCTTTTTAGACATCAATTGACCTTCCCCAATGTGACTTTCTCCTGGCCATGGGTGCTTAAATGTTTGGGCATCACTGAACTACACCTCCTCATGATGCTCTTTAATGGTGCACGTTGAGAGTCTTGACAAATTACAAGGGAACGTAAAAAATTCCTCAGAGTGGCCAGCATTGTGGTCAAGTCTCCTGGGACTCTTGATGGTGGGAGGAAGAAGGACCAGGTTGAGGATTAAGGGGTCCAGCCTCTTGCCTACTAAGACTGGACCGTGTGGAAGACTTCATGGTGCTGCTTGTCAACACACTGGTGTTAGAATCTGTTTAGTTTGTGACTATCCGCCATTGTCTTGTGGTGTTCTGGCTGCTGATCTTTTCCCTCTGGTGCTGGGTTTGTCTTGGGTCAGGTGATTGTATCACTCTTTATTAACCAGCACCTTTATTAACCAGTCCTTGCTAGACAACAGTGCTAATCTGCTTTAGTTCTGGCTAGGTGCTTTGCTTTATCTTCTGTGTGTGTAATTTGTGCAGTACTAGGAGTTCTGATTCTGCTAGTCTTAGTTTCTGTCTTCTGTTTGTATCTGCAGCCTTCTCTATGTTTTCTATTAGGAGGTGACCCGTTTTTGTACCCAGTCCTTAGATCTTTCAGGGAACCCCTTCCCCTGATCTATAGGTCTTCGCTTGAGATTAACCTAGGATCATCGGTGGGTCTATTCGCAAGGAATGGGTCGCCCACTCCATCGTAGGGTATCAGCCTAGTCTCAGTGCAGGGTCAGTTTTCCCTCCTCCCATCCTAGTTCTGTGTTTCAGTTCCATAACAGTTTGTCCAGCCACACATATAGAAAAAAAAACCTCTCCCGGATTCCTTCAATATGAGCAGCGTCCAAGAACTGGCTCAACGCTTGCAAGGGTTAACTCTGGAAGTAGTCAACCTGCAACAGCACATGAGTGATTACCCTGGAGCACGCTCTGAAGAACCAAAGGTAGGATTACCTGAGTTTTTTTCTGGTAAACTGGAGGAATTTTTTACGTTTAAAAATGCATGTTTACTATATTTTCGGCTTAGACCCAGATCCCCAGGGAGTGAATTACAGCGTGTGGGGATTATTATGTCTTTATTGCGAAGTGAACCCCAAGTCTGGGCATTTTCATTACATCCCGATGATCCTTGTTTGACATCAGTAGAAGCATTTTTTACTGCTATGGGGCTGTTATATGATGATCCTGATCGGGTCGCATCAGCTGAGGCAAAACTCAGGCAGCTTAAACAGGGTTCTGTGGATGCTGAGAGGTATTGCACCCTGTTCAGATGATGGTCCACAGAGGTCAGGTGGAATGACTCCACGATTAAAGGGAACCTGTCACCCCCAAAATTGAAGGTGAGCTAAGCCCACCAGCATCAGGGGCTGGGACATTTCCCGGCGCCTGCGCACTGCAGTACTCTGCTCTGCCCTCAACAGGGCAGACAAAGTATGCCTGCACTGGAGCTGCAATGTGAAGAGAAAAAGAGGATATCATCGTATGAAGATGGGAGACCCCGGACCGGACCGCGACGCCCAACGGACCAGAACCGGACCAGGACCACCCCTGGGTGAATATAAACTAACCTCTTTATTCATCTTTCAGGATACATCGGGGGCTTATCTACAGCATTACAGAATGCTCTAGATAAGCCCCTGATGCTGGTGGGCTTAGCTCACCTTCGATTTTAGGGGTGACAGGTTCCCTTTAAGAGTCAGTTTTTAGCAGGTTTGAGTGAAAGAGTTAAAGATTTGCTCATTGTATATCCTGCACCTGATTCTTTGGAAACTGCTATGCAGTTAGCTATCCGTGTGGATAGAAGATTGAGAGACAGGCAGAATGAAGAGAAGGCTCTTATAAAGCTGGACCCAGTCTCTCAGGATAGCCCCGTCGACAGTGGAGAACCGATGCAACTCGGGGCGATGTCCTCTCGTTCCCATGAGAGGGAGAAGAGGTTTTCGCTGGGCTTATGTTTGTATTGTGGTAAGGCTGACCATTTTATTAAGCAATGCGAGGTTAGTATGAAGAAAGAAAAAAAAAGGTCAATCAGAGTATCCCTCCCGTTTTACGGTCAGCAGGAGTTTCTTTTTCTGGTAGTTCTACCTGTCGTGGCCATTAAATTGATTTTCAAGTGATGGTGGACTGTGGTTCTGCACTTAATTTGAATGATCAACAATTTCTTGACAAGTATAAAATTGATTCTGTACCTTTAACATGCCCTTTTCCTGTAGTGGCGATTGACAACACTCCTCTAGCGCATGGGTGCATTTCTTGAAAGGTCACCGGGTTTCCACTCCATATGGAACACCAGGAATCTTTAGATTTGTTTGTAATTGATAAATTGTCTTTTCCATTTGTTCTGGGGTTACCCTGGTTAAAAATGCACAATCCTGTACTGGACTGGTCATCAAGTACGATAAGATCCTGGGGTCAGGAGTGTTATGGGAAATGTTGTGATGTACACATTGCTGCTGTTGTGAAAAATGAGCTACTTTAAGCCATTGAGGAATTCTAGAAAGTATTTTCAGAGGTGGAGTCACAAGCTCTACCACCTCATAGAGATTACGATTGCACTATTGAGTTCGTCCCAGATGCTACTCTCCCTAAGAGTCGTTTATTTAATCTGACGATTCCCGAGAGGGAGGCCTTAAAGGAATACCTGAAGACTAGTCTTGCTGCAGGTCATATAAGACCCTCTAAATCCCTGTGGCTGTGGGATGGGGGTCTTAGGCCTTGTCTGGATTTCAGGGAGATTAATAAGGTCACTGTGCGTAATCCTTACCCCTTGCCGCTAATTCCGGATTTGTTTAACCAATTAGTTGGAGCCAAATGGTTCTCTAAGATCGATTTCCGTGGGCATATAATTTGCTGCGGGTAAAAGAAGGCGATGAATGGAAGACAGCCTTTAATACCCTGGAAGGTCATTTTGAGTGTCTAGTTATGCCTTTTGGCCTTACAAATGCTCCGGCGTTCTTTCAAAATTTCAATAATGACATTCTGAGGCCGTTGATCGGTAGGAGTGTTATTGTTTATTTGGATGATATTTTGATCTATTCGCCCGATCTGGAGTCGCATTGGCAGAGAGTCCGCGAGGTTCTGCAGATTCTGAGAGAAAACACACTCTTTTCTAAACTGGAGAAATGCGAGTTTGGGGTACAGAAAATTAGTTTTTTTGTGGTACTTTATATCCAATGATGGTTTTGAGATGGACCCGGTGAAGGTTCAGGCGTATTGGAGTGGCCTAGACCTGAATGCTTAAAGTCGATTCAGAGATTCTTGAGGTTTGCTAATTATTAAAGAAAATTCATAAAGAATTTTCTGTTATCACAAAACCTCTTACTGATCTGACTAAGAAGGGTTCCAATACTGTCCAATGGTCCCCGGAGGCTGTCAAGGCTTTTGAGCATCTCAAGGAGATTAGCTCTGCTCCTGTTTTGATCCAGGACAGATGAGACTAAGCCCTTTTTGGTAGAGGTGGATGCCTCATCAGTAGGAGTGGTGGCTGTTCTGTCACAGAAAGGAGAGTATGGGGTGCATCCCTGTGTGTTCTTTTCTAAGAAATTTTCGGAGGCAGAGCTCAACTACAATGTTGGGAAACAAGAATTTCTGGCTATTAAGCTTGCGTTTGAGCATTGGCGACATTTTTTGGAGGGCCCCAGCCGAAAAGGAGGAATCTATTCTGCAGAGAAGGGTGGTGGTGGCAGCATTAGGTTCTGAGTTGGAAAATAGCATTCTTAAAGCCCAGGATGCGGCACCAACTAACACTCCGTATGGGAAATTATTTGTGCCTAAAGCCCTGAGGAGAGCTTTGTTTACAGAATGTCATGTGTCTCGTTTGGAAGGTCATCCAGGGATTGCCGAAACAAGAAAGTCGATTGGTCGGAGTTTCTGGTGGCCGGGGTGGCTAAGAGAAATTGTCAAGTGGGTGCGTCAGTGTACCATGTGCGCAAGGTCTAAGGCTTCTCATGCTCCAGCGGCAGGCTTGCTTTGCCCGTTAGAAGTTCCTAGTTCTCCATGGATGCATCTTGCAATGGATTTTATCACTGACCTGCCGGTCTCTGAGGATTTTTCTGTCATCTGGATTTTTGTGGACCGGTTTATTAAGATGTGTCATCTTGTCCCATTCAATAAATTACCCTGCGGTAAGACACTTGCCAGGGCATTTGTGAAAGAGATTGTCAGACTCCATGGTGTTCCCACGGACATTGTCTCCGATAGGGGACCACAATTTGTGGCTCGCTTTTGGCATGCTTTTTGTGACAGACTTAAGGTTCATTTGTTATTTTCGTCAGGTTATCATCCGGAGTCCAATTGACAGACCAAGAGGAAGAACCAGGACGTTGAGCAGTTTTTGAGATGCTTTGTAGCGGACAATCAGGAGATGTGGTCGGAATATCTACCATTAGCTGAGTTTGCTCTCAATAATCATACGTCTTCTTCAGCTGGGTGTTCTTTCTTTTGTTGTACTGGGAAGAATACATCTTTCGGTCCTTTTTCTAGGATTGGGGCGGTGGTGCATGAGGAGGAGAGTTTTTCTGGAAATTTGGAAAAGGTTTGGACCAGTGTGCGCCATAATCTGAAACAGGCTAATAGGAGGTCTAAGAAATATTTCGACAAGATAATAAGGGAGGTGAGGTTTGTTGTTGGGGACATGGTTTGGTTGTCCTCTAGGAATCTGCGTTTGAAGATTCCTTCTAAAAAGTTGGGGCCTAAGTTTGCAGGACCCTTCAAAGTGGTTCAGATTGTCAACTCGGCAGCGGTGAGATTAGACATTCCTTTGTTCTGGAAAATTAATTCAGTTTTTCATGTATGTTTGCTGAAGAAAGTTGACACGCCAGATGAAGTGGCTATGCCGTCTGCTCTTCCACTTCCAATTGATGAGGACTGCGAGATTTCACGCATTCTTGATTCCAGGTGGCACAGAGGAGGGTTACTGTATATTGTATCCTAGAAGGGTTTCGGTCCCGATGACAATTCTTGGGTGAAAGCTGTGTCTCAGCCTCAAGGTTAATTAAGGCTTTTCACAGGAGATTTCCGAATAAGGCCTAGCCTAGAGGATCCGGGGGATCCTCATTAAAGGGGAGGTACTGTTAGAATCTGTTTAGTTTGTGACTATCCGCCATTTTCTTGTGGTGTTCTGGCTGCTGGTCTTTTCCCTCTGGTGCTGGGTTTGTCTTGGGTCAGGTGATTGTATCACTCTTTATTAACCAGCACCTGCCTCTCCGTCCTTGCTAGACAACAGTGTTAATTTGCTTTAGTTCTGGCTAGGTGCTTTGCTTTATCTTCTGTGTGTGTAATTTGTGCAGTACTAGGAGTTCTGATTCTGCTAGTCTTAGTTTCTCTCTTCTGTTTGTATCTGCAGCCTTCTCTATGTTTTCTATTAGGAGACAGTGGCGTAACTACCGCGGTCGCAGCGGTCGCCATTGCGACGGGGCCCGGCAGGTCAGGGGCCCTCCGCCCGGCAGGTCAGAAGAACCCGCCGACACCATGTTGCAGTGCAGGAGGAGATCCCTCCCGCACGGCAACAGTCCCAGGCGTATCTAGGGGGAGGGGGCAGCCTGGGTATGGGAGAGGAACTTGGAAGCAGCTCCAGTCAGCATTGTGAGACTGTGACAGCGTCTCCTGCTCTGAGCCCCGGGACTGAAGGGGAGAGCGGGGGAGGGGCGGGACATGACAGCGGTGTGCAAGCAGGAGAAGCTGAGGAGCTGCAGGTTAAGATCAGCCTCCCCTTTACCAGAGAGGAGTGTGAGATGTGTGTATGAGCTGGTGTGTTTGTGTGTGATATCTATAGTGTGTGCGTGTGTGTGTGTGATATTTGTAGTGCGTGTGTGATATCTGTAGTGTGTGTGTTATATATGTAGTGTGTGTCTTATATACAGTATGTAGTGTGTGTGTGTGTGATATCTGTAGTGCGTGTGTGATATCTGTAGTGCGTGTGTTATATATGTAGTGTGTGTGTTATATACAGTATGTAGTGTGTGTGTGTGATATCTGTAGTGTGTGTGTTATATATGTAGTGTGTGTCTTATATACAGTATGTAGTGTGTGTGTGATATCTGTAGTGCGTGTGTGATATCTGTAGTGCGTGTGTTATATATGTAGTGTGTGTGTTATATATGTAGTGTGTGTGTTATATACAGTATGTAGTGTGTGTGTGTGATATCTGTAGTGCGTGTGTGATATCTGTAGTGCATGTGTGATATCTGTAGTGCGTGTGTTATATATGTAGTGTGTGTGTTATATATGTAGTGTGTGTGTGTGTGATATCTGTGTGATATCTGAAGTGTGTGTGTGTGTGATATCTGTAGTGTGTGTGAGGCAGGGGCGTAACTACCACAGTCTGGCAAGTCAGTGGCCCGGCAGGTCAGAGGCACCCGACTCCCCCCGTCGTAGCCGCCGCAGTGAACTATACCAGCGTTTATGATGCCGGTACAGTTCAAAGCAATGATGGAGGAGAGAGCGTTAGCTGATGCTCCCTCTCCCATCATTCCCCTCTGCCTTTGACACTGCGGGTGCGTGATGACATCACTTCATCGCGCACCCACTGTGTGTGAGGCCCAAGCAGTGTAGCATCTGCACAGGTCATGGTGGTCGCCATATTGGCAAAGCCTGTGGCGGCTGCTGCGACCGGGAACAGGCGGTTCCAGAGCTAGTGGGGGGCACGTGGACCAAGCCACCCAGGAGGGGGATGCCGCAGCGGCTCAGCCATATGGAGGATCCAGGGATGAACATGGAGGTGTACGGGACTGGCGGAAGTGAGGTGTGTCTGCTGCCCGTGTGTCGCCGTCTCTGCCCCCAGTGTCCCTGGCCCCCTGTGACACCAGCCCCGTTTCCTCCCTGCTGTCCCGTGCCCCATGTCCTAGTAGGTCCCCAAGTTCAGGTCATTGTGCGCCTCCGGGCCCCCCGTACACACCTTGTTCCTCATCCCCTGGTCTCCCAATGCTCCTCATCTCCCATGCCCTGAGTCCTCCTGCACCCCCCATGCATTCCCTGCCCCTTGTCCCCATGTGACTCGTCTGCCCTGCTCTCAAGTCTCCCCTGTCCCCTTTCTCACCGTGTGTTCTCCATCTACCCTGTCCTTGTAATCCCTGTGCCCCCTTCTTCCCTCCCAAGTCTCCCCCCCATCTTCCTCTGTCCCCTTGCAGCCCTTGCGTCCCTATCTACTCTGCCCTCGGAGTCGCCTTGTGTCCTCTTGTGCCTGTCTCCCTTGCACCCTAGTCCCCGTGTGTCCCATTGTGCCCTTCTCCCCTTCCTCTTAGTTCCTATGAGTCCCCTTGTGCATCTATCCCTTGTCCCCGTGTGTAGCCTTGTGTCAGTGTCCCTTGCCCACTAGTCCCTGTGTGTCCCCTTGCGCCTGTCTCCCTTGTCTCCTTATGCTTGTGTCCCTTGTCCCCGTGTGCCAGTCTCCCTTGCCCATTAGTCCCTGTGTCTCCCCTTGTCAGTCTCCCTGGCCAACTAGTCCCTGTGTGTCCCCTTGTGCCAGTCTCCCTTGTCCCCTTGTGCCAGTCTCCCTTGTCCCCTTGTGTCAGTCTCCCTTGCCCACTAGTCCCCTTGTAACCTCCCCTGCCTCCTAGCCCCCATGTGTCCCCTTGTGCCTGTCTTCCTTGCTCCCTAGCCCCCCTATGTTACCATTGTGCCTGTCTCCCCTACCCCCCTTGTGTCCTTGTCCCCTGCCCCCTAGTCACCATTTCCTCATGTCTTTCTCACTGCCCCTGTATGGAGGGGCTGCATTACACTATGAGGGGGGCTGCATTATATTCTATGGGGGTTACATTGTATTGTATAGCAGGGCTGCAGTATACTCTGTGTGTGGTGGCTGTATTATACTGGACTGTATACTATATGTGGGCTGCATTATACTGAATCGAGGACTATGGGGAATATATTATACTATATGAAGAACTATGGGGTGCATTATACTATGGGAAGTGAATTGTACAACATGGATGACGATGGCGGTGCATTATACTATATGGAGCACTATGAGGAGTGTATTATACTATATGGAGGACTGAGCAGTGTATTTTAATATATGGAGGACTATGTGGAGTGTATAATACTAAATGGAGGACTGAGGAGTGTATTATACTATATGGAGGACTATGAGGGGTGTATTATACTATATGGAGGACTGAGCAGTGTATTATACTATATGGAGCACTACGAAGAGTGTATTATGCTATATGGAGGACTATGAGGAGTGTATTTTAATATACGGAGGAGTGTATTATACTATATGGAGGACTGAGGAGTGTACAATACTATATGGGGGACTATGGGGAGTGTATTATACTATAACGAGTACTATGGGGGTGCATTATACTTCTCATATGGATCCCCATGACTTCTATGTTAGCCCCTGATGAGTATAATGGTTTATTTTCTTTTATACATTACATAACAATGGCAGTACGGGGGACAAATATATGTCAGGATGGGGCACTGGATAGTTATGCAACTGAGGTCCCACTATACAACTTTGCAATAAAGCTATAGTGTGCAAAATTAATAGGGAAAATGTGAATTTGGGTGGAAAATATTTTGGCATGGTGGGGGGGGGGGGGGGGGGCCCATTTGAAAGTTCGCACCGGGGCCCATAACTTTGTAGTTACGCCACTGTTAGGAGGTGACCTGTTTTTGTACCCAGTCCTTAGATCGTTCAGGAAACCCCTTCCCCCGATCTATAGGTCTTCGCTTGAGATTAATGTAGGATCGTCGGTGGGTCTATTCGCAAGGAATGGGTCGCCCGCTCCATCCTAGGGTATCAGCCTAGTCTCAGTGCAGGGTCAGTTTTCCCCCCTTCTATCCTAGTTCTGTGTTGCAGTTCTGTAACAACTGGAGCCTTTCTCATCCAACCCACAACATCCTCGCATTTGTCTGGGTTCGTTAGTGGTATAGCGTGCTGACCAAATTTTGACAGGAACCTAGAACGAGATATACTCACCTTCGGATCTTCACACGGCAATGGCAGGCACCACCACATCCATGTCCCTTAACGTCATCATTTCTCATCTTGAATGCGTTCTGCTTATGAAACCAAAAAATACTGACTTTATTTTTCACAAGAACCCTTACAAAGGCCTTATGTACAAATTCACTTTATCTAGCAATGTGTGGCTATGTTTTTGAAGATCACAGTTTGATTACACATGGCAACAGCAGACTGACATAAATTACAGGTAAATAGTCACATTTGCATATCTATCTCTGCAGACATCCTGCATCAGAAACTAAAAAATATAACAAATAAGTTAATTTTCTAAACGTTTTAAAAGTTGTCAGAGAGTAGGGATCTTTAAATAAAGAAATAAGCATTACTCACTGCTCCGATGATTGTCCCAATTACTGGACATAGATGGGGAATCTATCAATCACCTGACCACTGCAGCTAATCTCTTGCCTCAGTGGTAGAGTGGCTTTTGATTCACTTCCAGAGTGGTGACGTTAGATCAGTGGGGGATTCAAGTTGTAGATAGCACTAAGATTTAATTTTAGAGAAAATCTCTATTCTCTGCAAAATTTTGAAAAATTACTGAAAAGCCCTTCAAAGAATGAACCAGAAACTCTGCTCAATACCAAAAAGCCCTTCAGAGAAGGAACCAGAAACTCTGCTCAATACCGAAAATCCCTTCAAAGAAGGAACCTGAAATTCTGCTCAATAGTAGAAGATTAAATGATGAAGGTCTTCATTGGATGACAACTGTTGTGAATTCTGCTTTTGGGTTCCCTCCAGTGGTTGTAGGTGGTAATGCAGTTGTCCCTGAGTTGCAGTCCTGGTCAGGTGTTTCTGCTGATTGCAGTTCTGACTGGGGTATTTAGGTGTGCAGGATTCATTAGTCCTTGCCAGTTGTCCATGGTTCTGGGAGGTTTTGGATCTTTGTCTGGTTCCTCCTGCCTTGCTGCCAATTCAGCAAAGATAAGTGTCTGGTTTTTGTTTCTGTGGCACACATGCTGTGTGCTTAATAATTCTGTGCTATTCATTTGTTTTCTCTTGTCCAGCTTAGACTGTGTCAGTGTTTTCTCAGTCTTGTTGGATTCTCTGGAGTTGCAGATATACGCTCCACATCTTTAGTTAGATGGTGGAATTTTTTTGTATTTTCTGCTGTGGATATTTTTGGAAGGATTTTAATACTGACCGCTTAGTATTCTGTCCTATCCTTTCCTATTTTAGCTAGTGTGGCCTCTTTTGCTAAATCCTGTTTCCTGCCTGCATGTGTTTTTTCCTCTACTACTCACAGTCAATATTTTTTGGGGGGCTGCCTATCCTTTGGGGTTCTGCTCTGAGGCAAGGTAGAAGTCCTATTTCCATCTATAGGGGTATTTAGTCCTCTGGCTGTGTTGAGGTATCTAGGATTTGTTAGGCACACCCCACGGCTACTTCTAGTTGCAGTGTTAAGTTCAGGATTTGCAGTCAGTACAGTTTACACCAACTCCAGAGAAAGTTCCATGCGGCTGCAAAGTCACCGGATCATAACAGTACAACTGGCCAATAATGAGTTAAATGCATCTCAGAAGAAGGGAAGAAAGGTGTTGAGCCATTTTTTTTCCGCACTCTGTTTTGTCTTCTCTTCCCTCTTTTTCTCTGGGTGGCTGAGGAGTCTTGTGCTAGCATGGATATTCAGGAATTAGCTTCTCGTGTGGACCAGCTTGCTGCTAGGGTACAGGGTATTTCTGATTATATTGTTCAGACTCCTGTTTTAGAGCCGACAATTCCTACTCCTGATTTGTTTTTTTGGTGACAGGTCCAAATTTTTGAGTTTTAAAAACAACTGTAAACTGTTTTTTGCTCTGAGACCTCGATCCTCTGGTGATTCCATTCAGCAGATTAAAATCATCATCTCCCTGCTGCGTGGCGATCCACAGGATTGGGCATTTTCCCTGGAATCTGGGAATCCGGCTTTGCTTAATGTAGACTCCTTTTTTCAGGCTTTAGGTTTATTATATGATGAACCTAATTCTGTGGATCAAGCAGAGAAGACCTTGTTGGCCCTGTCTCAGGGTCAAGAGGCGGCAGAATTGTATTGTCAGAGATTTAGAAAATGGTCTGTGTTGACTAAATGGAATGATGATGCTTTGGTGGCAATTTTCAGAAAGGGTCTTTCTGAATCCATTAAAGATGTTATGGTGTGGTATCCCACGAGTGATTCTATGTCACTGGCCATTCAGATTGATCGGCGCTTGCGGGAGCGCAGAACTGTGCGCGCTGTGGTGTTGTCCTCAGAGCAAATTCCTGAGCCAATGCAGTGTGATAGGATTCTGCCTAGAACGGAACGACAAGGTTTCAGACGTCAGAATAGGTTGTGTTATTATTGTGGCGACGCTTCTCATGCCATTTCTGTGTGCCCTAAGCGGACAAAGAGGATCGCCAGTTCATTTACCATCAGTACTGTACAACCTAAATTTCTGTTATCTGTGTCCTTGATCTGCTCATTGTCATCATTTTCTGTCATGGCGTTTGTGGATTCAGGCGCCGCCTTGAACTTAATGGACTTTGAGTTTGCCAGGCGTTGTGGTTTTCCCTTGCAGCCTTTGCAGAACCCTATTCCTTTAAGGGGCATTGATGCTACACCCTTGGCAAAAAATAAGCCCCAGTTTTGGACACAGGTGACCATGCGCATGGCGCCAGCCCATCAGGAAGATTGTCGATTTCTGGTGTTGCATAATTTGCATGATGCTATTTTGCTGGGTTTTCCGTGGTTGCAGGTACATAATCCTGTGTTGGACTGGAAGTCTATGTCTGTGACTAGTTGGGGTTGTCAGGGGATTCATAATGATGTTCCTTTGATGTCAATCTCCTCTTCTTCCTCTTCTGAAATTCCTAAGTTTTTGTCTGATTTTCAGGATGTATTCGATGAGCCCAAGTCCAGTTCCCTTCCACCGCACAGGGACTGTGATTGTGCTATTGACTTGATTCCAGGCTGTAAGTTTCCTAAGGGCCGACTTTTCAACCTGTCTGTGCCTGAACATACCGCCATGCGGAATAATATTAAGAAGTCTTCGGCGAAAGGGCATATTCGGCCATCTTCTTCACCGTTGGGAGCGGGATTTTTTTTTGTTGCTAAGAAGGATGGCTCCTTGAGACCCTGTATTGATTATCGCCTCTTGAATAAGATCACGGTCAAGTTTCAATACCCTTTACCTTTGCTTTCTGATTTGTTTGCTAGGATTAAGGGGGCTAGTTGGTTTACTAAGATTGACCTTCGGGGGGCATATAATCTTGTTCGTATTAAGCAGGGTAATGAATGGAAAACTGCGTTTAATACGCCCGAAGGTCATTTTGAATATCTTGTGATGCCGTTCGGGCTCACTAATGCTCCAAGTGTTTTTCAGTCCTTCATGCATGATATCTTCCGGGCTTATCTTGATAAATTCTTGATTGTATATTTGGACGATATTTTGATTTTTTCCGATGATTGGGAGTCTCATGTGCAACAGGTCAGGATGGTATTTCAGATCCTTCGAGACAATGCTTTGTTTGTGAAGGGGTCTAAGTGTCTCTTTGGGGTGCAGAAGGTTTCTTTTTTGGGCTTCATTTTTTCTCCCTCATCTATGGAGATGGATCCGGTTAAGGTTCAGGCCATTCGTGATTGAATTCAACCCACATCCATGAAGAGCCTTCAGAAATTTTTGGGTTTTGTAAATTTTTATCGCCGTTTCATTGCTAACTTCTCTAGCGTGGTTAAACCCTTGACCGATTTGACGAAGAAAGGCGCTGATGTGACGAATTGGTCCTCTGCGGCTGTCGCTGCCTTTCAGGAGCTTAAACGCCGATTTACTTCTGCTCCGGTGTTGCGCCAACCGGATGTTTCTCTTCCGTTTCAGGTTGAGATTGATGCTTCTGAGATTGGGGCAGGGGCCGTTTTGTCTCAGAGGGATCCTGTTGGTTCCTTGATGAAACCGTGTGCCTTCTTTTCCCGTAAGTTTTCGCCTGCTGAATGCAATTATGATGTCGGCAATCGGGAGTTGTTGGCTATGAAGTGGGCGTTTGAGGAGTGGCGACATTGGCTTGAGGGAGCTAAGCACCGTATTGTGGTCTTGACCGATCATAAGAATCTGATTTACCTCGAGTCTGCCAAACGGCTGAATCCTAGACAGGCTCGATGGTCCTTGTTTTTTTCCCGTTTTCATTTCGTAGTTTCGTATCTTCCGGGTTCTAAGAATATTAAGGCTGATGCCCTCTCTAGGAGTTTTTTGCCTGATTCTCCTGAGGTCCTTGAACCGGTCGGCATTCTGAAAGAAGGGGTGGTCCTTTCTGCCATTTCACCTGATTTACGACGGGTTCTTCAGGAATTTCAGGCTGACAGACCTGACCGCTGTCCAGTGGGGAAACTGTTTGTTCCTGACAGATGGACTAGTAGAGTGATTTCTGAGGTTCACTGTTCTGTGTTGGCTGGTCATCCTGGGATTTTTGGTACCAGAGATTTGGTAGGTCCTTTTGGTGGACTTCTTTGTCACGTGATGTGCGTTCTTTTGTGCAGTACTGTGGGACTTGTGCGTGGGCCAAGCCTTGTTGTTCATGTGCTAGTGGGTTGCTTTTGCCATTGCCAGTCCCTGAGAGGCCCTGGACGCATATTTCTATGGATTTTATTTCTGATCTTCCGGTTTCCCAGAAAATGTCTGTTATCTGGGTTGTTTGTGACCGGTTCTCTAAGATGGTTCATTTGGTGCCTTTGCCTAAATTGCCTTCCTCTTCAGATTTGGTTCCGTTGTTTTTTCAGCATGTGGTTCGTCTGCATGATATTCCGGAGAATATTGTGTCCGACAGAGGTTCCCAGTTTGTTTCTAGGTTTTGGCGGGCCTTTTGTGCTAGGCTGGGCATTGATTTGTCTTTTTCTTCTGCATTTCATCCTCAGACAAATGGCCAGACCGAGCGAACTAATCAGACTTTGGAGACGTATTTGAGATGCTTTGTGTCTGCTGATCAGGATGATTGGGTGGCCTTCTTGCCATTGGCCGAGTTTGCCCTTAATAATCGGGCTAGTTCGGCTACTTTGGTTTCGCCTTTCTTTTGTAATTTTGGTTTTCATCCTCGTTTTTCTTCTGGGCAGGTTGAGCCTTCTGACTGTCCTGGTGTGGATTCTGTGGTTGACAGGTTGCAGCAGATTTGGACTCATGTGGTGGACAATTTGGTGTTGTCTCAGGAGGAGGCTCAACGTTTTGCTAACCGTCGTCGGTGTGTTGGTTCCCGGCTTCGGGTTGGGGATCTGGTCTGGTTGTCTTCCCGTCATGTTCCTATGAAGGTTTCTTCCCCTAAGTTCAAGCCTCGGTTTATTGGCTTATAGGATTTCTGAGATTATTAATCCGGTGTCTTTTCGATTGGCGCTTCCGGCTTCTTTTGCTATCCATAATGTCTTCCATAGATCTTTATTGCGGAAATATGTGGTGCCCGTTGTTCCCTCTGTTGATCCTCCGGCCCCTGTGTTGGTTGATGGGGAGTTGGAGTATGTGGTTGAGAAGATTTTGGATTCTCGTTTTTCGAGGTGGAGGCTTCAGTACCTTGTCAAATGGAAGGGCTATGGCCAGGAGGATAATTCTTGGGTTTTTGCCTCTGATGTCCATGCTGCTGATTTGGTCCGTGCCTTTCATCTAGCTCGTCCTGATCGTCCTGGGGGCCCTGGTGAGGGTTCGGTGACCCCTCCTCAAGGGGGAGGTACTGTTGTGAATTCTGCTTTTGGGTTCCCTCCAGTGGTTGTAGGTGGTAATGCAGTTGTCCCTGAGTTGCAGTCCTGGTCAGGTGTTTCTGCTGATTGCAGTTCTGACTGGGGTATTTAGGTGTGCAGGATTCATTAGTCCTTGCCAGTTGTCCATGGTTCTGGGAGGTTTTGGATCTTTGTCTGGTTCCTCCTGCCTTGCTGCCAATTCAGCAAAGATAAGTGTCTGGTTTTTGTTTCTGTGGCATACATGCTGTGTGCTTAATAATTCTGTGCTATTCATTTGTTTTCTCTTGTCCAGCTTAGACTGTGTCAGTGTTTTCTCAGTCTTGTTGGACTCCACATCTTTAGTAAGGCTGGTTTCACATTTGCGTTTTTTTGGGTGCGTTTTTGCGGTAAAAAACGCAAAAAAACCGCATGGTGAAAAGACGCATGTAAACGCGTGCAAACGCTGCGTTTTTTTGACGCATGCGTTTTTGCATGTGGTGAAAAAAACGTGGCGTTTTGACGCGTTTACATGCGTTTTTTCATGCGTTTGCGTTTTTTAAACGCATGCTGAGAAATGTGACAGCTGCCAATCATCAAAATAAAGTAAAAAACCCACTATAAACAGAAATAGTTAGGGTTAGGGTTAGGGATCATAACCCTAACCCTAACTCTAAAGGGATCCTAACCCTAACCCTACTGCTAACCCTAACCCTAAGGGATCCTAACCCTAACCCTACCCCTACCCCTAACCCTACCTCTAACCCTAAGGGATCCTAACCCTAACCCTACCCCTAACCCTACCTCTAACCCTAAGGGATCCTAACCCTACCCCTAACCCTAACCCTAAGGGATCCTAACCCTAACCCTACCCCTAACCCTACCTCTAACCCTAAGGGATCCTAACCCTAACCCTACCCCTAAACCTACCCCTAACCCTAAAGGGATTATGGTTAGGGTTAGGGGTAGGGTTAGGATCCCTTAGGGTTAGGGTTAGGGTTATGGTTAGGATCCCTTAGGGTTAGGGGTAGGGTTAGGGTTAGGGGTAGGGTTAGGGGTAGGGTTAGGGTTAGGATCCCTTTATCACCTTTATGTTGGGGGGTGGCATATCAGTGTGTTTTCTGGTTTTTTAATAGAAAAATGCATGCGTTTTTAACGCAAAAAAACGCATGCACAAAAAAACGCATGCGTCCCCATTGACTCCAATGTATTTTTGACCCCAAAAAAATGCATGAAAACGCATGCGTTTTTTTTCGTCCAAAAAACGCCTCTCAAAAATACTACAAGTTGCATTTCTGAAAATGAACGCATGCAGTAAAAAAACGCATGCGTTTCAAAACGCGACCAAACGCGTACACACAAAAACGCATGCGTTTTCAATGTTAAATATAGGAAAAAAAACGCATGCGTTTTTTTGAAAAAAAAAAACGCTGCAGACAAAAACGCAAGTGTGAAACCACCCTTAGATGGTGGAATTTTTTGTATTTTCTGCTGTGGATATTTTTGGAAGGATTTTAATACTGACCGCTTAGTATTCTGTCCTATCCTATCCTATTTTAGCTAGTGTGGCCTCTTTTGCTAAATCCTGTTGCCTGCCTGTGTGTTTCTTTTCCTCCACTACTCACAGTCAATATTTGTGGGGGGCTGCCTATCCTTTGGGGTTCTGCTCTGAGGCAAGGTAGAAGTCCTATTTCCATCTATAGGGGTATTTAGTCCTCCGGCTGTGTCGAGGTGTCTAGGATTTGTTAGGCACACCCCATGGCTACTTCTAGTTGCGGTGTTAAGTTCAAGATTTGCGGTCAGTACAGTTTACACCAACTCCAGAGAAAGTTCCATGCGGCTCCAAGGTCACTGGATCATAACAGACAACTTATTGATAGATGATCTCCTAGCGTGAGGAAGATCACCAGATGTCTCCCAGCTGTGGACCCAACTGATCGGCTGTAACTTGCAGGGAAATAATGTAGCAATTTTGTTACAGCACCGCCAAAGGAGAAATTGAGCATCACAAGACCCCATTCAAGGCATTTTCCAGAAACTTCTCTTAGTTCTGGAGGAGCTTTATATCAAACATATATTTGGATTATGATTGTGATTAGCTAAAACTTCACCTCCCAGTAGATTGTCTTCTGCTGGACACTTAAGATCCATGAATGTGTCAAAGTCTGGGTTAGCCTGAGGAACCTGAGGAACTGTGATGTGCCACTAAAATCCTATCCCAGCTAAACATTATAACTGTATCCCCTGCGACCCAACAAGTTTTACGTTTCCTTAGTTCAATACCTGGTATGCACTCAATATCTTCCACAATGTTCCGCATCGGTAGGTCCATACTTAGAGATCATGCTCTCCTTGACACTTTTTGGTCTCCCGTAGTAGTGGAAGAAGCTGAGTGCAGACACTGAACCAGCAGAAGAGTCGTCATGCTAGTGTAAAAGAGTTCCTGACCCCAATATTATTTATCCGATTAGTGCGTAATGCAATCACTCATCTGTGCCATGGCTATTATCTCCATGTGCTCATGAATGCGAGACTTCTTCCCTTCTACGATGTGCTAAGACGAAGCAACGTTCTTGTAGTCCTGCCACCCACTGCGAGGAGCGGAGAATGAAGTTTGTTAGTCTTGCTTTCCTCTAACAGATCTGTCTGTGCTTTATTTCAGCCACATGAAATGAATAATATCATTGGGAACCCACGAAAAATGCAGCGTGTGTGCACTTCAGCCACATATTGGAAGAGAGAGGGGAAAAAACAAACCACAGGACAACTTCTCGGTAATAAAATTGCCTGCATATAAAATTTATCTCCATTTCAGTGATATAACCCCATTCACAAGTCAAAGGCCTGAAAACCATTAAAGCAGAAGGAGTCATTGAGATTTCCATTTCCGTTAGGACAGGGCAGCTCCTGGGCCCGGATTGCAACTCGGTACCGGTTGACTATGAAACTGTCAGAATCTCGTCTCCTTCCAATTTCCAGATTTTCTCTTTCCTTGTTTGGAAATTCTTTATATTGGAGTCAACTCTGAAAATAAATCCCCTGGATCTTTATCAAAAGTGACATTTCACTGGAAACTTCTCCTCTTTTCTCCTTGGAAATATTTTTCGAGGTCAAATGATGGTTACATTATATTACTTTTATGCTATTTCTTTTATTTTTATGCTCAGTGATTCAATATCCTTGTATGAGTGATTGAATAAGCCATATATACGTTTCATTGTGGAGTCCTGATTGCTGGGACTCCGACCAGTCCTGAACATTGTCCCCTAACCAAGTAACCCTGATTACAACTACAGCGGTGCAGCCTAATGGCGGGTTACTAAAAAAAAAAAATCGCTATATGAGACCAACACTGATATTATTACCACCATATGGTGATCATGATGTGCAATAAAACATATAGGAGATTACAGCACAGTTATAGATGCTGATTTATAGCTAGTGTTCTTTCTGATGGAATCGTTCACTTTTCCCATCTCTTTTCCATCTGGCCCAGACCGACACGACAACTTCTCCACCCCGGACTCGGCTGCAGAGATTACAACAAAGACACATTTGACTTCTCACATTTTCAGACCCTTCCCCATCTATTCATCCTGCTGTCACCGCAATACTGAACTCCTGCCGTATGTGTCCCTATAACTGTACTTGTTGTGAGGTACAATAACGGCTCCTCTTACTGACCCACATCATAATGCTCATTACTGTTCCCCTTACATAGTAAAATGCCCATTAGATGGCAAAAAATTGCCCCCTAGAAAATATTAATGCCCTGTGCAAGTGACCTAGAAAACAGTGTCCACATTTTACAACTAGAATGTACTAATGCTCCATGTGCACCGTTTGGTGGCCACAGTACTCTGAATAACCCTAAGACAATAATGTGTTGTGAATTCTGCTCTTGGGCTCCCTCCGGTGGTTATGAGTGGTAGTGCTGCGGTAGTTGGATCGCAGCATTTATCAGGTGTATCCATTTTTTGCAATTTGGGCTGGGCTATTTAAGTCCTGCTTTATCCTTTAGTCAGTGACAGTTGTCCATTGTTTTTGGAGGATTCTCATCCATACTTGGTCTCTCCTGGTCTGCTGTTCATTTCTTCAAAGATAAGTTCTGGCCTTGTTTTTGCTGTCCACATGCTGTGGACTTTATAGTCTGTGCATTTTCTTGTTTTGTTTTGTCCAGCTTTGTCTGTGAAGGATTTTTTGCAGCCTAGCTTTGTCTCTGGAGATGCAGATATACCCTCCATATCTTTAGTCAGATGTGGTGTTTTGTATTTTCTGTGGTGTATATTTTCTAGTGTTTTAATACTGACCGCATAGTACTCTGTCCTATTCTTCCTTTTTAGCTAGTATGGCCTCCTATGCTAAATCCTGATTTCATGTCTGCGTATGTTATTTCCCTCTCCTTTCACAGTCAATATTTGTAGGGTTGAGGTTGACGCGTCTGAGATTGGGGCAGGGGCCGTTTTGTCTCAGAGGAATTCTGATGGTTCCTTGATGAAACCGTGTGCCTTCTTTTCTCGGAAGTTTTCGCCTGCGGAACGCAATTATGATGTCGGCAATCGGGAGTTGTTGGCTATGAAGTGGGTATTTGAGGAGTGGCGTCATTGGCTTGAGGGGGCCAAGCACCGTATTGTGGTCTTGACCGATCATAAGAATCTGATTTACCTCGAGTCTGCCAAACGACTGAATCCTAGACAGGCTCGATGGTCCCTGTTTTTCTCCCGTTTTGATTTTGTGGTCTCGTACCTTCCTGGTACTAAGAATGTTAAGGCGGATGCCCTCTCTAGGAGTTTTTTTCCTGATTCCCCTGGGGTTCTTGAGCCGGTCGGCATTCTGAAGGAAGGAGTGATTCTTTCTGCCATCTCCCCTGATTTACGACGGGTTCTTCAGGAATTTCAGGCTAATAAACCTGACCGCTGTCCAGTGGGGAAACTGTTTGTTCCTGATAGATGGACTAGTAAAGTGATTTCTGAGGTTCATTGTTCTGTGTTGGCTGGCCATCCTGGGATTTTTGGTACCAGAGATTTGGTTGGTATGTCCTTTTGGTGGCCTTCTTTGTCGCGGGATGTGCGTTCTTTTGTGCAGTCCTGTGGGATTTGTGCGCGGGCTAAGCCTTGCTGTTCCCGCGCTAGTGGGTTGCTTCTGCCTTTGCCGGTCCCTGAGAGACCTTGGACGCATATTTCTATGGATTTTATTTCAGATCTTCCGGTTTCCCAGAGGATGTCGGTTATCTGGGTGGTTTGTGACCGGTTTTCTAAGATGGTTTATTTGGTACCTTTGCCTAAATTGCCTTCCTCTTCTGATTTGGTTCCGTTGTTTTTTCAGCATGTGGTTCGTTTGCATGGCATCCCGGAGAATATTGTGTCTGATAGAGGTTCCCAGTTTGTTTCTAGGTTTTGGCGGGCCTTTTGTGCTAGGCTGGGCATTGATTTGTCTTTTTCTTCTGCATTTCATACTCAGACAAATGGACAGACCGAGCGTACTAATCAGACTTTGGAGACTTATTTGAGATGCTTTGTGTCTGCTGATCAGGATGATTGGGTGGCGTTCTTGCCATTGGCCGAGTTTGCCCTTAATAATCGGGCTAGTTCTGCTACCTTGGTTTCGCCTTTTTTTGTAATTTTGGTATTCATCCTCGTTTTTCTTCAGGGCAGGTTGAGCCTTCTGATTGTCCTGGTGTGGATTCAGTGGTTGACAGGCTGCAGCGGATTTGGGCTCATGTGGTGGACAATTTGGTGTTATCTCAGGAGGAGGCTCAGCGTTTTGCTAACCGTCGTCGGTGTGTTGGTTCCCGGCTTAGGGTTGGGGATTTGGTCTGGTTGTCTTCCCATCATGTTCCTATGAAGGTTTCTTCCCCTAAGTTCAAGCCTCGGTTTATTGGTCCTTATAGGATTTCTGAGATTATCAATCCGGTGTCTTTTCGTTTGGCCCTTCCAGCCTCTTTTTCCATCCATAATGTGTTCCATAGATCTTTGTTGCGGAAGTATGTGGTGCCCGTTGTTCCCTCTGCTGATCCTCCGGCCCCGGTGTTGATTGATGGGGAGTTGGAGTATGTGGTTGAGAAGATTTTGGATTCTCGTTTTTCGAAGCGGAAGCTTCAGTGTCTGGTCAAATGGAAGGGTTATGGCCAGGAGGATAATTCTTGGGTTGTTGCCTCCGATGTTCATGCTGACGATTTGGTTCGTGCCTTTCATTTGGCTCGTCCTGGGGGCTCTGGTGAGGGTTCGGTGACCCCTCCTCAAGGGGGGGGTACTGTTGTGAATTCTGCTCTTGGGCTCCCTCCGGTGGTTATGAGTGGTAGTGCTGCGGTAGTTGGATCGCAGCATTTATCAGGTGTATCCATTTTTTGCAATTTGGGCTTGGCTATTTAAGTCCTGCTTTATCCTTTAGTCAGTGCCAGTTATCCATTGTTTTTGGAGGATTCTCATCCATGCTTGGTCTCTCCGTGTCTGTTGTTCATTTCTTCAAAGATAAGTTCTGGCCTTGTTTTTGCTGTCCACCTGCTGTGGACTTTATAGTCTGTGCATTTTCTTGTTTTGTTTTGTCCAGCTTTGTCTGTGAAGGATTTTTTGCAGCCTAGCTTTGTCTCTGGAGATGCAGATATACCCTCCATGTCTTTAGTCAGATGTGGTGTTTTGTATTTTCTGTAGTGGATATTTTCTAGTGTTTTAATACTGACCGCATAGTACTCTGTCCTATTCTTCCTTTTTAGCTAGTATGGCCTCCTATGCTAAATCCTGATTTCATGTCTGCGTATGTTATTTCCCTCTCCTTTCACAGTCAATTTTTGTGGGCGGCTGTCTATCCTTTGGGGATTTTCTCTGAGGCAAGATAGGTTTCCTGTTTCTGTCTTTAGGGGTAGTTAGTTCTTAGGCTGTGTCGAGGGGTCTAGTGAGTCTTAGGTACCCCCCACGGCTACTTCTAGTTGTGCTGCTAGTTCAGGGTTTGTGGTCAGTAAAGGTACCACCTTCTCCAGAGTACGTCTCATGCTGCTCCTAGGCCACCAGATCATAACAATAATGCTTAAGTCCCGACTTAATATTTAAAGAGGTTTCCTACCCCACACTTTATGACAGCCCCACTTTAGCCTCACTTTAAGGGCCCCCACATTAGATTGCATACTGTATGAGGGCCCTTACAATAGTCCCCACAATATATGATGGATCCTAAATAAGCCCCCATACTCTGAGGGCCCCCACAATAGTCCCTACACAATATGATGGCCTCCAAATAAGCACCCATACTATATGAGGACTCCAGACATTAGCTCCCATTCTGTATAATGTCCCTCCATACTTTGAGGCCCCCACACAGTAGCTCCTAAAATATATGAGAGTCCCCCTCCCCACTATATGAAGGTCGTTCTCAATGTATGATGCACCTACAGCCACACTAAAAGTTCTAAAATAAAAAACGTCATTTACTCACCTAATCCAGGATCTTAACAAGTCCACCTGGCAGGCAGACCACCATGTTGATCTCCCTGCACTACCGCTTTCATCCACAGCAGGATGATACAATGGTCAAGGTGCTGGCGGACTCAAAGGATGTCCCGACGGGACTGTGACCTTTCTATGTGTGCGCGTTGGCGCCTTGGCCATAGTGTAATCCTACTGTGGCTGAGAGCAGTCGTGCAACGAGATCATCTTTCCCTGCTCTACCCCTGTTTCACGTGCTGCGCATGCCAATACAGTTAAGTGTAGCATAACTCCAGGTGGGTCCTCTGAGCGTGGGGTCCGGGTCGACTGCATCATCTGCCCCCTGGTAGCTACTCTACTTCTACTAGTTCAAGGGGATACATTTCTGAAACAAGTGGTCCTTTTTCATTGATGTCTTACAGAGATGTGGAAACAATTGAGGGACCGCATCAGGTTGTTGTTATTATTATTATTTATATACATTTTTATAGCGCCATTTAATCCATGGCGCTTTACATGTGAAAAGGGGGCAAATATAGACAAATACATTAAACATGAGCAAAAAAACAAGGCACTAACAGGTACATAAGTAGGGAGGACCCTGCCCGCGAGGGCTCACAGTCTGCAGGGGATGGGTGAGGATACACTAGGAGAGAGTAGAGCTGGTTGTGCGGTGGTTCAGTAGGTTGAGGATCACTGCAGGCTGTAGGCTTGTCGGAAGAGGTGAGTCTTCAGGTTCTTCTTGAAGGTTTCTATGGTAGGCGAGAGTCTGATGTGTTGGGGTAGAGGGTTCCAGAGTATGGGGGAAGCACGGGAGAAGTCTTGGATGTGGTTGTTGGAAGAAGAGATAAGAGAGGAGTAGAGAAGGGGATACTGAGAGGATCGAAGGTTGCGTGTAGGAAAGTACCAGGAGACCATGTCACAGATGTATGGAGGAGACAGGTTGTGGATGGCTTTGTATGTCATAGTAAGGGTTTTGAACTGGAGTCCCTGGGCAATAGGAAGCGAGTGAAGGGCTTGGCATAGGGGAGAGGCTGGGGAATAGCGGGGAGACACGTAGATTAGTCGGGGAGCAGAGTGTAGGATGGATTGGAGAGATGCTAGAATGAGTGCTAGCTAGGTTGTTTCCTTATGTTTCATTATTTATATTAACCCCTTCAAGACCCAGCCTATTTTGACCTTAAAGACCTTGCCGTTTTTTGCAATTCTGACCAGTGTCCCTTTATGAGGTAATAACTCAGGAACGCTTCAACGGATCCTAGCGGTTCTAAGATTGTTTTTTCGTGACATATTGGGCTTCATGTTAGTGGTAAATTTACGTCAATAAATTCTGCATTTATTTGTGATAAACACGGAAATTTGGCGAAAATTTTGAAAATTTCGCAATTTTCACATTTTTAATTTTTATTCTGTTAAACCAGAGAGATATGTGACACAAAATAGTTAATAAATAACATTTCCCACATGTTTACTTTACATCAGCACAATTTTGGAAACAAAATTTTTTTTTGTTAGGAAGTTATAAGGGTTAAAATTCGACCAGCGATTTGTCATTTTTACAACGAAATTTACAAAACCATTTTTTTTAGGGACCACCTCACATTTGAAGTCAGTTTGAGGGGTCTATATGGCTGAAAATACCCAAAAGTGACACCATTCTAAAAACTGCACCCCTCAAGGTACTCAAAACCACATTCAAGAAGTTTATTAACCCTTCAGGTGCTTCACAGCAGCAGAAGCAACATGGAAGGAAAAAATAACATTTAACTTTTTAGTCACAAAAATTATCTTTTAGCAACAATTTTTTTATTTTCCCAATGGTAAAAGGAGAAACTGAACCACGAAAGTTGTTGTCCAATTTGTCCTGAGTACGCTGATACCTCATATGTGGGGGTAAACCACTGTTTTGGCGCACGGCAGGGCTTGGAAGGGAAGGAGCGCCATTTGACTTTTTGAATCAAAAATTGGCTCCACTCTTTAGCGGACACCATGTCACGTTTGGAGAGCCCCCGTGTGCCTAAAAATTGGAGCTCCCCCACAAGTGACCCCATTTTGGAAACTAGACGCCCCAAGGAACTTATCTAGATGCATAGTGAGCACTTTGAACCCCCAGGTGCTTCACAAATTGATCCGTAAAAATGAAAAAGTACTTTTTTTTCACAAAAAAATTCTTTTAGCCTCAATTTTTTCATTTTCACATGGGCAACAGGATAAAATGGATCCTAAAATGTGTTGGGCAATTTCTCCTGAGTACACCGATACCTCACATGTGGAGGTAAACCACTGTTTGGGCACATGGTAAGGCTCGGAAGGGAAGGAGCGCCATTTGACTTTTTGAATGAAAAATTATTTCCATCGTTAGCGGACACCATGTCGCGTTTGGATAGCTCCTGTGTGCCTAAACATTGGCGCTCTCCCACAAGTGACCCCATTTTGGAAACTAGACCCCCCAAGGAACTAATTTAGATGCCTAGTGAGCACTTTAAACCCTCAGGTGCTTCACAAATTGATCTGTAAAAATGAAAAAGTAATTTTTTTTCACAAAAAAATTCTTTTCGCCTCAATTTTTTCATTTTCACATGGGCAGTAGGATAAAATGGATGATAAAATTTGTTGGGCAATTTCTCCCGAGTACGCCGATACCTCATATGTGGGGGTAAACCACTGTTTGGGCACTCGGCAGTGCTCGGAAGGGAAGGCGCGCCATTTGACTTTTTGAATGGAAAATTAGCTCCAATTGTTAGCGGACACCATGTCGCGTTTGGAGAGCCCCTGTGTACCTAAACATTGGAGCTCCCCCACAAGTGACCCCATTTTGGAAACTAGACCCCCCAAGGAACTTATCTAGATGCATATTGAGCACTTTAAACCCCCAGGTGCTTCACAGAAGTTTATAACGCAGAGCCATGAAAATAAAAAATAATTTTTCTTTCCTCAAAAATGATTTTTTAGCCTGGAATTTCCTATTTTGCCAAGGATAATAGGAGAAATTGGACCCCAAATATTGTTGTCCAGTTTGTCCTGAGTACGCTGATACCCCATATGTGGGGGTAAACCACTGTTTGGGCGCACGGCAGGGCTCGGAAGGGATGGCACGCCATTTGGCTTTTTAAATGGAAAATTAGCTCCAATCATTAGCGGACACCATGTCACGTTTGGAGAGCCCCTGTGTGCCTAAACATTGGAGATCCCCCAGAAATGACACCATTTTAGAAACTAGACCCCCAAAGGAACTAATCTAGATGTGTGGTGAGGACTTTGAACCCCCAAGTGCTTCACAGAAGTTTATAACGCAGAGCCATGAAAATAAAAAAAAAAATTATTTTCTCAAAAATGATCTTTTAGCCTGCAATTTTTTATTTTCCCAAGGGTAACAGGAGAAATTTGACCCCAAAAGTTGTTGTCCAGTTTCTCCTGAGTACGCTGATACCCCATATGTGGGGGTAAATCACTGTTTGGGCACATGCCGGGGCTCGGAAGTGAAGTAGTGACGTTTTGAAATGCAGACTTTGATGGAATGCTCTGTGGGCGTCACGTTGCGTTTGCAGAGCCCCTGATGTGGCTTAACAGTAGAAACCCCCCACAAGTGACCCCATTTTGGAAACTAGACCCCCAAAGGAACTTATCTAGATGTGTGGTGAGCAATTTGAACCCTCAAGTGCTTCATAGAAGTTTATAATGCAGAGCCGTGAAAATAATAAATACGTTTTCTTTCCTCAAAAATAATTATTTAGCCCAGAATTTTTTAATTTTCCCAAGGGTAACAGGAGAAATTTGACCCCAATATTTGTTGTCCAGTTTCTCCTGAGTACGCTGATACCCCATATGTGGGGGTAAACTACTGTTTGGGCACATGCCGGGGCTTGGAATTGAAGTAGTGACGTTTTGAAATGCAGACTTTGATGGAATGCTCTGCGGGCGTCACGTTGCGTTTGCAGAGCCCCTGATGTGGCTGAACAGTAGAAACCCCCCAAAAGTGACCCCATTTTGGAAACTAGACCCCAAAAGGAACTTATCTAGATGTGAGTTGAGCACTTTGAACCCCCAAGTGCTTCATAGAAGTTTATAATGCAGAGCCGTGAAAATAATAAATACGTTTTCTTTCCTCAAAAATAATTATTTAGCCCAGAATTTTTTATTTTCCCAAGGGTTACAGGAGAAATTGGACCCCAAAAGTTGTTGTCCAGTTTCTCCTGAGTACGCTGATACCCCATATGTGGGGGTAAACCACTGTTTGGGCACACGTCGGGGCTCAGAAGGGAAGTAGTGACTTTTGAAATGCAGACTTTGATGGAATGGTCTGCGGGTGTCACGTTGCGTTTGCAGAGCCCCTGGTGTGCCTAAACAGTAGAAACCCCCCACAAGTGACCCCATTTTAGAAACTAGACCCCCCAAGGAACTTATCTAGATATGTGGTGAGCACTTTGAACCCCCAAGTGCTTCACAGACGTTTACAACGCAGAGCCGTGAAAATAAAAAATCATTTTTCTTTCCTCAAAAATTATGTTTTAGCAAGCATTTTTTTAGATTCACAAGGGTAACAGGAGAAATTGGACCCCAGTAATTGTTGCGCAGTTTGTCCTGAGTATGCTGGTACCCCATATGTGGGGGTAAACCACTGTTTGGGCACACGTCAGGGCTCGGAAGTGAGGGAGCACCATTTGACTTTTTGAATACGAGATTGGCTGGAATCAATGGTGGCGCCATGTTGCGTTTGGAGACCCCTGATGTGCCTAAACAGTGGTAACCCCTCAATTCTAACTCCAACACTAACCCCAACACACCCCTAACCCTAATCCCAACTGTAGCCATAATCCTAATCACAACCCTATCCCCAACACACCCCTAACCACAACACTAACCCCAACACACCCCTAACCACAACACTAACCCCAACACACCCCTAACCCTAACCACAACCCTAATTCCAACCCTAACCCTAAGGCTATGTGCCCACGTTGCGGATTCGTGTGAGATATTTCCGCACCATTTTTGAAAAATCTGCGGGTAAAAGGCACTGTGTTTTACCTGCGGATTTTCCGCGGATTTCCAGTGTTTTTTGTGCGGATTTCACCTGCGGATTCCTATTGAGGAACAGGTGTAAAACGCTGCGGAATCCGCACAAAGAATTGACATGCTGCGGAAAATACAACGCAGCGTTTCCGCGCGGTATTTTCCGCACCATGGGCACAGCGGATTTGGTTTTTCATATGTTTACATGGTACTGTAAACCTGATGGAACACTGCTGCGAATCCGCAGCGGCCAATCCGCAGCCAAATCCGCACCGTGTGCACATAGCCTAATTCTAAAGGTATGTGCACACGCTGCGGAAAACGCTGCGGATCCGCAGCAGTTTCCCATGAGTGTACAGTTCAATGTAAACCTATGGGAAACAAAAATCGCTGTACACATGCTGCGGAAAAACTGCACGGAAACGCAGCGGTTTACATTCCGCAGCATGTCACTTCTTTGTGCGGATTCCGCAGCGGTTTTACAACTGCTCCAATAGAAAATCGCAATTGTAAAACCGCAGTGAAATGCGCAGAAAAAAACGCGGTAAATCCACCATAAATCCGCAGCGGTTTAGCACCGCGGATTTATCAAATCCGCAGCGGAAAAATCCGCAGAGGACCAGAATACGTGTGCACATTCCTAACCCTAACCCTAGCCCTAACCCTAGCCCTAACCCTACCCCTAACCCTACCCCTAACCCTACCCCTAACCCTACCCCTAACCCTAACCCTACCCCTAACCCTAACCCTACCCCTAGCCCTACCCCTAACCCTAACCCTACCCCTAACCATAACCCTATTCTAACATTAGTGGAAAAAAAAAATTTCTTTATTTTTTTATTGTCCCTACCTATGGGGGTGACAAAGGGGGGGGGGGTCATTTATTATTTTTTTTATTTTGATCACTGAGATAGATTATATCTCAGTGATCAAAATGCACTTTGGAACGAATCTGCCGGCCGGAAGATGGCGGCGCCCGGGAGAAGACGGACGGGACCACGGCTGGATCGGTAAGTATGATAGGGTGGGGGGGGACCACGGGGGGGGGGGGGATCGGAGCACGGGGGGGGGGAATCGGAGCGCAGGAGGGGTGGAACGGAGCGCGGGGGGCGTGGAACGGAGCACGGGGGGGCTGGAATGGAGCACGGGGGGGTGGATCGGAGTGCAGGGGGGGTGATTGGAGCACGGGGGGGTGATTGGAGCACGGGGGGGTGATTGGAGCACGGGGGGAGCGGACACGAGCACGGGGGGGAGCAGAGCACAGGGCGGAGGGGAGCCGGAGCAGTGTACCGGCCAGATCGGGGGGCTGGGGGGGCGATCGGTGGGGTGGGGTGGGGGCACACTAGTATTTCCAGCCATGGCCGATGATATTTCAGCATCGGCCATGGCTGGATTGTAATATTTCACCCGTTATAATGGGTGAAATATTACAAATCGCTCTGATTGGCAGTTTCACTTTCAACAGCCAATCAGAGCGATCGTAGCCACGAGGGGGTGAAGCCACCCCCCCTGGGCTAAACTACCACTCCCCCTGTCCCTGCAGATCGGGTGAAATGGGAGTTAACCCTTTCACCCGATCTGCAGGGACGCGATCTTTCCATGACGCCACATAGGCGTCATGGGTCGGAATGGCACCGACTTTCATGACGCCTACGTGGCGTCATGGGTCGGGAAGGGGTTAAAGAGTTATTGGTCCAACCTTCCTGACTACTGGAAATCCTTCTTCTCAGTGGTGGTCCCGGTAATCCAGTATGCTGTAATCACGTATCATGGGGAAATAATGGTTCTTTATGGTTCATTGGGCCTTACTTACTTTATGTACAGTGAAGGAAATAATTATTTGATCCCTTGCTGATCTTGTAAGTTTGCCCACTTGAACATGAACAGTCTATAGTTTTAAAGGTTAATTTTAACATTGAGAAATAGAATATCAAAAATTAAATCCAGAAAATCACATTGTATAAATTACAAAAATTTATTTGCATTTTGCAGTGAGAAATGCACATTTGATCCCCTACCAATCATTAAAAGTTCTAGCTCCTACCAGTTAGATGCTCCTAATCAACTCATTACCTGCATTACAGACAGCTGTCTTACATAGTCACCTTTATAAAAGACTCCTGTCCACAGACTCAATTAATCAGTCAGACTCTAAGTTCTACAACATGGGCAAGACCAAAGAGCTTTCTAAGGATGTCAGGGACAAGATTATAGACCTGCACAGAGCTGGAATGGGCTACAAAACCATAAGTAAGTCGTTGGGTGAGAAGGAGACAACTGTTGGTGCAATAGTAAGAAAATGACAGAAATACAAAATGACTGTCAATCGACATCGATCTGGGGCACCATGCAAAATCTCACCTCATGTGGTATCCTTGATCATGAGTAAGGTGAGAGATCAGCCTAAAACTACACGGGGGGAACTTATTGATGATCTCAAGGCAGCTGGGACCTCAGTCACCAAGGAAACCATTGGTAACATATTACGCCGTAAAGGTTTAAAATCCTGCAGTCCCCGCAAGGTCATACTGATCAAGAGGGCACATGTGCAGGCCCGTCTAAAGTTTGCCAGTGAACACCTGGATGATTCTGAGAGTGACTGGGAGAAGGCGATGTGTTCCGAGGAGACGAAAATTTAGCTCTTTGGCATTAACTCAACTCGCCGTGTTTGGAGGAAGATAAATGTTGCCTATGACCCAAAGAACACCATCCCCACTGTCAAGCATGAAGGTGGAAACATGTTTTGGGGGTGTTTCTCTGCTAAGGGCACAGGACTACTTCACCGCATCAATGGGAGAATGGATGGAGCCATGTACTGTAAAATACTGAGTGAAACCCTCCTTCCCTCTGCCAGGACATTAAAAATGGGTCGTGGCTTTGTCTTCCAGCAAGACAATGACCCAAAACATACAGCCAAGGCAACAAAGGAGTGGCTCAAACAGAAGCACATTAAGGTCATGGAGTAGCCTAGCCAGTCTCCAGACCTTAATCCCATAGAAAACTTATGGAGAGAGTTGAAGCTCTGAGTTGCCAAGCGACAGCCTCAAAATCTTAATGATGTAGAGATGATCTGCAAAGAGGAGTGGACCAAAATGGTGTGTGTAAACCTCATCATCATCAACTACAAAAACATCTGACTGCTGTGCTTGCCAACAAGGGTTTTGCCACCAAGTATTAAGTCTTGTTTGCCAGTGGGATCAAATACTTATTTCTCACTGCAAAATGCAAATAAATTTACCGTATATACTCGAGTATAAGCCGACCCGAGTATAAGCCGACCCCCCTAATTTTGCCACAAAAAACTGGGAAAACTTATTGACTCGAGTATAAGCCTAGGGTGGAAATGCAGCATTTACCGGTGAATTTCAAAAATAAAAATAGATCATTATTTCCCCATAGCTGTGCCATATAGTGCTCTACACCATTCATATTTCCCCATAGGTGTGAACCATATAGTGCTCTGCACCGTTCATTGTGCCCCATAGATGTGCCATATACGGTGCTCTGCACCGTTCACTGTGCCCCATAGCTGTGCCATATACGGTGCTCTGCACCGTTCACTGTGCCCCATAGCTGTGCCATATACGGTGCTCTGCACCGTTCACTGTGCCCCATAGCTGTGCTGTGCCATATACGGTGCTCTGCACCGTTCACTGTGCCCCATAGCTGTGCTGTGCCATATACGGTGCTCTGCACCGTTCACTGTGCCCCATAGCTGTGCTGTGCCATATACGGTGCTCTGCACCGTTCACTGTGCCCCATACATAGCTGTGCTGTGCCATATACGGTGCTCTGCACCGTTCACTGTGCCCCATACATAGCTGTGCTGTGCCATATACGGTGCTCTGCACCGTTCACTGTGCCCCATAGCTGTGCTGTGCCATATACGGTGCTCTGCACCGTTCACTGTGCCCCATAGCTGTGCTGTGCCATATACGGTGCTCTGCACCGTTCACTGTGCCCCATAGATGTTCCACATAAATTTGTGCCGCCGCTGCCGCAATAAAGAAAAAAAAACACATACTCACCTCCCTTGATTGCAGCTCCCGGCGTCTCGTTCCGGCGCCTCCATCTTCCCGGCGTCTCTGCTCTCTGACTGATCAGGTAGAGGGCGCCGCGCACACTGTATGCGTCATCGCGCCCTCTGCCTGAACAGTCAGAGCGCAGACGCCGGGAAGATGGAGGCGCCGGCCGGGAAGATGGATCGGCGCCCGGCGGCTGGAACGAGGACAGGTGAATATAACATACTCACCTAGTCCTGGCGATCCTCGCGCTGTCCCCTCCTGTCTTCGGCGCTGCAGATTCTTTCTCTATCAGCGGTCACCGGCACCGCTGATTAGAGAAATGAATAAGCGGCTCCGCCCCTATGGGAGGTGGAGCCGCTTATTCATTTCTGTAATGAGCGGTCCCACGTGACCGCTGAAGAGAGGAAGAAGCTGCAGCGCCGAAGCCCGTGGGACGGCAGGGACAGCGCGAGGATCGCTGGGACTAGGTAAGTATACCCCAGCGCCCTCAGCCCCTCACCTGCCGACCCCACCGCTACCGTGACTCGAGTATAAGCCGAGGGGGGCACTTTCAGCCCAAAAATTTGGGCTGAAAATCTCGGCTTATACTCGAGTATATACGGTATATAATTTCTACAATGTGATTTTCTGGATTTTATTTGGATATTCTATCACTCAAGGTTAAAATTAACCTACCCTTAAAATTATAGGCTGTTCATGTCTTTGTCAGTGGGCAAACTTACAAAATCAGCAATTGATCAAATAATTATTTCCTTCACTCTATCCCTAGTTCATCAGTCACAGGGAGGGAGCTGGACATTAGGAACATATTTAGACTATACATAGGGGAAGTAGCCCTGCATCAAAAATCAAATAGGGCCTCCTCCTGGTTTCATTTTTACTAGTACAAATTTCAAGTAGGGCTGCTCACCATTGCATGACAGATGGCCTGTATCCCACATTCAAACTTGCTTTCTAAATGCAGAAGGTAACAATTGTCTAAATAGTCCTCATTACGTTTTTCTGACCATTTTCGTGCTGCAGACTTTCTGTAAGTGCTTCACCCAGTTGGTCTATCTGCAAAATTTGACCCAAAAATGTATTAGCCCTGTTCTCCATTTCCCTCCTCTCAGAGTTAGAAATAGCAGGAGGATGGGAGAGGAAACTGTACATAGAAGATCAGCGACAAAGGGGGGTGGGCAAAACATTGAAGTTATTATGGAGGGCGGCCAAGTCAGCTTATAGATAGGTACGAAAACTGTACAAAGGGAAATCACTCCAGGAATGAAGCTCTGCTGATACATAGGAGCTAGTGAAGGTAGCAGCACTTTGAACATACAGATCTCACCTCCAGCATGGATTACTGGAAAGGAAATGTCCACTTCACCCTGTGCTAAGCGCAAGTTGTAAACTGCAGATCTATGAGAATGCGTACAGCACCAAAGATTGCAAACTGAAACGTAATGCAAATTTTTAGTCATTAACATTTATACAAATATTGTTGTTTTTTTTACATCAAAGTAAGTTGTCCATAGTTGTTCTTACGTCCGCCGCCGCTACTTACCATCGTCGCGCCGCTTCAGGCCGCCGGCGCGCTGTCCTGGCTTCCTTCGGTCGCTCCTCGCTTTGGTCCCGGCGCGTCGCTCCTCCGGACTCTTCTGCGGCGCCGACTTCTTCCACCGCTGTTCGTCCCCGCCGCACTGCTTCTGGGGGATGGCGCGCTCATCGTCCGCAGGCTCCGCCTCCTTCACATCCTGCTGAGGATGTTCGGCATCTGCGCCGGCACGCAGGCTTCTATGGAGAGCGCCTGCGCTCCAGTCGGACCTCTCCTGCCTCCGGGATCCGGTAGTTTCAACCAATCCCGGTAAGACCTTCAGTATTTCAGGCCACCTCCCCTGCATGGAGGTGCCTGAGTGTCACTAGCTTTTTGCCTTTGACTCTGGCCCCTTCTGGTCTTGTGTCCTTGCTAGTTCAGCATCTTCGCCTGCCTTTCGCCTGTGTTCCTTTACTTACCCGTCATCTCTCCCGTTTCTCTTTTCAGTTTCGCCTCCGTCTCCTGTTTATTCCCAGTACAGCTTGTCTTCCGGTATCCGTGTCGTCCATTGTGCTCCAGTCCTCCTGCCTCCGTGGTTCCCGCTCCTGAGCTCCGTTTTTTGTTTTCCTTTTTTGTTTCTTCCTGAGCCGTCCCTTCTGGTATCTGTTACTGTGGTTGGGTCTTCCTCGGGCCTGCTCCAGCCAGTCCCTGTATAGGGGTTGGTTAACACCTGGTCAGCTCGCCCGGAGATAGTACCTTGCCACGGTCCAGAGGGTCCACTCTCGCTTTCTGCTCTGACAGCATAACAGAACACTCAGGCCATGGACCCCGCAGGTGCCGCGTTTTCAGCCCAAAAGGAATTGGGACATTTGCGCGACAATCAACAGCGCATCATGTCTTTCTTAAAAAATATGGAGTCCCATTTGACCTCATTACAGGCCGCCGACCCAGTCAGTGCTTCTCATCTAGCAAGCCTTCAGCAAGAGCTCTCCCAGCAGCGTGATACGCAGGCACGCATGCTGACCTACATGGCCTCCATTGATGACCGCTTATTCAACCTGCAGTCTGTCGCTACGCCTCCCATTCAGGTGGTGTCACAGGACCCAGGTTCTTCCCCCACACCTCACCCGCCACCTCGCCTAGGCAAACCTCCCAGGTATAGCGGTGATCCCAAACTTTGTAGGGGGTTCTTAAATCAGTGCCGACTCCACTTCGAACTTCTTCCCCAGCAATACCCGACTGATCGCGCTAAAGTGGCATTTATTTTGTCCCATTTAGAGGGAGAAGCCTTAGCTTGGATCAATCCCCTCTGGGAGCGGGACGACCCCATAGTCTCTCAGTTAGCTTTCTTCCTGGAGACCTTTCGCAAAGTTTTTGACGAGCCCGGACGATTAGCCTCCACTACGGAGTCTCTTTTTAGTCTTCAGCAGGGTTCCCTAACGGTAGGCCAATATGCTATTCGCTTCCGTACTTTAGCCTCGGAACTGGGGTGGAACAACGAGGCAATAGTCGGGGCTTTCTGGCGTGGTCTGTCCAGTCGGATAAAAGATGAATTGGCTGGAAGGTATACTCCTACCTCTTTGGAGGACCTCATAGCTGTCTCTACACGCATAGATCTACGCTTCCAAGAGCGAACTCGTGAGACCACCAAGGAGAAGAGGCCTGTTCGCTCCCTACCACCGGTCCGAAGGCCGGGGAGCCCACGTCCAGTGACGTCCTCTGCTGCATCCGTTCCTGAGCCTATGCAAGTAGATTGCGTCAAGATGGCAGAACAACGTCGTCGGGAGCGACGTTCCCAAGGGCTCTGCTTTTATTGTGGTAGCGCTGCTCACTTGTTGCGATCCTGCCCCGATCGTCCGGAAAACTCCTCCGCCTAGGTCAGGTAAGAGAGGCCTCCCTAGGTGTTTCTGATTCCTCTCTACCTCTGTTCTTGTCTGTTTTACTTGTTCTAAACCTTAAACGTTTTTCCGAGGTCGCATATGTGGATTCGGGTGCGGCGGGCAACTTTATCAGCCTTGAGGCAGTTCGAAGACTTCGCATTCCAGTTATCTCTCTGGACTCTCCTCGTCTGATCGCTTCCATGGATGGGAGACCCTTGCAAGATGCCATCACCCTAATTACGGAGGAGGTCGAACTTCAGATTGGGGCTCTACATCGGGAGAAGATCACCTTTTACGTCTTGCCTCATCTTGCCCATGCTTTGTTACTTGGGTTGCCGTGGCTCCGTAGTCATGAACCAACTCTGGACTGGCGTTTGGGGGATGTGCTCCGTTGGGGATCTATTTGTCAAAAGCAATGCCTACTGCCCGTTAGGCCTGTAGTTCCTCCTCAGGCAGTTTCCATTCCCTCCGGATTACCCTCTCCATACTGGACTTTTGCGGATGCTTTTGATAAAAAAGAGGCTGAGACTCTTCCGCCACATCGATCCTATGATTGCCCGATCGAACTTCTTCCCGGTTCCGTCCCGCCTAGAGGAAGAATTTACCCACTTTCCTCAACGGAGACCAGAGCGATGTCAGAATACATTCAAGAGAACTTGACTAAAGGATTCATTCGTAAATCTTCTTCTCCTGCAGGTGCGGGATTTTTCTTTGTCAAGAAGAAGGACGGTTCGCTTCGACCCTGCATAGACTATAGAGGTTTAAACAACATCACGGTCAAGAACAAGTATCCTCTACCTCTCATCCCTGAGCTCTTCGATCGACTTAGAGGAGCGCAAATTTTTACTAAGTTGGATCTCCGGGGAGCATACAACCTAGTTCGTATTCGTGCCGGCGATGAATGGAAGACCGCTTTCAACACCCGAGACGGCCATTATGAATACCTGGTCATGCCGTTCGGCCTCTGCAACGCTCCAGCGGTCTTCCAGGAGTTTGTTAACGATATTTTCCGTGATCTTCTCTACTCCTGTGTTGTGGTGTATTTGAACGACATCCTGGTTTTTTCAGCGGATTTGCCATCCCACAGAAGAAGTGTTCATTTGGTTTTGCAACGATTGAGGGAGAATCGTCTTTATGCGAAGTATGAGAAGTGTATCTTCGAACAAACCTCGCTACCCTTTCTTGGTTACATTATCTCGGATTCCGGTCTCAAGATGGACCCTGAGAAAGTGAATGCCATTCTCAATTGGCCACGTCCCTATGGAATAAAGGCTATCCAACGGTTCCTGGGATTCGCCAATTACTATAGGCAGTTCATATCCCATTTCTCTTCAGTAATTCAGCCTCTTTCTGCCCTCACCCACAAGGGTTCCAACCCGAAGACTTGGATTTCGGAGGCCTAGAATGCCTTTGTGCTCCTGAAACAGTCTTTTTCGTCCGCTCCTGTATTGCACCATCCTGAAGTCAACAAGCCATTCGTTCTCGAGGTGGATGCCTCCTCCACGGGAGCAGGAGCAGTGCTCTCCCAAAGATCCTCTACCGGTCGACTGGTTCCTTGCGGATTCTTCTCTAAAACGTTTTCTGCCTCGGAACGCAATTATACCATCGGAGACCGTGAACTGTTGGCCATCAAGTTGGCTCTGGAGGAGTGGAGGCATCTTCTTGAAGGAGCAGTTCATCCTTTCGTAATTTTCTCTGACCACAAGAATTTGGCCTATCTTCAAACCGCACAAAGACTTAATCCACGACAAGCTCGATGGTCTTTGTTCTTTGCTCGCTTCAATTTCGAGCTTCGCTTTCGGCCAGGTGACAAAAATATCAAGGCTGACGCACTTTCTAGGCTTTCACAGCCCGAGGAGGTCGATGAAGAACCAGCTCACATTCTAGATCCCTGCAAAGTTGTCATGGTGGCTCCAGTTAGCATGATCCATCCTCCTCCGGGTAAGACCTTTGTGGCCGAGGGGGACAGAGAGAGAGTGCTTCACTGGGGACATTCCTCGAAGTTAGCAGGCCATGCTGGGATAAAGAAGACCCACCTTCTCATAACCCGCTACTACTGGTGGCCTGCATTACGTCAAGACATCGAAGAGTTTGTTGCCTCTTGCTCTTCCTGTGCTAAAAATAAAGTGCCTAGACGATCTGCTTGCGGAGGACTGCTTCCTCTTCCCGTCCCTTCTAGTCCGTGGCAGCATATAGCCATGGACTTCATCACTGATTTACCGAACTCCTCTGGTTGTACGGTTATCCTTACGGTGGTGGACCGGTTTTCCAAGATGGCTCATTTTATTCCTCTGCCTGGTCTACCTTCGGCTCCAGAGTTGGCGAAGATCTTTATTTCGAAAATCTTCAAACTTCATGGTTTTCCTCAAAACATCGTGTCCGACAGAGGAGTTCAATTTACGTCTCATTTTTGGAGGGCATTATGCAAACTTTTAAAGGTGACTTTAGACTTTTCTTCGGCCTACCATCCTCAAACTAATGGACAAGCAGAGCGAATGAATCAGATTGTGGCTGTCTATCTACGACACTTTTCTAACATCCACCAAGATGATTGGGTTAGTCTTCTGCCCTGGGCTGAGTTTGCATATAATAATCACTCCCATGAATCCTCTGCAAAGTCTCCTTTCTTCATTGTGTTTGGTCGACATCCGAATATGCCTCTCCCAGTTTCCTCAACGTCTGCAGTGCCTGCTGCCGATACTGTAATTTCTGACTTTTCTTCTATATGGGGAGAGGTTAAAGAAGCGCTTGATATGGCATCTTTGAGGATGAAGAAACATGCGGACAAGAGACGTTTAGATTCTTCTCCGTTTTCTCCCAGTGACAAGGTCTGGCTTTCTTCACGGTACATTAGACTTAAGATTCCTTCCTGTAAACTTGGTCCTCGCTACATCGGTCCTTTTGAGATTCTGAGTCGAGTCAACGATGTCGCCTACAAGCTGAAGCTGCCCGCCTCGCTCCGTATTCCCAATACCTTTCACGTGTCTTTGCTCAAACCTGTTATTTTTAACCGCTTCCATCCATCTTCCTGTATCTCTCCTCAACCTGCTCCTGCCGATGGTGTTTTTGAGGTGAGGGATATTTTGGCTATGAAGAGGGTTCGAGGGAAAAAGTTTTTTTTGGTGGATTGGAAGGTTTTCGGTCCCGAGGAGAGATCTTGGGAGCCGCTGGAAAATATTAATGCACCCCGTCTTCTAAACAAATTTCTATCCAGTGTTGGGAGAGGGGATTTTAAAGAGGGGGGTACTGTTACGTCCGCCGCCGCTACTTACCATCGTCGCGCCGCTTCAGGCCGCCGGCGCGCTGTCCTGGCTTCCTTCGGTCGCTCCTCGCATGGGTCCCGGCGCGTCGCTCCTCCGGACTCTTCTGCGGCGCCGACTTCTTCCACCGCTGTTCGTCCCCGCCGCACTGCTTCCGGGGGACAGCGCGCTCATCGTCCGCAGGCTCCGCCTCCTTCACATCCTGCTGAGGATGTTCGGCATCTGCGCCAGCACGCAGGCTTCTATGGAGAGCGCCTGCGCTCCAGTCGGACCTCTCCTGCCTCCGGGATCCGGTAGTTTCAACCAATCCCGGTAAGACCTTCAGTATTTCAGGCCACCTCCCCTGCATGGAGGTGCCTGAGTGTCATTAGCTTTTTGCCTTTGACTCTGGCCCCTTCTGGTCTTGTGTCCTTGCTAGTTCAGCATCTTCGCCTGCCTTTCACCTGTGTTCCTTTACTTACCCGTCATCTCTCCCGTTTCTCTTTTCAGTTTCGCCTCCGTCTCCTGTTTATTCCCAGTACAGCTTGTCTTCCGGTATCCGTGTCGTCTATTGTGCTCCAGTCCTCCTGCCTCCGTGGTTCCCGCTCCTGAGCTCCGTTTTTTGTTTTCCTTTTTTGTTTCTTCCTGAGCCGTCCCTTCTGGTATCTGCTACTGTGGTTGGGTCTTCCTCGGGCCTGCTCCAGCCAGTCCCTGTATAGGGGTTGGTTAACACCTGGTCAGCTCGCCCGGAGATAGTACCTTGCCACGGTCCAGAGGGTCCACTCTCGCTTTCTGCTCTGACAGCATAACAGTTGTGAAGGTTGTACTCTCGATTGACCTGCTAAAAGACTCATGGATCTTAGGTAATTCAAGAGAAATCAATGATTGCCTCTAAATATGACTCAGATGATGTGCTCAAACAAAAGCATTCGCCTTGGGTCGTTAGGAAGGTGCAATGTGGTAAAAAAAAAGTTATATAGGACCAAAAAAGTTCCAAGAGGATGCAACATCCAACACATGGTCAAAGAGCCAGGTCAGTGGATGAAGTCAAGAATCCATCATGCACTTATCTAACAATCAACCCCTTAATGACCAGTCTAATAAATTTCTTCCCAGAGCCATCATTTTTTTTTTTTTTGGTCAATATGGCCATGTAAGGGCTTATATTTTGCAGGAGAAGTTGTACTTTTGAACGACATCATTGGTTTTACCATATCATGTACTGGAAAACAGATTCCAAGTGCGGTGAAATTGCAAAAAAAGTGTAAGTTCACAGACACAAGACATATCTATCTTTCTCATTTAACTGGTGAAAAAAAATATCCAAAATTTGTTTAAAAAAAGGCACCATTTTCTGAGGCCTGTAGCGTCACCATTTTTCGGGATCTGGGGTCAGGTGAGGGCTTATGTTTTCCTTGATACCATTTTGGTGCAGGTACAATCTTTTGATTGCCGTTATTGCATTTTATTGCAATGTAGCGGAGACCAAAAAAAACGTAATTCTGACATTTTTAATTTTTTTCTCGTTATGCCGTTTAGCCATTGAGTTAATTATTATTTTATTGATAGATCAGCCGATTCTGAACGCTGCAGCAATACCTAATATGTGTATATTTGATTTTTTGTTATTGTTTTATTTTGAATGCAGCGCAAGGGGGGTGATTTGAACGTTTATATTCTTTGTATTTTTTTGTAAACTTTTTTTTTTTACTTTTTCCATGATACAATAGTCTCCATGGGAGACTAGAAGCTGCGATACTTCGATCGCCTGTGCTACACACAGGTGATGATCAGATCGCCTTTGAGTAGCAGAAATGCTCACTTACAATGAGCGTCGACCATGGGGCGGCGCTCATAGCAATCTGGCAATGACAACCGTAGAGGTCTGCTGCAGACCTCTGGTTGTCATGCTGACCCATCGGTGACCCACAATCATGTGACGGGGTTACCGATGGGTGGGATTAGCTGTGTGCTTCCTGTAAGCGCATGTTAAATGCCGCTGTCAGAGATGGACAGAGGTATTTAACTAGTTAACAGCAGCGGTGGGTCACAATTCCACTCACGGCTGTTGCGGGCACATGTCAGCTGTATATATCAGTTGCCATGTGCCCTTAAAGGTGTGGGCTCAGCGCTGAAGCCCGCACCAAATAGGGGGAGTCCGACATGTGTGTACTATTACCCTACATGTTGAAAAGGGGTTAAAGCCTAAAATGACTGAGTGAAATATACTGAATTTAAAAACACTACATATACAGAGGAGGCAATGCAGTTCATAAACAGTAGAAATAAAGTAGCCAGTTTTCTACCAGTTTAAGAGAAGAAAGAAAACAACAGATAACACATTGTGAAAAATCAGCTATATTAAGCAGCAATGATAATTTTCAGTTTAAAACCTAATATAATCTCAATAAAAAGCTGAAAAACATTGGAAATAAATTACATTTTTCAAATGCTGTACTGATCCTGAGTTACATCCTGTATCATACTCCAGAGCTGCACTCACTATTCTGCTGGTGCAGTCACTGTGTATGTGGCGCCCCAGGGTCCTGGTCGTCACAGTAGTATTGCTTTCCTCACGGGGAGAGTGATGTTACGTTTGAAGGCAAGAAGGGATAACTGTAACCAGGTACAAAACAAAACATGCAACACACTCTAGCCCACCAGGGGGAGCTTTTGATCCTACTTGCTAGGTGACTCCCTATATATATACTAGTTATTGAACCCGTTCTACGCCCGGGAGGCGAGCATTTATATTGGTATATGGTCTCCATCCTGGTATGTGCTGCTCCATCCTGCGCCTCCATTCTGTCATGTGCTGCTCCCATCCTGCGCCCCCATTCTGACATGTGCTGCTCCCATCCTGCGCCCCCATTCTGATATGTGCTGCTCCCATCCTGCGCCCCCATTCTGACATGTGCTACACCCATCCTGCGCCCCATTCTGTCATGTGCTGCTCCCATCCTGCACCCCCATTCTGACATGTGCTGCTCCCATCCTGCGCCCCCATTCTATGTGCTGCTCCCATCCTGCGCCCCCATTCTGACATGTGCTACACCCATCCTGCGCCCCATTCTGTCATGTGCTGCTCCCATCCTGCACCCCCATTCTGACATGTGCTACACCCATCCTGCGCCCCCGTTCTGTCATGTGCTGCTCCCATCCTGCACCCCCGTTCTGTCATGTGCTGCTCCCATCCTGCACCCCCGTTCTGTCATGTGCTGCTCCCATCCTGCACCCCCGTTCTGTCATGTGCTGCTCCCATCCTGCGCCCCCGTTCTGTCATGTGCTGCTCCCATCCTGCACCCCCGTTCTGTCATGTGCTGCTCCCATCCTGCGCCACCATTCTTTAATTTGCTGCTCCCATCCATATGCCCCATACGCTGCTTCATAAAGGTTTATGGCCCCCATAAGATGCTCCATAGTATATGCCCCGTACACTGCTCCATAAAGGTTAATGGCCCCCATAAGATGCTCCATAGTATATGCCCCGTACACTGCTCCATAAAGGTAAATGGCCCCCATAAGATGCTCCATAGTATATGCCCGCGTACACTGCTCCATAAAGGTTTATGGCCCCCATAAGATGCTCCATAGTGTATGCCCCGTACGCTGTTCCATAAAGGTTTATGGCGCCTATAAGATGCTCCTTGGTATATGCCCCCGTACACTGCTCCATTATGGTTGATGGCCCCATAACATGCTCTATAGTGTATGCCCCGTATGCTGCTGCACTATATAAAAAAAAAAATATCATACTCGCCTATCGTCGCTGGGCGCCGAGTGCTGGGGGGCCTGAGCAGGCGGGGACACCGGCGCGCTGTGGGGGTCAGGTGCCGAAGTTGTCACTCGCTCAGGCCCCCCAGCACTTGCTATATTTACCTGACCCCGTTCCACCACTGCGCGCTGCCATCTTCCGGGTCCTCTGGCTGTGACTGGTCAGTCAGAGGGCGGCGCGCATTAAGCGCGTCATCGCGCCCTCTGAACTGTGAACGTCACAGGCAGAGGACCGGGACACGGAGACGGAGCCACACGCAGCGCTGGAACGGGGGACAGGTGAATATAATACTTACCCTCCTGGCGGTCCCTGCTTCTCTGTTGGAGATCGCGGTGTGCGTTCAGTGTTTACGCATACCGCGATCTCCTGGGAGCGTCACTCTGTGGGGCCCAGACTGTGCCAGCGCTTGCGCAGTCTATAAAGGCTTCGAACAGAGTGACGCCCCCAGCGTTATATTATACATATATATATATAATATATAAAACTGGTAGTCTGTAGGGGGAGTTAGTTCAGTCTTGCCAGGAAACAGACTGGATCAGTCTGAGGCAGAGAAAGGTTTTACGGAGCTGTGCAGCTGCAGTGCAGCACTAACTGGAAAGAGACATTTATAAGGCCGAATTGATTGCAGCGAAAATGCAGGAGAGCAAAGCACATTAGAGGACATCAGGGGGAGACCAGCCCCGAACAGGCTGCCTCCTTCTGAGGTGCAGAGACTGGTAGCTGGACCACCGAGGTTGTAAGGACCTCTGTGACATACACCAGAGACTGGTAGGACAGCCGAACTCCACGTTACCTGTCCGACCTAATACCCAGGAGGCACGGTGGCACCCCTCAGAGGCTGGGGTGTGCTAGAGTCCCTATAAACAGCCTCAAGCCACCAGTCATACGGGTTATGCCCTATCCTATCCGGGGGACAAGGAGAGAGATAACATCTGTGAGGACCTTATGTGAAGCTTTAAGCAGTAAGGGACTACACCACCATGGCGCTAGAGAAAGGCTTTTGATTTCCACCTGGGTATTGGGACTCCTAACTTGCCTTGAAGCCGGCCAGACCCTGCCTGCCCTGTGATCTGGTGCTCTGGTCTGTGGATGCTGAAGTCTTCAGTAAACCAAGGTAAAGAGACTGCAACCTTGTGTCCTCGTTGTTTACTGCACTCACCATCTTCCATCTACACCACGGGAGCCCTGGGGATACACTTCACCTGTGGGAAGTTATACCATCTAGCTGCCGTAAAACATAACCCCAGAGGACCCCTTAAAGCAGCGTTGGTCCCCATTGACCAAACACCACAGGTGGCGTCATGAACATAAATGTTATCCCCTTTAAAGACCTTTCCCTTTAACGTTGATGCCCAGGGCCACAGACCTGGTCGCCACCTTGACATACCCCTGTGAACCGCAGGACCCGGTACCGAGTACCCCATCCTGTATTATACTCCAGAGCTGCACTCACTATTCTGCTGGTGCAGTCACTGTGTACATACATTACATTACTGATCCAGAGTTACATCCTGTATTATACTCCAGAGCTGCACTCACTATTCTGCTGGTGCGGTCACTGTGTACATACATTACATTACTGATCTTGTACTGATCCTGAGTTACTTCCTGTATTATACTCCAGAGCTGCACTCACTATTCTGCTGGTGCAGTCACTGTGTACATACATTACATTACTGATCCTGTACTGATCCTGAGTTACATCCTGTATTATACTCCAGAGCTGCACTCACTATTCTGCTGGTGCAGTCACTGTGTACATACATTACATTACTGATCCTGAGTTACCTCCTGTATTATACTCCAGAGCAGCACTCACTATTCTGCTGGTGCAGTCACTGTGCACATACATTAAATTACTTATCCTGTACTTTTTTCTTGTTACTCTGTTTACTGCTCAGATTAATTTATTTTATATGTTGGTAGATTGGACATTTTGTTTACTTCTTACTGTCTAGAATATTTCCTTTAGGAGACTTAATGATGATATTGTCTGATTACTCTGTATGTATAGCAGAAATCACGATCTCCTATGATCACTTGCCAAAAGCCGGCATTCACAGCAGTATTGTTATGACAGGCACGGGAGTCTTCTGCATGACATAACAACTAATCAAGGAGGCAGAGTTGCTGCTACATGAGGTCAGTGGTGGCAGGAGTGGGGCGATGAAGTGGGCGTCGGGCTGGAAGAAGGGGGTGACCCGGCGGTGTAGTCCCTAGGCTTTCATAAAATGTTGGCGGTGAGTGGAGTCCCCTTCTTTTTGATTTCTTTGCCGTGGGCTTTGGGGAAAATGACCGCCGGAGGTGGCTCTTTCACAGATTGAGATCTCGGGAGCTGAGATCTCAGGAAATAATATATACAGAAAAACAAACAGGTCATCAAGTATGGTCCTAAACACATCGTTCATTGGGAGTATTTCCATTGTGTTGATACTAAGAACTGTGCCTTCCAAGAGTAGTAACTAACCATTGTGCTAACTAGAAATAAGGTGCAGAGTTTTCGCTACCACCCAGATCTCTGAGTGTTCCATATGCCCATTTCACATTAGAGGGACCGGCCAGCAAATGGAGGTGACCACCCTGTTGTATACGTCTGTGTTTATGGTTCTATGAAGTGATCCATGCTTTCCAGCATGGTACCACAATGCTCCCGAGGACAATTCCTGACCTCAGAGTTCCTTCACTTCAGGTTCTTCCTCATGAACAGTTTTCCGTAAAAACAGCACCAAGCCAAGTAATAATACTTCAAGAGGATCCTGATGAAATTTAAAAGATGTAAACCCACTCCAAGATCCTGACCCTGGCAATTTCTGATCTCCAGAGGCCTCTGATAAGGGGTCAACAGAACCCTTTGATCAAAGAGCTTCCTATACATAGTCCTCATCTCCCACATTATCAGACCCCACCATGGGGTGTCCATGGGGTGTGCAAAGATCCTTCACTTACCCTCTGGTCCTGACATCCATTCCTTTAGGAAGGCTGAAATGATCCCTTTCAGGAGAATACCCAAGAGACAGCCCTCTCTCTTCAGAGGTTTGCCGTATTGATCTTAATGAAGATAAGTTTTGATCATGTTTATTCTTTCCTTTCGGGTCAAAGACCAAACCTTCCATTGGTTCACCTTCAGAGTAGAAAACTCTAACCTGCTGTATCAATTTTGTCTGGGGTAATCCACATGGGCAAATTTGATGCTGAGGACTATCTAAGAGAATTTGTTGCCTGGAAGGGTTTCCGGTACATTAAAACCAGGATCGACACCTCACAGCCATACACTTTCACACTTATCCCCGTTGACCTTGTACCTGGAAGTCTCTGAGTAGTGATCTACTGCTGACATCAGCCACTGTGCTTCCCCATCACAGGAATCTAAAACTGTGATGTCATTGGTGCACACTACCACCCTCAGAGTGGCTTTTGGTGTCACCCAGTTCATGCCGATCACAGCCAATGGTCCACGCTCTACCCTGACAAGCACCAAACCCAACCTTAAAAGAGCTGTCTCTCCAACTGTCCACAAATGGGAAACTCTGCTCCAGCATACAAGGTCTTAAGACAATAACCCCCCCCCCCCCCCCAAGCAGGCCATACCTCAGAAGGGCAGACCAGAGATATTCATGATTAACCTGTTCAAACTCTTTTGTTTTGTCCAATGGACAGTATGTACCCCTACCATCATTGGCCAGCCCTATCATGCTCCAATGATTCTTGGACACAGAGCGCAGCAATAATTGTACTGCGGCCTAGAACGGAGCAATGTGGGCCCTCAAAGGGAGCCTGGGTGCAAGTTTCACCAGTCAATTAAATAACATCTCTGCCAAAACCTGACTGTCTGTATCGTGAAGCGGAAAGGGACACCAATTCTCAAAGCAAGAATGCATCATAGCCTCTCAACCAAGGAATCAGTGGCATGAGCACTCAGAGGTGCCAAGACTATTGCAGCTGCCCCAGAGACAGGATTGCTCCACCCTCCCACTAAGGAACACACCACGGTATCAAGGCCTGACAGAACAGTAGCCTATCGGCTGCCATTAGTGTTCAAATGCGTACCACATTACATCTTGGCTACTACAAGCAGATACAGAGCTCAGCACCTTCATACCTTGTTTTGTGATCTCCCTGCACCTTTACACTGAATCAACAGCACAGCATGGGCTGACCTTGTGTCTTACCCAAGGGGTTCAGGAGGGGAAGGGTGCTGTTATGATCTGGTGATTAGGGAGCGACATGCGTCTAGCTCTGAGCAGGTGGCAACTATACTGACCGCAGTCCCTAAGCTCAACACAACACTAGAAGCAGCCGTGGAATGCTCCTAACTCGGCCTAGGCATCTCGTCACAGCCTAAGAGCTAACTACCCCTAAAGATAGAAGCAGGAAAACTATCTTGCCTCAGAGAAAATCCCCAAAAGATAGATTAGCCCCCCACAAATAATGACTGTGAGAGGAGAAGGAAATGACATACGTAGTATGAAACAAGATTTAGCACAGGAGGCCACTTCTAGCTAAATAGAAATAGTACAAAACAGAACGCTGTGCGGTCAGTAAAAAAAACTAGAAAAAGTCCACCGCAGAGAAATGCAAAAATCTCCACACCTGACTAAAGGTGTGGAGGGCAAACTGTGCTGCCCAGAGCTTCCAGCTTAACTGACTAGATCCATACTGAAAAGCTGGACAAATGAACAAAAACAAAGAAAGTGCTGAACAACAAGTCCACAACAAGAGAACCGCAAAAGGACAAGCAAGGACTTAGCTTTAGATGAACTGGTCAGAGAGTCAGGAAAGTCCTAAGAGCAATGACTCCAGGCAGGAACAATTGACAACTGGCATTGAATGAGGGATAAGGCCAGACTAATATAGCCGAGCCAGAAAAACGATCAGTGAAAACAGCTGCTGAAGCTAAATCCAAGAAGCAGCTGTCATGATCTGTACTTTTTTCCCTGTCCTGTATTTTGTATAATATGTCATGATGTGATGCGACTTCTCTTTTGTTGTATTTACTGTACATTTTGCAATGTCATGGGGTGTATGTAACTAACCTGTCTCCTTCCCCCAATACTTGCAGCCCTGAGCTATAATGTAATTAAGCTTTGTCCACACCACTAGGGAAGGAATAGCCATTCTTCCTCACAGCAGGTGGCTAGTCAAATGCACATAATAAATAGACTAAGTGGAGCCAACCAGTCTAGAATCTTCTGCTGGACCCAACCATTGAATAGAAGGTGTGACCCCTACCCCCCCTTCATGGGCGGATCCCAGGAGCTCAGACAATCCATTCTTATTTTGAGATCAGATGTGAGTTGATCCTTGAAGGAGAAGGAGTGGGGATTCTTAGCTGAGGCAAGACCCCACATCCAGCTGTGACTGCAGAAGCGAACGGGGCGAGACTTGAGCTGAGGACATATCTCGTCGTTCGTGAGATTGTTTTGGGATCCCTTGGACTAATTGTGGACTATTGCTTTGTTACCTGGCACAAGGATTATCGGAAGGTGCCCCCGAATATGTTCCGTTGGACTAATTGTGGACTATTGCTTTGTTACCTGGCACAAGGATTATCGGGAGGTGCCCCCGAACCTGTTCCATTGGACTAATTGTGGACTCTGTAGATCTACCTGCATATGTTGTTCCAGCATTCTTGATAATAAATCTGTTGAATCATCCCTCGGCCTGTTGTCCCTTCTTGCTCTGCCGTACACCCCGTCACAAACTGGTGGCAAGCAGTGGGATCAGAGCAGAAGGAATGGAGGACAATGGCCCAACATTGGGAACCAACACCGCAGAGTACAAGAACTGGGCTTTGGGGAGCCTACAATCAAAGGCCCGTGAAGTAGGAGTCCGTTTTAAGGGACTCTCCAAGGAGCAGCTTATTGAGGCTTTGGAAGGAGTTCACCTGCAAGATGACGCTGAGGAAGGACCCTCACAGCAAATGGAGGAAAGACTGCAGCCGGAGGTAAATACCCAAAAAAGTCAGTGGGTTGTGTGGTACGAGGAGGAGTTAGCATTGCTGGGAGAAGAGGCCACCATGGACGATAAGAGGGAGGCCATTCACAGAGCTCAGGAGAGGGAGGCCATTCACAGAGCCGAGGAGAGGGAGGCCATTCACAGAGCCGAGGAGAGGGAGAGGGCGGCCATTCACAGAGCCGAGGACAGAGCTCAGGAGATGGCATTGCTGGAGAGGCAGATCGCTTTGGAAGCAGCTAGAAGCTCCAGACAGACTCTAACCCCAGCACCCACCATGAGGGAACTTCCCAGAGTGTCCCACAAAGACTTCAAGCCCTTTAATGAGGCTGCAGGTGACATTGAGGGCTTCTTCCAGGACTTTGAGCATCAGTGTCGATTAATGTAAGTCCCGGAAAGGGAGCGAGTCCGACATCTGGTGGGGCTCTTAGAGGGTGGAGCTGCCGCAGCCTATAGAGCTATGGACCCTCAGGGGAACTGTGAGTATGCGGAGATTAAACGTACTATTCTAGAACATTATGCTGTTACCCCAGACACTTACAGGACTCAGTTCCGTACTTTAGCCTGTGATGAGGAAGTGTCTTTCAAGATGTATGCCCACAGACTCAAACAAATATGTCATCGCTGGCTGGAGGCAGAGGAGGCCTTAACGTGGGAGACCTTCCTCCAGGTTATCCTAAAAGAGCAGTTTTACTTCAAGTGCCCTGCTAAGATCCGGGAATGGGTGCATGAGAGGAGACCAGCCACTGTGGAGGAAGCTGCAGCTCTAGCTGATGAGGCTCTCACCATCAAGCCTCAGTGGAGGGTTCTGTTTGAGGATGTAGAGAGGCCTACCAGCTCCACAACACCGGTGGCCCCCTGTTCTTCTGTCCCCATTGTTCCCCGTTCCTCTAAGCCACCACCTCATGCTGATACCCGTGTAAATGTGCCTCCAGTTGCTTCTACTGCATTTTCTGGAATACGACGAGGAGAGGAAGTAGCAGAGCGCAGGTGTTATGGTTGTGGGCATCTGCAGGCCTCATGCCCAGCCAGCTCATGGAGAAGTCGTCCTCAAACCCCTACAGCACCTTCAGGTGGGAGCCGGCCTCCAGGTTCCCTTACCCCTCGCCCAAGAGGACGCCTTGGATGGAGTGAGACCCAGCAGAGATGCTATCGATGTGGACAGCCGGGGCATCTGCAAGCCTCCTGCCCAGCTGTTCAAATGAGGATTAATCCTGTACCCAGTCGTATTATTAATTATGTACACCCAAGTGCCATGGAGGACGACGTGTCACCACTACGTGAGAACTGGCCTAGTGCCTCACCCACCCATGTTGCACCACTAGGAGTTTATGGTGTGCGACCCGCAGCTATGACGACTTCTGCTCATCGAGGTAAGCACTTGCAGGAGGTCGTGCTGGATGGACAGAGACTTATTGGATTTTGTGACTCAGGGGCTTTCCTCACACTGGCTGATCCCCGAGTGGTTCGGCCTGAGGCAATCCATCGAGGACCTGGGATTGTCATTGAACTGGCTGGTGGACAATGGAGGACTATTCCCACAGCCACTGTGGATCTGGTTTTGGGGTCAGGCGATGTGTGGTTGGGGTGATGGGTGGTCTGCCTGCAGATGTTCTCCTGGGCAATGATGTGGGAGAGCTACGATGCCAATTCGTGGCTGCATGAAACCACATGTAAGTTACGCTCTGCCTGTGTGTACTTAACCAGCGACCTGTAGAGGTCCCTGGTACGTACACAAATTGGGAGGGGAAGAGATTGTCATGATCTGTACTTTTTTCCCTGTCCTGTATTTTGTATAATATGTCATGATGTGATGTGACTTCTCTTTTGTTGTATTTACTGTACATTTTGCAATGTCATGGGGTGTATGTAACTAACCTGTCTCCTTCCCCCAATACTTGCAGCCCTGAGCTATAATGTAATTAAGCTTTGTCCACACCACTAGGGAAGGAATAGCAATTCTTCCTCACAGCAGGTGGCTAGTCAAATGCACATAATGAATAGTGTTGAGCGATACCGTCCGATACTTGAAAGTATCGGTATCGGATAGTATCGGCCGATACCCGAAAAATATCGGATATCGCCGATACCGATATCCGATACCAATACAAGTCAATGGGACATCAAGTATCGGAAGGTATTCTCATGGTTCCCAGGGTCTGAAGGAGAGGAAACTCTCCTTCAGGCCCTGGGATCCATAGGGATGTGTAAAATAAAGAATTAAAATAAAAAATATTGATATGCTCACCTCTCCGGCGGCCCCTGGACTTCACGCTGCTATCCGGGAGGCTTCTTTGTTTAAAAAGCGCGCCTTTCGGACCTGTGAATGACGTCCCGGCTTCTGATTGGTCGCGTGCCGCCCATGTGACCGGCACGCGACCAATCAGAGGCCGCGACGTCATTCGCAGGTCCTCAATTCCTAGAATTAGCAGTTTTGTGAATGAGAATGACGTCGCGGCTTCTGATTGGCCGCGTGCCGGTCACATGGGCGGCACGCGACCAATCAGAAGCCGGGACGTCATTCACAGGTCCGAAAGGCGCGCTTTTTAAACAAAGAAGCCTCCCGGATAGCAGCGTGAAGTCCAGGGGCCGCCGGAGAGGTGAGCATATCAATATTTTTTATTTTAATTCTTTATTTACACATCCCTATTGATGCGATACCGATACCCGATATCACAAAAATATCGGATCTCGGTATCGGAATTCCGATACCGCAAATATCGGCCGATACCCGATACTTGCGGTATCGGAATGCTCAACACTAATAATGAATAGACTAAGTGGAGCCAACCAGTCTAGAATCTTCTGCTGGACCCAACCATTGAATAGAAGGTGTGACCCCTACCCCCCCCCCCCCCCCCTTCATGGGCGGATCCCAGGAGCTCAGACAATCCATTCTTATTTTGAGATCAGATGTGAGTTGATCCTTGAAGGAGAAGGAGTGGGGATTCTTAGCTGAGACAAGACCCCACATCCAGCTGTGACTGCGGAAGCGAACGGGGCGAGACTTGAGCTGAGGACATATCTCGTCGTTCGTGAGATTGTTTTGGGATCCCTTGGACTAATTGTGGACTATTGCTTTGTTACCTGGCACAAGGATTATCGGGAGGTGCCCCCGAATATGTTCCGTTGGACTAATTGTGGACTATTGCTTTGTTACCTGTTCCATTGGACTAATTGTGGACTCTGTAGATCTACCTGCATGTGTTGTTCCAGCGTTCTTGATAATAAATCTGTTGAATCATCCCTCGGCCTGTTGTCCCTTCTTGCTCTGCCGTACACCCCGTCACAGCAGCCATACCACTAAAAACCACAGGAGGGAGCCAAAGAGCAGAACTCACAAAAATGCTACTTACAACCACCGGAGGGAGCCCAAGAGCGGAATTCACAACAGTACCCCCCCCCCCCTTAAGGAGGGGTCACCGAACCCTCACCAGAGCCCCCAGGCAAATCAGGATGAGCCAAATGAAAAGCACGAACCAAATCGGCGGCATGAACATCGGAGGCAACAACCCAAGAATTATCCTCCTGGCCATAACCCTTCCACTTGACAAGATACTGAAGCTTCCGCCTCGAAAAACGAGAATCCAAAATTTTCTCAACCACATATTCCAACTCCCCCTCAACCAACACCGGGGCAGGAGGATCAACAGATGGAACAACGGGCACCACATATCTCCACAACAAAGATCTATGGAAAACATTGTGGATGGCAAAAGAGGCTGGAAGGGCCAAACGAAAAGACACAGCATTGATAATCTCAGAAATCTTATAAGGACCAATAAACCGAAGCTTGAACTTAGGGGAAGAAACCTTCATAGGAACATGATGAGAGGACAACCAAACCAAATCCCCCACACGAAGCCGAGGACCAACACACCGACGGCGGTTAGCAAAACGCTGAGCCTTTTCCTGGGACAACGTCAAATTGTCTACCACATGAGCCCAAATCCGCTGTAACCTGTCCATCACAGAATCAACACCAGGACTATCAGAAGGCTCAACCTGCCCTGAAGAAAACGAGGATGGAAACCAAAATTACAAAAGAAAGGCGAAACCAAAGTAGCCGAACTGGCCCGATTATTAAGGGCAAACTCGGCCAACGGCAAGAAAGTCACCCAATCATCCTGATCAGCAGACACAAAGCATCTCAAATAGGTTTCCAAGGTCTGATTAGTTCGCTCAGTTTGGCCATTGGTCTGAGGATGGAACGCCGAAGAAAAAGACAAATCAATACCCATCCTAGCACAAAAGGCCCGCCAAAACCTGGAAATAAACTGGGAACCTCTATCAGACACAATATTCTCCGGAATGTCATGCAAACGAACCACATACTGAAAAAACAATGGAACCAAATCAGAGGAGGAAGGCAATTTAGGCAAAGGTACCAAATGGACCATTTTAGAGAACCGGTCACAAACCACCCAGATAACAGACATCCTTTGGGACACAGGAAGATCCAAAATAAAATCCATGGAAATATGCGTCCAAGGCCTCTCCGGGACGGGCAAAGGCAAAAGCAACCCACTAGCACGGGAACAGCAAGGCTTGGCTCGGGCGCAAGTCCCACAGGACTGCACAAAAGCACGGACATCACGCGACAAGGAAGGCCACCAAAAGGACCTAGTAACCAAATCTCTGGTACCAAAAATCCCAGGATGACCAGCCAACACTGAACAATGGACCTCAGAAATCACCTTACTCGTCCATCTATCAGGAACAAACAGCTTCCCCACAGGACAGCGGTCAGGCCTATCAGCCTGAAATTCCTGAAGCACCCGCCGCAAATCAGGGGAGATGGCAGAAAGAATCACCCCTTCCTTAAGAATGCCAACCGGCTCAAGGACTCCAGGAGAATCCGGCAAAAAACTCCTAGAGAGGGCATCCACCTTAACATTCTTAGATCCTGGAAGATATGAGACCAAAAAATCAAAACGGGAGAAAAACAGGGACCACCGAGCCTGTCTAGGGTTCAGCCACTTGGCCGACTCAAGGTAAATCAAATTCTTATGATCGGTCAAGACCACAATGCGGTGCTTGGCTCCCTCAAGCCAATGTCGCCACTCCTCAAATGCCCACTTCATAGCCAACAACTCCCGATTGCCGACATCATAATTGCGTTCCGCAGGCGAAAACTTTCGGGAAAAGAAGGCACATGGCTTCAACAAGGAACCATCAGAATTCCTCTGTGACAAAACGGCCCCTGCCCCAATCTCAGAAGCGTCAACCTCAACCTGAAAAGGAAGAGAAACATCCGGTTGACGCAACACAGGGGCAGAAGTAAATTGGCGTTTAAGCTCCTGAAAGGCCTCAACAGCCTCAGAGGACCAATTAGTCACATCAGCGCCTTTCTTCGTCAAATCGGTCAGGGGTTTAACCACACTAGAGAAGTTGGCAATGAAACGGCGATAAAAATTAGCAAAGCCCAAAAATTTCTGAAGGCTCTTCACAGATGTGGGTTGAATCCAGTCATGAATGGCTTGGACCTTAACAGGATCCATTTCTATAGACGAAGGAGAAAAAATAAACCCCAAAAAAGAGACCTTCTGAACTCCAAATAGGCACTTAGACCCCTTCACAAATAAAGCATTATCACAAAGGATCTGAAATACCATCCTGACCTGCTTCACATGAGACTCCCAATCATCGGAAAAAATCAAAATATCATCCAAATAAACAATCAGGAATTTGTCAAGAAAATTGCGTAAAATATCATGCATGAAAGAATGGAACACAGATGGAGCATTAGAGAGTCCGAATGGCATCACAAGGTATTCAAAATGGCCTTCGGGCATATTAAATGCAGTTTTCCATTCGTCACCCTGTTTAATACGAACAAGATTATATGCCCCTCGAAGGTCAATCTTGGTAAACCAACTAGCCCCCTTAATCCTAGCAAACATATCAGAGAGCAAAGGTAAAGGATATTGGAATTTGACCGTGATCTTATTAAGAAGGCGATAATCAATACAGGGTCTTAAGGAGCCATCCTTCTTGGCAACAAAAAAGAATCCCACTCCCAATGGTGACGAAGACGGCCGAATATGCCCCTTCTCTAAAGACTCCTTAACATAGCTCCGCATGGCGGCATGCTCTGGCACAGACAGGTTGAAAAGTCGGCCCTTAGGGAACTTACAACCAGGAATCAAGTCAATAGCACAATCACAGTCCCTGTGTGGTGGAAGGGAACTGGACTTGGGCTCATCGAATACATCCTGGAAATCTGACAAAAATTCAGGAACATCAGAAGAGGGGGAAGAGGAAATTGACATCAAAGGAACGTCACTATGTACCCCTCGACAACCCCAACTAGTCACAGACATTGATTTCCAATCCAGCACTGGATTGTGTACTTGTAACCATGGAAAACCCAGTACAACAACATCATGTAAATTATGCAACACCAGAAAACGGCAATCTTCCTGATGTGCAGGAGCCGTGTACATAGTCATCTGCGTCCAGTACTGAGGTTTATTCTTGGCCAATGGTGTAGCATCAATACCCCTCAAGGGTATGGGACTCTGCAAAGGCTGCAAAGAAAAACCACAGCGCCTAGCGAATTCTAAGTCCATTAAGTTCAGAGCAGCGCCTGAATCCACAAATGCCATGACGGAAAAAGATGACAATGAGCAAATCAGGGTCACAGACAGGAGAAACTTAGGCTGCACAATACTAATGGTAACAGATCTAGCGACCCTCTTAATACGCTTAGGGCAATCAGAAATAGTATGAACAGAATCACCAGAGTAAAAACACAGCCCATTCTGATGTCTGTATCCCCTCTGTTCCGCTCTAGTCAAAATCCTATCACATTGCATGGGCTCAGGACTCTGCTCTGAGGACACTGCCATATAGTGCACCACTTTGCGTTCGCGCAGGCGCCGATAAATCTGAATGGCCAGAGATATAGATTCGCTCAAACCAACAGGCGTGGGAAACCCCACCATAACATCTTTAAGGGCTTCAGAAAGACCCTTTCTGAAAATTGCTGCCAGAGCGTCCTCATTCCATTTAGTGAGCACAGACCATTTTCTAAATTTCTCGCAGTATAATTCTGCTGCTTCCTGACCCTGACACAGGGCCAACAGTTTTTTCTCAGCATGCTCTACAGAGTTAGGTTCGTCATACAATAATCCGAGCGATTGAAAAAATGCATCTACATTAAGCAATGCCGGATTCCCTGACTCAAGTGAGAATGCCCAGTCCTGAGGGTCGCCACGCAGAAGAGAAATAACTATCTTTACTTGCTGAACGGGGTCACCAGAGGAACGGGGTTTCAGAGCAAAAAACAATTTGCAGTTATTTTTAAAGTTCAAAAACTTAGATCTATCCCTGTAAAACAAATCCGGAGTAGGAATTCTAGGCTCTAAGGCCGGAGTCTGAACCACATAATCTTGAATACTCTGTACTCTTGCAGAAAGCTGATCCACACGAGAAAACAAACCCTGAACATCCATGCCTGCATCCAAATCCTGAATCACCCAGAGATCAAGAGGAAGGAAAAAGACAAAACAAACTAAAGAAAAAAAAAATGGCTCAGAACTCTTTTTCTCTTCCTTCTTTTGAGAGGCATTCAGCTCATTTTTGGCCAGTTGTACTGTTATGATCTGGTGATTAGGGAGCGACATGCGTCTAGCTCTGAGCAGGTGGCAACTATACTGACCGCAGTCCCTAAGCTCAACACAACACTAGAAGCAGCCGTGGAATGCTCCTAACTCGGCCTAGGCATCTCGTCACAGCCTAAGAGCTAACTACCCCTAAAAATAGAAGCAGGAAAACTATCTTGCCTCAGAGAAAACCCCCAAAGGATAGATTAGCCCCCCACAAATAATGACTGTGAGAGGAGAAGGAAATGACATACGTAGTATGAAACAAGATTTAGCACAGGAGGCCACTTCTAGCTAAATAGAAATAGTACAGAACAGAACGCTGTGCGGTCAGTAATAAAAACTAGAAAAAGTCCACCGCAGAGAAATGCAAAAATCTCCACACCTGACTAAAGGTGTGGAGGGCAAACTGTGCTGCCCAGAGCTTCCAGCTTAACTGACTAGATCCATACTGAAAAGCTGGACAAATGAACAAAAACAAAGAAAGTGCTGAACAACAAGTCCACAACAAGAGAACCGCAAAAGGACAAGCAAGGACTTAGCTTTAGATGAACTGGTCAGAGAGTCAGGAAAGTCCTAAGAGCAATGACTTCAGGCAGGAACAATTGACAACTGGCATTGAATGAAGGATAAGGCCAGCCTAATATAGCCGAGCCAGAAAAATGATCAGTGAAAACAGCTGCTGAAGCTAAATCCAAGAAGCAGCCATACCACTCAAAACCACAGGAGGGAGCCAAAGAGCAGAACTCACAAAAATGCTACTTACAACCACTGGAGGGAGCCCAAGAGCGGAATTCACAACAGGGTGCATAGACATAGTTTACAGCTTCTTGCAGCTCTGGCTTAGTTATCATTAACTTTGTCTTTGCTTCCTCTTATTGTAGATGGTGGTTGCAGCCCAATCTACCGTCGTTCTCTGATATCATTCATGAGTTTGAATCTATTTCCATAAAGGAGGTATTCTTTAAAAGGTCCATTTTCCTCACGGATTTATTTCTTCTTGGTCTTCCGTTCACAAATATCATTTTCAATCCTCTTTACCATAGCATCAACATGTGAGTCCCTCAGGTTGAAGCTTCATCAGCCTTAGAGATAGAACATCACAGCTCCTCCCAGAGCTTCCTGATGGACTTGCTTGATTCTTCATACTCCATGAGTCTCTCACTGCAGTCTCTAGCGTATCTTGGAGAGGTCAGCCTTACCTCCATGAGCACTCAGCTTTCCTGTGGAAGGATCATTATGATATGCACTTGCTGAATACTCCTCCAAGTTGGAAGCCTTGTGCCATCTCTGGGACTCCACTGGGAGAGGGTGGTGGGGTAAGAGAAGCCGAATTACTGTGGCTACTGGTGAAATGTCTCACCTCCATGCTTTTCGATATACAAGCTGGTTGCAGGTTTATCCTGCCAACCCCCCTCGATAATCTGGTTCAAAGAGCAGGAGTCTGGGTCTTGACTTCATCTCTCATGAAGGAAACCCACTCCCTTCCTGAGCAGAAACCCAGGTGGAGAAATTTTCCTTCCCTCAGCTCAGGAGTGTAAGGAGATGGACATATTTCCCGTGTTTTCCCCTTGAAGACAAGTGTGTTGTTGTGATGTGATATAATGCATTATAATGTTTGCCTGTTTAATATTTTTCATTGCCATGTGATGATGTTGTGTTTTGCCCAGCAACAGGTAGTAAGCATCAATAGAGTTAAGAGTTGGGACTAGCCCAGGGAGGGAGGGGGCTATGTAGCAAGATCAGAGAACACTTGCTGGAAGTGAGTGAGATAGGGTCCAGCATACCATAAAGTGGACCTATGGTCTGACTATTTTTAAGCTGAGTTGCATGACGCGGGAGTCCCTGATGTGAGTGGAGACGAAGGCAGTGAATAGCATGATGCTGAGTAAAGGAAGAGGGTGAAGAGAGACATGACAGAAGGACAGCACCAGAGACGGGTCCTGGGATAGGACACCTAGCAGTATGGTCCTGAGTTTATAACTCAGAGGGAATGGGCAAGGACAGAAAAGAGAATGTGAGACAAAGAGAGTGCCCCAGGCGGGAGTTCTACAAACTACTGTAGCTCCCTTAAGAGGGTTGAGAATAGGACCCCCAATATCTGGACTCAGTAGCATTCCTGGGATGTGGTGAAGGAAACAGACTAGTTGAGGCAGAAACAAGTAAATTTGGAATAAGTAAAGAGACTGTGTCTGAAAATGCTTAGTGTTGTAAAGGAAACATTCGTGAAGATATGCACCGACCAACTCTTGAACGTTGTTCCCAAGAAGTGGCTGTTTAGTAAAAGACTATTTATTGTGGACTGGTAGTCTCCCTCATTGAACTTTCCAACATCTGTCCTTGGCCAACCGAATTCATCGGTAGCATGCAGCCTGCAAGGGTGTAGCGCCCCCATAGACAAAGCCCACACACCCAGCCAGTACCCTCACCTTTGTGTAACGTGCAGGGGCATAAGAGACGAGTACCTCAGCCACATCTATGGCCTCATGCCATATTACAGGAGCACAGAAGAGACCACACTCATAATCACCAACAATGAGTCACAGCTGAACATACACTTACTATTCTGCTAGTGCAGCCGCTGCATATTAGAAGATGATTGGAAATTTCACATCATGAAAAGTAAATACAATACAGAATAATAAGTAATTTGTATATTTCCACTCTACAGTCTTCAGGCCTGATCCCCATTCATGTATTATAGGTGGGGGATCATCCATTTAAAAGAACATGACAACTGAAGTTCACCTTCAAGATGACATCATCAACACATTGCCTACATTTATGTAATAGGCTTACGGAAAGTTCTCTGATTTTAGCTTTATCACTGTGCATCTGCTTCATGTACCGGTATGTCTATTTAGGTCACTGTGTGTTCTGGTAAGAGAGTCCAACCTTGTGATATATCATAGAAAGCCAATCCATATATAGTCTTACATAATCTCAACTGATTGTGATTTCCTCGAAATGAGGAGGGGGAATGGAGTGTTCTACTTATGGCTTCGAAATAGAGTCTTGTGGTTTGGCAGAAGGAAATGAAAGTCGTTGCATCTCCAGGTCACCGCTAAAATGCTGGTAAGGTTGGTAGTAACTGATATTCATTACTGTACAACAGCTGTTGGGGTGCTTAGGTAGAAATAGTTTGTGGTCTTGTACTCCATGCACATTAGATTATCCACATCAATGGAACCTCTGTCACAAATGGATCACAGTTCTCGATTCGAAAAACCAGTGTGGTTTACGAGAAGATAACTGTCTTTTAGGGTTATGGAATGAGAAGATTCGGTCTTTGATTTACTTCAGTTTTTATATTCTTTTTTAACCACTAGCGTATTTTTGGGATAAATTCATCAATGTATTTGGACTTTACCTGTATTATTTGCCTTACTACAGCGATTATACCTTTTAGTAAAAAGAGTGAGTGAATGTCGGAATTTCAAATTCTTCCCATCTACAAGACCCTTCCAAAGATCTAACAGTATTTTTTACTACAGCTCTCAGGCCAACGCAAGGAAGTCTAAAGTTTCCACCAACTCTACAGGTTTTTGACAGAAAATTCCAACTGAAATCTCATATTGTTGTCAACCACCTTGCCCAAGTCCTGTGGCATTTCCCGTAAATATGTCTGACCAGAACAAGTCCCACAACTGGTTGTCGATGGAGAAAATGCAACGTATACTTTTCCTGGTTCTTACCTTGGTGCTTGAGCCTTCTGACTATCATACTTGAGTGGTATCAACTATGTCTCCGGTTGCCTCTCATTTCTTTTCTCGTTACCAACAATTTCAACTACCGTCACAATCTTTACCTTACACTCTGCTTACATTCTTATTTTCTTAACAAAAGCAATTTTATATATCTAACCTGCTGCACAGTTCATATATCTTTGCATGTGTTTGCCCCAAACCCAAATCATAGAACAGGTGGGGAAACATGGCCAGGGTCAGCAACCTCATAATTCGGGAAGAGCCGGAATCCACTGGAGGAGGCAAGGCCCACTGCTGCTCTTCAACCTGTACTTACAAGCCCTGTGCATTCTCTCTTACACAGTATTGAAGGAGAAACTACATTGGATATCTGGATTGTTAGGTTCTCAGTAGATACACTGACATGAAAAGATTGAGTGGATTTCCCAGCCATCTGACAGTGCTGAAGGAAGCCTTCATATATTTATTTATTTATCGGTTTCTTTTTACCTTTTCTTTATTTCAGATCTCTAACTCAAAACATTCATTAAATCCAAACCATTTTTAATAGACTTTATGACAAGAACAACGCAAAACAGAAACTAACATATACAGGTTTGGTATCACAGTTTTACACCCTGATGAAGCTTGGGGCGAAACACACATGGGAAAATACTTGAATTCACAACTCTACACTCCTACATCGTTTTAGTATTTTACACTATTCCAATGTTGTTTCGCTTTTTACGGTGCACAGGCTGTTAAATAATTAGTTTGGTGATTGTCTTTTGTCTGTGCTGTCAGGGGTACTACTACACAGTGGTTCAGCCCAATATCTTCTATTAGCTATATTGTGTTTGCTAAATCCAGAATTTGAAGTGTTGTGGACCCACTTTTTTGTGGTTTCTGCTAACAGTAAACAATATTTTAAATGTCTATTTGAAATTCAACTTTTTTTCTCAAATTTTAAGGATTTTAGCTTCTTTTTTGATAGTTTCAGAATAGCAAGCCATGCAATACAGTGAACATGTTCTTTATGATGATCAGTAAATGGTGTAAGCTTAGGAGTAGAATTAATTATTTTCTGCATTTTACCCATAATAAAAGTAATATAACTTATACTATGTCATAATTATATATATTAGTTAGGCGTACAGCCAAATGGCGCCTAAAAAACAGCAAAATCACATATAATGATGTTAACATAAACATAAAAAAGGTTATGGCTATAAATATGGTAAGGAAATAACTGAAAAACTTCTTTCCAGTTCTCAACGAGAACAGCATTCCAAAAGTTAAATTGCAATTTTGCAGCATATAAAAAGTCTCTTTTTGAAGGTATACACATTTGGTGGGGTTCTCTGGTTGAAACAACAGAAAAATATACAGTATATTTATTACAAAAAAAAAAATAGAACATAAAAAACTTCAAATATCACAATAAAAAGGGTCACTGGTGTCATTATTGGTGTCAAGAAATGGAAGCAGCAGGAGGTGCTCTTCTTATCATCTAAGGGATTGTACAATTTTGAAAACCCATTTTCATATACACGGAATTTTTAGTTAATATAGAGGATTCCTCTGTTCAGGATTCTCATCTCTTGGCCAGAGTGAACAACTGTCTCTCGTTCAGGCCTTTGTTACACAGACAGCAGATTTGTTTGATTGAGCACTGTTTAATGCTTTATTACGCCTCTGGAGTCACTGGGGGAAATCTGAACACTCCCTACCCTAAAAATTGAAAATAATATATTGTAAAAAAAATTTTTAACAAAAATATAAAAGTTTTAAATCACCCTACCTTTTCCTTTGAGAAACACATCTAAAATAAGAAAAAACAAAATATAAAATTATTTATATTAGAATTAAAAAATAGATTTTACAGTTGAATGGAAAAAAGGAAAAAATTGAAATGCGAGAATTGTCATTTTCCAGTCGCTTTACTTTACGTCACCAAAAAATGCAAAAAAAAAAAAGCTATCAAAATGTCTCATGTACCTAATAAAAATGTCAGTACTTTAGGTAAAAAACAAATGTTCACGCAGGTCTATCAATGGAAAAATAAAAAAGTTACACGTGTCAGAAAATGCTAAACAGAATTTTTTTGTTTTACAAAGTTAAAATAAAATTTACCCACTAAAATTAGAAATTGTATAAGTTTGGTGTCACTGTGACTCATGTTGCCAGGTAACTTTTTTTCTGCAAAATGAATGCTGTAAAAACATAACCCCCCCAAAAAATAGCGTACATTGTATGATAAAATATATGGTGCCATTCAAGTCTTTAATTCCTTCTGCAAAAATCAAGCCCTTGAAGGGCTATGTTGAAAGAAAAATAAAAAAAATCAAGAAACCTGCTGCAGACATACACATGCACGAGATACAGATGGACAAGGAAATGAGAGGGGAGCGCTGCGGTGAGCTTACCTGCTGGAGCGCAGGACCTGAAACATGTGACCACTGGGGGAGGGGCCGGAGGCAGAGCCAGATGCCGAGTAGCGGCGGTGACTGACGAAACTGGAGAGTAGTCTGAACATGCCGAAGTTAAGCCAGGAGGTCGATTAAGAACTAGAGTGAGACGCTGAGAGTGGTCAGGACGTAGCAAAAGGTCAGGTAGCCGGAGATAGGGGTGCAGTACAAACGGGGCAGACAGAAGATTAGTAAAAGTACCAAGCTGAAGGTCAGAGCCAGAAATAGAGAGTAAGCACGGAATCTCAAAGCAATGCACAGAACGAGAACACGGACTGGAACATACACGAGAAGGCAAACGGACTACTCAGTATGCAAGCACACCAGACTCTCAGCATTATATTCCTTCATGGCTTGGCGCTCTGGCCAAGACAGATTAAACAAATGAGCCTTAGGAAGTTAAGCCCCAGGAACTAAGTCAATGGTACAATCGAAAGGTCTATGTGGTGGAAGCGCCTCAGCCTTGCTTTCGAATAACACATCTTCAAAGTCCTTTAGGTACTCTGGAATACCCTCCAGACAGCACATATACAGATTTTAATGGGGTGGACATTGGTACAGAATTGAAACACACACTGGTACAATTGGACCCCCATGGAACAATTTCCCCAGCTACCGAATCAATAACAGTGTTATGGCGTGGAAGCCAAGGCATACCTAATACCAGTCCCGCAGGCAAATTATTCAAGACAAAACAGCTTATGTTTTCCACATGAGCAGGGCCCACTCTTAATGAGAAGCTCTCGGACACAAAACAGATTCCCCATCGGGTGAGAGGAGAAGAGTCAATGGCCACCACCTTGACTGGGTACTCAAGCCTAACTGTCCCTATCTTATAAAGAGTCACAATATGAGAGTCAACTAATTGACGGTAGATCCACAGTCAGCAAAAGCGGTAGTCAAAATGAGACCATCACCAACCTCTAACTCCACCTGGAGAAGGATTTTAGCAAATGAGGAAAATTGTACCTGGGAGTCTGGGCAACCTCCTCGATCATTACTCAGACTTAGGTGTTTCCCGACATCTTAGATGAGGAGGGACAAGAAGGACAGTCTTTTTTCCAGTGTCCCGAGGCTCCACAGTAGAAGCACAGCTGGTTATCTCTGTGGCATCTCCTCTTTCTCTCTTTGACTGAAATGGCTCCCGCCCCCATAGGTTTTGAAGAGGTGTCCCCTGAGCTGAAGTATAAAGGGGTTTCCTGCTGCATCATCCCTCTGGCACGGAGCCTACGGTACATACTGACAGCCTGGATCATGGCACCCTCCAGGGTATCCGGGGGAGGATGTGTTAGGGCTAGCGGAACGCACCAAATAATTAGAGAAAAGGAATAAGGTGTGTTCACAGCCCGGGGTCCACCGTGCAGAGATGGAACCTGCTGCTAAGCAATGACAGACTATATGGCGGTACAATGAGGATACACACACGGGTTAGCTTCACCCTGTGTGAAAGAAGCGAACCCTGGAAAGGCAGAATAACCCTTTGCACAGAATCAGACTGAGCGAGACGCTGGGACCGACGTCTCCACTGAGCAGGCTACACTGCGGCTGATGCAGAATGAGAGACCGCAGTAGACATGGTTCGAGATTCCCCCTGTGCAGCGACGGGAACTTGACTCCTAACATTACCCCCCTCCTATTGTCCCCCTCCTTGGGCCTCGCTGCGCTCAAATGCTGCAATGAGCAGCGGAGCCTGAATGTGCTCTACAGGTTCCCAGGTTCTGTTCTCAGGGCCGCGGCCCTTCCAGTCCACCAGATAGTATTTTTTGCCATGTACTACCTTGCACCCCACGATAGCATTCACCATACTCATCCGCAGACAAACCCAATGTCCCGGCAGATGACTCAGAAAACCAGGACATATAGACGGGCTTTAAGAGGGAAATGTGGAAGGTGTCGGTGATACCAAGGCGCTGAGGAATAGCCAAACGGTAGACCACAGGGTTAACCTGTTCCAGAACCTTGAAAGGACCAATGTAGCAAGGTGCAAATTTAGTGGACTCAACTCGTAGCCTGATGTTACGGGCGGAGAGCCACACTAAATCGCCAGGAGCGAAGGTCAGAGCGGGGCCCCGGTGAGCATCATCACAAACCCTCATTCTCTCCTTGGAAGCCTGAATGGCATCCTGTGTGCGGTCCCAAATGTCACATGACTCCACTGCCCAGTCTGCCACCCTGGAATCAGTGGATGACATGGGCATGGGGACAGGGACACGCAGATGCTGGCCGTAATTAAGGAGAAAAGGAGTCTGCCTAGTGGAATCGGCTACGGCGTTGTTCAGAGCAAATTCTGCCCAAGGTAGCAAAGATGCCCAGTCATCCTGCCTAGCAGATACAAAATGTCACAAATATGTCACCAGAGTCTGGTTGGCTCTCTCTACTAACCCATCCGTCTCGGGATGATATGCAGAGGAGAGATTTAGTTCTATGCTGAGTAAACGACAGCTCTCTCCAAAACCGAGATGTGAACTGGGGACCCCGGTCACTGACAATTTTATCAGGCATGCCATGTAAACGGAAAATATGTTTAATGAACAACGCCACCAAGGCCTGTGCAGAATGTAACTGTGGAAGTGGCACCAAGTGCACCATCTTAGAGAAATGATCGGTGACAACCCAGATAACGGTGCAGTTACGAGACTTGGGTAAGCTCACCACGAAATCCATCCCGACCATCTCCCAGGGCCTGTCTGCCACCGGCAGGGGGTAAAGTTGCCCAGTAGGCCATTGCCGAGGAGACCAATTCCTGGCACAGGAGACACACGCCCGAATATAGTCCCAACGTCACAGGCCATATGCGGCCACCAGTACGTCCTTGCCAAAAACTCAGATGTCCTCTTGGTCCCAAAACGTCCACCCACCCTGGACGAGTGAGCCCAAGAGAGAACCTCAGGTCGCAAATTAGATGGAACAAAAGTCTTGCCTGGGGGCACAGACTCTAGCGAAACCGGAGCCACCGTTCTCAGGCTCTCAGAAGGGACAATAAGCCAAGGCTATACCTCCTCCTCCTCAGATGACACTACGGAGCGAGAGAGAGTGTCGGCACGAATGTTCTTCTCCCCGGAGAGAAAATGGAGAGTAAAATGGAACCAAGAGAAGAACAGGGACCATCTAGCCTGGTGAAAATTCAGCCGCTGGGTAGTCTGTAAGTACACCAAGTTCTTGTGGTCTGTGAACACTTGGAAGGGAAAGCTCCCTCCCTCCCAGAGGTGTCTTTACTCTGAGAAAGCCAACTTCATGGCTAGCAACTCCCTGTCCCCGATGGAATAATTCCTCTCCGCTGGTGAAAAGGTCTTGGAGAAGAAGAAGCAAGGATACTTCCAACCTTGAGCATCCATTTGGAAGAGGACTGCTCCAGCACCAACGGATGAGGCATTCACCTCCATAATAAATGGCTTATCTACATCGGGGCGATGTAAGATGGAAGCACTAGTGAACTGTGACTTAATCGACAGAAAGGCCTTGGAGACCTCCTCCGACCACAACTTGGGATTTGCTCCCTTCTTGGTGAGGGCAACCAAGGGAGCTACCAAAGTTGAGAACTGTGGGATGAACTGGCGATAGTAATTAATGAACCCCATAAAGCGCTGCACCGCTTTAAGAGAATGGGGTTCTTGCCAGTCCATCACAGCCTGTAGCTTGGCAGGGTCCATAGCCAATCCCTGGGCAGAGATGATATAGCCAAGGAAAGGCAAGGACTCCTGCTCAAACACACACTTCTCCAACTTGGTGTAGAGGGAGATTGCCCGTAAGAGGTCGAAAACTTTGCGAACGTCTCTCCGATGGGAGTCAATATCTGGCGAGTAGATGAGAATATCATCCGGATAGACTACGACTGAGGTGGTGAGCATCTCCCGGAAGATGTCATTCACAAAGTCTTGGAAAATGGCTGGGGCATTACAGAGCCTGAAGGGCATCACCAGATATTCATAGTGCCCATCCCTGGTGTTAAAAGCCGTCTTCCATTCGTCCCCCTCACGGATGCGAATCAGGTTGTAAGCACCTCGCAGATCTGACTTAGGCTACAGGGAGCAAGGGTATTTACTATCAAAAAGCTCAGATATCAGGGGTAGTGGGTATTTATTCTTAACGGTGATGGCGTTAAGACCCCTGTAGTCTATGCAAGGACATAGTTCTGCACGAAGAAGAACCCAGCCCCTGCAGGTGTCACGGACTTCCTAATGAATCCTCTTGCCAGATTCTCTTGAATGTAATGGGACATTGCCTCCGTCTCTGGTAGAGATAACGGATAGACTCGACCCCAAGGAGGCTCTGCACCAGGCAAGAGGTCAATAGGACAGTCATAGGGGCTGTGAGGCGGAAGGGTCTCCGCAGCCCTTTTGGAGAACATGTCCGCATAGGACCAATAGTGCTTGGGGAGAGAGGAAAGATCTGCGGGTACATCTGTAGAAGCAACCTGAACGCACTCCCTCTGACATCTACCCTCACATGATTAACTCCATCCCAAAATTTTCCCTGATGACCAATCTATATGAGGAGAATGATAGCGAAGCCATGGTATCCCCCAATAGGACCTCATCAATTCCCTCAGGAATGACTAATAAGGAGATAATCTCCTGATGTGATGGAGACATAGAAAGAGTGAATGGAATGGTCTGATGTGTAATCTGTGAGGGTAGTGTCGACCCATTTACCACTTGAACGGTCACAGGTTTGGGGAGCATCACCAGAGGTATTGCGTGATGCTGGGCAAAAGCAGATGACATGAAATTGCCATCCGCCCCAGAGTCCAGGCAAAGCTCTACCATGAGAGTGGATGGGCCTATGGTAATTGTCCCCTTGAAGGACAATTTAGAGGAAAACGTCTCTGTGTCTAGTGTACCTCCTCCAACTACTACTAGCCGCCGACGTTCCCCCGACCGCTGAGAACACTTAGAGGCAAGATGTCCTGACTGCCGGCAAACATGACAGACCATAAGTGCACGAGCGGACCGGGACTTAGATCCCGCACGTAACAACTCTATGGCCTCATGTGACTCGGACGCCTGGACTGGAAATTCCAGAGTTTGGCGAAGGTGGGAGCCAGCCGAAACCTCTGACTACACTGGGCTCGCTCCAACCTTCGCTTGCGAAAACGAAGGTCGATGCGGGTTGACATAGCTATGAGCATCTCCAGTGTGGCGGGAATCTCCCTAGTGGCCAAAGCGTCCTTCACATGGTCAGCCAGCCCTCTCCAAAATACCAGGATAAGGACTTTATCCGACCATTCCAGCTCAGACGCTAATGTCCGGAAGTGGACGGCAAAATGGCTGACCATGGATGAACCCTGAGTCAATGCCAGCATTTGGAGCGCCGTATTATGGGTGACTTGGGGTCCTAAAAAGACCTGTTTCAGATTGCTCAAAAACCGAGGAGCACTCTGCACCACATGATCATCGCGCTCCCACAGCGGCGTAGCCCATTCAAATGCCCTGTCCGACAGCAGAGAAATTATGAATCCCACATTTGCTCGCTCTGTGGGAAAATGTGCAGCCAGGAGCTGCAATAAATCACAGTCCAAACACGTTTCAATCACAGTTCCAAGGCACACATGACCTGCTTCTCAGGCTTAAGTACGATCCTGTACGTGACGCCAAGTTGGAGCGCCCCCAGACACAGGGCCACGAGTTCTCAGTACCGGGCCTCTCTGGTTCGGTTCTGAGGCTGTCACGGTGGCTAGACCCGGTCCGCGACCCTGCTAAGGGGCGTCCAATAAAGGTGGTACAGTCTGTCAGGGATTCATGACGCCACTGTGGTGTTCGGTCAGGGTGACCGACGCTGCTGTGGGGTCCGCTGGGGTGATGGAATGGCAGCTGGATGGTATACCTTCCCACAGGTGAAGTATGTCCACAGGGCTTCCCAGTAAGGTAGATGGTGATGGTGTGAGGTGCAGTCAATAACGAGGACACAAGATTGCAGTCTCTTTACCTCTTTACTGTAGACTTCAGGATCCTCAATCCAGAGCACACTTAACAGGGCTATCTGAGACCGGCCGGTTCGATGGGCACATCCAGAGTTCCCTTTGCAGGTGGAAATCAGTGCCTACCACTAGCGCCTGTGTGTTGTAGTGCTACCCTGCTGAGCATTCGGAATAGTCCTCACAACTTCTGTTCTCGTTCGTTCGTTCTTTCTAATTCTCTCTCTTGTTCCAGATGTTACTAGTTTCTCGTCCCCCAGGTATGTTATGGCTAGGACGCACCCGTATGACGGGAAGGCTCGGAGCTCTTCCGGGACCCTAGAGACGCCCCTCTCTATGTGTTGCCCCCTATGTCTTCATAGGAAATTTAAAGTAGACAGCCAACCTATAATTAACTGTCCTGCAGAGTTCGAAGTAAGGCCTAGAGTCAGTTACTCCCGCGGTGTTTCGGCCACTGGCTACGTGCCTCAGTAGGATGTTGCCTCGGTCTCACGGCACGACTCCTACTGGCTCTCCTTTGTGCTTGATCTCGTTTCTCACTGCTCCACAATATCCTTCCCTTCGTGTCACTTTCTTAGGATACCGCCGCGGGGTGTGCAGGCGCGGTTCCGTAACGTTCTGCTCTGTTCGTTAGGCACCTGCCAGGTTCCCACGCCCGACAAGGACCCCCCTGTGTCTTCTCCCTGCAACACCCCCTGCCACGGGATGTTGCCTGAATCCAACCCAGTGAGCTTCTGACTAACTTCCTATCCAACCCCTAGTTTTACCAGTGTGAGGAGTGACCCAATAAATAAAGCCTTTTCCCCCCCTCGTGGCCGGAGTGTGAAGTGTAATGTGTGCTGGTGATACCTGGTCAGTAGAATTCCTTCAGTGCCATCAGACGTACCATCACTCCCCTTAGTGGCAGAGTGTCATACTGCAATGACCAGATCTCTGGGGCGCTGCAATAGCACAATTGCAGTTTATATAGTAAGCAGTTTAGCAATAGTATAAGACATATGATGAGAACAATAGGTTTAGTCTATAAGAAATAGTTAATGGTAGAACTAGCTCCAGTGGGTGGGAACTAGTGTTGATAAAAGAGGGGGGCACTTTCTGATAGGGTGTGGTTAGAGAAGTGCAGTGTCAAGGTCAAGTGAGGTGGGCTGCTAGGGGCAGCATGGGCCAGTCGTTTGAGGCAGTATTAAGTTCCCTGATGAACATTACTTTAATGTTTGGAGCCTAGTGCTCTGGCCAGGTACTAAGGAGTGGGCTTGGTCTTCTGACATTTTGAGGTCGATGGACATGGAATTACGTGGGGGGCAGGTGGCCGGCCCCATGTGCAGTGCCGAAGTGGATAAGAAATCCCTGAGGCTGATGAAACCAGAGGGCCTGGGGATAGTCCAGGATGAATGAGCGGTAGGATTGGATAGGTACCGTACTGAAGAAACGTGAAATGCTGTGTCCTATCCCACATGTCACCACCTGATGAATTTGAACTGACCAGAAAATGTTTGCCTGTTGTAAAACCTTGGTGTCACCTGTATTTTGTGTGGCGGCTCCTGAGGATGGAAGCCTGGAGGCAGCCGAGGCCGGCGGTCTAAAAGTGAGTGAGATACACATCATACCCTATAGCACACTGTGTCTGGGACACCATTTATCTGTAAAGTGTCAGAGCGAAACTGGACAGCAGCTCTGTCATGACTATGGCTATGCAGTACTTTACACAGGCAGTGTATAAACTGCAGCTTACTGCATGGAGAGACAGAGAAGATTGGAGAGAAACAACTACAATCATTTACAAGAAATATCTTTTCTACAGGAAAAAATATATGTGTTTATACAGCACATGGGTACATCAACTATCGAGGCAGAAAACTTAAAAAATAAGCACACATATCTTTGCTGTCCAGTAGAATTGATTCAATGCAAATCAAATTCATGTTGACTTTTAGGATATTCACTGGACGTAGCGAATTACAACAAGTTATTGTGAATCCCCCACTGCAATTGTTCACAAAACAAAAGACTATGCATGAGTCAGAGAAGACACACATAACCTCAGATACAACTGCATGAGATTCAGCTTAATGACTTGCACCTATCACATTGCACAGTATAGCACAGCCAATCAGGAGAGACTATCATAGCCTGTATAAATGCCAAGGCAGGGAATGAAGCAGATATTTTGTAGTAAAACTGGATAGTGAGATGATGTCATAGCTCATGGTTTAGCTGACCACAGAGAATTCTCAGTGGTTTCTGTCCTAGATTAGCGACATCAAAGCTATCTAGTGGCCACGTAACTTGGCTAAAGGTGCATGTCAAATAGAGGAATAAGAAAAGATAGCTGATGTCTATGGCCATCAATACTGTGTATACAGTGGGGCAAAAAAGTATTTAGTCAGTCAGCAATAGTGCAAGTTCCACCACTTAAAAAGATGAGAGGCGTCTGTAATTTACATCATAGGTAGACCTCAACTATGGGAGACAAACTGAGAAAAAAAAATCCAGAAAATCACATTGTCTGTTTTTTTAACATTTTATTTGCATATTATGGTGGAAAATAAGTATTTGGTCAGAAACAAAATTTCATCTCAATACTTTGTAATATATCCTTTGTTGGCAATGACAGAGGTCAAACGTTTTCTGTAAGTCTTCACAAGGTTGCCACACTTTGTTGTTGGTATGTTGGCCCATTCCTCCATGCAGATCTCCTCTAGAGCAGTGATGTTTTTGGCTTTTCGCTTGGCAACATGGACTTTCAACTCCCTCCAAAGGTTTTCTATAGGGTTGAGATCTGGAGACTGGCTAGGCCACTCCAGGACCTTGAAATGCTTCTTACGAAGCCACTCCTTCGTTGCCCTGGCGGTGTGCTTTGGATCATTGTCATGTTGAAAGACCCAGCCACGTTTCATCTTCAATGCCCTTGCTGATGGAAGGAGGTTTGCACTCAAAATCTCACAATACATGGCGCCATTTATTCTTTCATGTACCCGGATCAGTCGTCCTGGCCCCTTTGCAGAGAAACAGCCCCAAAGCATGATGTTTCCACCACCATGCTTTACAGTAGGTATGGTGTTTGATGGATGCAACTCAGTATTCTTTTTCCTCCAAACACGACAAGTTGTGTTTCTCCCAAACAGTTCCAGTTTGGTTTCATCAGACCATAGGACATTCTCCCAAAACTCCTCTGGATCATCCAAATGCTCTCTAGCAAACTTCAGACGGGCCCGGACATGTACTGGCTTAAGCAGTGGGACACGTCTGGCACTGCAGGATCTGAGTCCATGGTGGCGTAGTGTGTTACTTATGGTAGGCCTTGTTACATTGGTCCCAGCTCTCTGCAGTTCATTCACTAGGTCCCCCCGCGTGGTTCTGGGATTTTTGCTCACTGTTCTTGTGATCATTCTGACCCCACGGGGTGGGATTTTGCGTGGAGCCCCAGATCGAGGGAGATTATCAGTGGTCTTGTATGTCTTCCATTTTCTAATTATTGCTCCCACTGTTGATTTCTTCACTCCAAGCTGGTTGGCTATTGCAGATTCAGTCTTCCTAACCTGGTGCAGGGCTACAATTTTGTTTCTGGTGTCCTTTGACAGCTCTTTGGTCTTCACCATAGTGGAGTTTGGAGTCAGACTGTTTGAGGGTGTGCACAGGTGTCTTTTTATATTGATAACAAGTTTAAACAGGTGCCATTACTACAGGTAATGAGTGGAGGAAAGAGGAGACTCTTAAAGAAGAAGTTACAGGTCTGTGAGAGCCAGAAATCTTGATTGTTTGTTTCTGACCAAATACTTATTTTCCACCATAATATGCAAAAAAATTGTTAAAAAAACAGACAATGTGATTTTCTGGATTTTTATTTCTCAGTTTGTCTCGCATAGTTGAGGTCTACCAATGATGTAAATTACAGACGCCTCTCATCTTTTTAAGTGGTGGAACTTGCACTATTGCTGACTGACTAAATACTTTTTTGCCCCACTGTATCTATAGTTGGGAAATTAGATTGTGAGGTCTGAGGGTGCAGAGACCATTGTAAATTAATGCATCCAATAGTTTATAGAAAGATTACCTTTATCATATGAATTCTGTATTTAGCATATACCTTACAAATCCCATCTCCCCACTTCCTGCCTTGTTTCTTCTCACCCCCTTGCCCCCCTTTTCTTTGAGCTGGCTTAGAAATTTATTAGCTTTACTAATATTTTCTTTCTTAGTTCTCTAAAGCAAGCTCAAACTTTGCTAGCAGCGGCTATGTGAAGGCCTCAAACCACATGTTTATTTTCCTAAGCTATAAAAAGTTTATTGGAGCTGCTGGGATTCTTATAGGCCACTGAGCAGTCATTTAGCCCGGCATTCCACATTGATACAGAAGAGCACTGTCCTATACCAGAGGGAAATCCTTGTGACATAGACGATGAGAAGCCAACGAGAACACAAACGCCTCCAAAAAATATATCATACGATAAAATATATGACCTAGCCTTCCATCGGAAAAAAAAAAAGTTCCACGTTTTAACCCTTCCAATTTTTTCTTATTTCTACCACGATTGGGAGCAATGTTCAGATGTGGATAATTTCCGCTGTTGCAGCTTTCTGAATAGAGTCCCCGGAGAGACCTGTGGTGTTAACATATAGTAGCCAAAGAAGTTCCTCTTAAATATCGACTTGAAAGCCAAGAAAGCAAGCTCCCTGAGATCTATGTTCTGTATCAACCACATACTTCGCAGAACTTCGGACACTTCCTTATGGCTTCTCTGTGGAAATGTAAAGGTTCTTTGAGATATTTATTTTTGGAAAATAAAGTGGGGTTCAGGCATAACAAGTCTGAAAATGAGGAAAAGCAGATACCTGGCAGAGTGTACAACTGCCACCCAGTTCTTTACAAGGGCGCGTTCTTGCAACCTTTGCATCTAATGGTAAAATTTTTCGAAAAGTGCATGCAAATTTAAGTCTGCGGCTAAAAGTCGAACTCAAGAAGAGTCTGAGATACACAACACCTCCTAAAAATAAAAGTTATAAATGCAAAAAGTTCATGAACGACACTTAAACTTATACATAATTCTTCGAAAGAAAATCTCCAAAAACTGAACAGATGAAACTATCTCTCATCCTGATGCTAGTAGACATCGGCATCACAAATATCTGAAATGGCTTCAGGAGGTGACTAAACAAATAACTACTAATCCTCTCTCCATTTCTTGAATAGAACAAAAAAAAAGGCTCAAGCTCATTTCCTTTGTAATTGGTAGTGGGGAAGGAGGGTGATAACATAAGGAAAAAGATCCCGTATCCTCCTCTTGTAAGGCATTGCAGAATGCACGTTATAATAATTTCAGCAGAACTCCAGAGGAACTGGACGACCATCTAATTTGAACAGGACTCTTGAATGTTGCACAAAAAAAAGGAAAACTTTGTTTTTATCAGCTTACTAGAGCTCATTGCTTTCGAAATTTGAATTTGATGACTTCACCAAATTTTCATCAAAAATTCGATTTGCGGCTAACATGAACACATATTTAAGATAAAATCACTGCAGGTTTTGGCAGTGTGTTTTTTCATCTGCTAAACATTGTCATTTTACCCCAGTGAAGTCCATTCAGAGACTGTAATTGGCCCTCATTTAGGTGTCGCCTTCCATCATTTCGGCTCTCTGTCCTAGATTGTTTGCAAGGGACCGATCGCTATTGAGATGAATCTGGATAGTGAGAGGACGTCACAGCCTTATAGCTAGGGAGATTGCCATGAAACACTGACCAAACTGTACAGACAGTGTGAGACAGCACAGCAGTGAAGAAGATTAGTGTGTGTAGAAAAGAGAATGGTGTCATACACGTTTTTCACGACAATTTGAGGCTTTAGAGCACTTTTGATTTGCAGTGACTTTCCTGGCAAAATTCAGTGAACCTGGCAAATTAGAATTTTAAAAAATGTGCTCATCTCCACAGGTAAAGGAGATAAATGTCTAATTGTGAAAACTCTAGTTATCAATAGATGAAGGGTTCCAAGCCCACTACTTCCGCTTATTAGTTGACATGAACAGAGAGATGCACTTACAGGCGATCATTGTCAATAGGGCCCATGGAAAAAGCCACGTTATTGGGGTACCCAACACTCAGAATGCCTCACCTACCCTGTTTGGATGATAAATGATATTTACGAGACATCCCTTGTATTTGGGGAGATTTAAATATTGGTGTAACTTATAATCTCAAACGGGACCAATACATTTTATTCTTCTGGTCTCGTCAACCCAAAATTCGCAAAAAGTCCACATCTGAGTGATTCATAAAATCGTGCCCTTACTGGGGTAATGGTATATACATCAAGTTTCCGCTGTTATTTCATATGTCAGTCACAGGAACCTTGCTGACATCTCCAGATTTCACAGCATTGTGTTGTATGGAGCGACAATGGCTTCAGGCTGTACTCACATTAAACCATTGTGACAAGCTGCAAATGTGAAAATCATTAACAGACCCCGGCGAGCAGAGAACAGGCCGACGCTTGTGACCTGTGGAGAGTGGAAAGTTATTGCAAAAAAAAATTAAAAATAAAAGTTTAATACTAGAATGATGTCAAGACTGAAGCCTCGGACTGAAGAACCTTCCGACTTCATATTTCTAGTTCACAAGGTCACATATGGTGAATGCATGACGGCTGGACAAACAATAATATCCGGGAAGAGTCAAATGATTTCTCTGTGCAAATATTTTCCAATTTTTCAAAAAGTAATGATAATTTGATAGGAACATGAACACTAAACTGCCAATTTGCAGATTACAGTATACTGAATGCAGTTTTACTTTGTATTATACTCCAGAGCAGCACTCACTATTCAGCTGGTTGTCTTTTGGTAGCACCAACAACATTCTTGACAAACACTCCTCCAAAAGGGAACCTGTCATGTAAATAGCACTATAAACCTGCAGATATGGGGTTAATCTGCAGTTTAAGGCCATGTTCACACGTTCCTGATTTCCCTGCTGTTTTTTCTGCACTAAAAACCGCAGCTCTTGGCAGAAAACGCAGGTGCGTTTTTTGGTGCGTTTTTGGTGCATTTTTTGATGCGGTTTTTAGTGCGGTTTTTTATGCAGTTTTCCCTGCAGAGTCTGTGTGTTTTCTAGGAAGTTTTTTTAGGGTTAAAATGGCTGAAAATACCCTAACCCTACCCCTACCCCTAACCCTACCCCTAGTTCTAACTGTAGTGGGGGAAAAAAAAAAAAATTCTTTATTTTATTATTGTTACTACCTATGGGGGTAATAAAGGGGGGGCATTTACCTTTTTTTTTGT